>NC_081412.1:369645134-369970968 GCF_030272615.1 Cryptomeria japonica
TCAACAGGTCCACTGCTTGCTCATGACTTGTTGCAGCTCTGGATTTCATGCCTAGAATTCATACAAGGGCGTCTTCTAGAGGTAGTTTCCAATTCAAAGAGCTCTCATCTTCAGGCACTAGAAGACGAGAGGTAGACCTTCATTATCACCAGTTAGGGAAGTCGGGGTTGTAAACACTCCATCTCCCAGGTCTAATTCTACGTCTCCATTTACAAGACCATTATTGTCAAGGGCTCCAACTACTCATATCAATAGACCATTGTTTCACATGGCAAGAAATTAGGTTTTTGTTACCTTCATTAGGGGGAGTCCCCTTATTTTGACTCAATGGAATGATATACCAGTGGCTGCGTTAAAGAGTATACCATACTTAACTGGTGAAACAACTATGCCCATTGAACACATTCAAGACATTGCAAACATCTGCTCCGTTCATAATATCACTCAGGATGATGTTGCTGTCAGACTCTTAGCCACATCTTTGAAAGGCAAAGGTTTGCAGTGGTATATAGGGTTGTCGTCTAGCTCCAATTGTGGTATAGAGGGTTGCCGTCTAGCTCCATTCACAATTGGGATGAATTGGGCAAGAGGTTGTGCAACCATTTCTAAGACAAAAGTGATCACCTATCACTTGTGGAGTAGTTGACTACGATCAAGAGGGCACCCCACGAGTTCATGGGAGATTTCATTTCAGATCTTTTGAGACATGGAATACAATTCATGCTCTAGTGAAGCTATCTCCAAATCACGCCTTCTTGTATTATCTTAGAGCTCTCAACAATGATATAGCTGTCATGGTACAATCAATGGGTGGAGCCTCTTTACTAGGTGCATATGATATAGCCATAAGGGGAAAAAATTGTTTGATCTAGGCTGAGAAGATAGCTCCAAGGCCTCCAATGCCTCTCTTCCCAGAAGCTCCTACTCAACAACCCACCTTGGCTCCTATCCCCATGGTGCTCACAGGACAATCATCCACACCCTCTACATTCTCCAATGAGCTCCACGAGGTCAAGGCTCTATTGCAAAATTTTAGCAATGAGTTGGTGACACTAAAAAGGCAACAAGCCCAACATAACAGACCTTAACAAGCACAAAATCAGAACTATCGGCAGAATAGGGCCACCCTTTCAAGGGCAAAACCGATGGAGCAACGCCAGGCCTTTGAATAGTGTGAATCTCACAGTTGCAAGCAACTCAAAAGCGATAGTTTCAATGCAAAATAACCTCGCCCAAGAGCAAGATTGGTGTCAACCATGCAATTAGCCACACAACCAAGGTGCATGCCAAAATGGAGGGTTTGTCCAAGTCTTAGTAGTGCAGGATGAGCCGACCACTTTTGGCCAGCAATATGACCCAAATCAGCCTAGTGTTAGCACTCAGGCTTACTTGCAAGGGGATTCTACCTTTATAAATTGGTAGGAGGCAGAATCCTGTGGTTTGAACCAAACAAATGGTGAGTCTATGTTGCAGTATACAAGGTCAAAGAAGAGAGCCATGGAGGCTGCCAAAATACCTTGCAAGGGAGCAAGAGGCAGGAAGAGGCCCAAGTCGTCCAAAGAGCAAAAGTAGAGCTTGTAGCGTCAAAGGGCCCTCTAAAATCAGCTGGTGTTCCTTTCAACATAGTTGATTAGATGAAGAAGGCTAACTTCAACGTCACTATGTGGGAGACCCTTTCCATTCCATCTCAAAGGGATTTTCTTAAGGAGGCAGTGAAGGACGTTGATCAGTCAGGTGATGAGGCAACAGTCAACAGAAAGATAACTTGGTTCACAACTGCATGATAGATTCGGGAGCTAGTAGCTCAATCATGCCTAAGAAGGTAGCCGATCTTCTTGGCATATAATATGAACCTGTGACTAAAGGGGTGGTCCAATTGGATGGCACTTCTATTAAGATCGCTGGAGTTGTTAAAAAATTGAAGTTAACCTTGCATGCATGCCCTAGTTGCATTGTCTTGCAAGACATATCAATCATCGACCTCCCCGCCTTCTTTGCCATATGCCTGTCTAGAGACTTCACCGCCAAGATAGGTGGGTACCTATCTTCTGATTGGTCCCACATGCTATTTCTAACAAGGTATGGTACCAAGGTTACCATAAGGGCAAAGCTCATTGCCCAAAACCACATTGAGCCCTACACCCCCAAACCTATAAACATGAATTGCACTTTGCATGAAGAGGGGGAGAAGTGTACTGTCTGTGAGCCTGCTACTCTTTTGCAAGAGGTCCCTGATTGCTTGTTGGACAAATGGGCCAATGCTTTTTAGTTTGATCCATTAGCTGAGACTGAAGAGACTGGGCTTGGCAGCTATTGTATCCATGAAGAGGATACTCCTATCCCTAACCTCATCAGAAGACAAGGAGACTCAGAAGGGTTATGGAGCATGTTTTTTGATGGTTCAAGAAACAAGAACGGTGCAGGTGCTAGTGTGATGCTTGTTTCTCTTGAGCAAGAGAAATATTTCTTCTCTTTTAGGCTTTAGTTTGGTTGCACCAACAATGTCGCTCAGTATGAAGCCTTAATCTAAGGTCTCCAACTTGCACAAAGTAGAAAGATCAGATCTTTGCAAGTATTTGGAGATAGTGAGTTGGTTGTTAATCACATCCGAGCTCAAAGTGTAACAAAAAACAACCTACTCAAATCATACAAACATAGGTTTTGGGATTTGATTGAAGGATTTGAGGCCTTCAATATCCAAAGCATTCCTAAAAGTCAGAACAAGCGTGCTGATAGGGTTGCAACGGTTGGTGCTCAATTCGACATACCAACGCATGTTGCAAATGAGAAGGAGCAACACATCAGGCTTGTTTTGAGGCTTGTTGTCCCAGACAATCAGGTAAATTGCTAAGCGTTCGAAGCAATCAATAGATCGTTAACTTCTTGCAAAATGAAGCAATTTTTTTTGCTAAAAATCAGTCTAAGTTGCAAGACCAGCATGGAGATCAAATCATGCAGCTCAACTCCAACAAGTTGCCTAAAGGTCTATTTACCTTGGAAAGCATTTTCAACTCGGATGATCAGTTGAAGAAGAAGATGAACTTGGTTGCAAAGAAGGGGGATTACAAGCCAATTATTGTCGCCGAAGGTAGGTCTCTAAACCTGCGCAAGGTGTGTTCCTCAACCGAACGAGAGGCCTTTGTTGACCTTTGCAAAAAATACGATGACATAGTTGCTTGGACCTATGAAGATTTGAAGGGTTTTGACCCTAGCTTAGCCCAGCATACCATAGAGCTAAACTCGGATGCAAAGCCAGTTAGACAAAAGCAAAGGCCAATAATCCACAAGATTGAGCCACTAATGAGGAAGAAGTTTACCAAGCCCATGGAAGCCAATATCACCTTCCCTATCAAGCACTCCTCCTAGGTGGCCAACCTTGTCCTTGTAAGAAAGAAGAATGGGGAAATCGGACTATGTGTAGACTTCAGGAATCTCAATAGAGCCTCCCTCAAGGATCACTATCCCCTTCTTTTTATGGAGTAGATTCTCCAAAAGGTCGGTGGCTTGAAAAGATTTTCATTCTTGGATGGGTATTCAGGCTACAATTAGATCTTGGTCCAAGAATCAAACCAATAGAAGACTGCATTTACTACTGAGTGGGGTACCTATGCTTATTGCAAAATGCCCTTTGGGCTAACCAATGCAGGTGCCACGTTTCAAAGAGAAATGGACATGGCCTTCAAGGGGGTATTAGAAAAGTTTGTGCTTGTATACCTTGACGACATAACTATTTATTCGAAGCATGCAGCTGACCATCTTGGTCATCTTGAGTAGTTGTTCATGAAATGTAGGGAGTATGGTGTGTCCTTGAACCCTAGCAAGTGTGTATTTGCTACTGATAAAGGAAGATTGCTTGGACACATTGTATCCAAGGAGGGCTTGACCATTGATCCAGAGCGAGTGGAGGCTATTCTTTCTCTTCTACTCTCCAATCACAAGAAAGGATTGCAAAGTTTCCTTGGTAGAATCAACTTTGTGAGGAGGTTCATTCCCAACCTTGTCACCATGGTAAAACCCCTCACTTCCATGTTGAAGAAAAACTTGGTTTTTCAGTTGGACCAAGGAGGGAAGGGCCGGTTTCGAAGAAATCAAACAAGCAATTGCTCTGGCCCCTACCCTTGTCAATCCTAATTATGAAAGGGATTTTATCCTCTATACCTTCGAAGGAGAATCCAACATCTCAACTGTCCTAACACAGCTGAACGATGATAATTTGGAGCAACCCATTGCTTTCTTTAGTGAGGGTCTAAAGAATTATGAGCTTAAGTATAGCTATGCAGAGAAGCAAGTCCTCACTGTTGTAAGGACATTAAAAAAGTTCAGACACGTTGTTTAACAACATTGTCTAACAACATGATCCAACTCTTAGTTTCGCATGCAAGTGTCAAGGATTTCCTTCTAAATAAGGACATCAATGAGAAGAGGGCTGGGTGGATAACCAAGGTCATGGAGTATGACATCAACATCAAGATCACCAAGCTTGTAAGAGGCAGGGGCCTATGTGAACAAGTTGTCTCATCTTCTGAGGCTACTTCAGAGGTCGCCCTTGTTTTACGAGAGGATCAACCAATTGGCAACAACACTCAATTCAGTTGGGTAAGTGACATGACCACTTTCTTAATGGAAGGTAGATACCCCCAAGGTCTTGACATGACCAAAAGAAGGCATTTTAGGTTGCAGTCCATTCCCTATGTCTTAGTGAATGGCACTCTTTTTCGAAAAGACTCTAATGGAGTCTTACTAAGATGTATCTAGCAAAACCAAGTCAACAGATTGTTAGAGGAATTTAGACTTCATTGGCATGATAAATCCACCATCTAGTGCTGGCCATAAGTGGATCTTGGCCGCAACATATTACTTCTGTAGGTGGACATAGGCAGTTGCATTGAGGGATGCCACTGAGGGCTCAGTGTTGGAATTCCTTGATGGAATTGTGACAAGATTCGGTGTCCCCTGCACCATCATATCAGACAATGCCAGGGCATTCGTTGGAACCCAAATTAGTTCTTGGGCAGTTAAGCATGGTGTATACTTGAAGACGTCATCCAATTATTACCCTCAGGGTAATGGTTTAGCTGAATCTTCCAACAAGAACCTCATCAGGATAATTAAAAGGACGATTGAAGACAATCAGAGGGCATGACATTCTAAGTTGAGGACAACCTTATGGGCTGACAGGATCACACCCAAGAGGGCGATCAGTAACTCCCCTTTCATGCTTGCATATGGGAAGGAAGCAAGACTCCCAACTTCCCTGGAGTTACCCTCTCTTGAACTAGCACATTAGCTAGAATTAACAGAGAATGATGCCATGATATTAAGGTTGGTTGAGTTGATGGAGTTGGAGGAGGTTAGAAGTCAGGCTATGCATACACTTGAGACTCATCAAGAGCAGGTCAAGAAAGTTTTTGACAAAAAGGCGATTGATAGGGTCTTCAAAGAGGGAGATCTAGTCCTCAAGTGAGATGCAGGCAGAGCCAAAGCTGGGCGACACTCCAAATTTGATGCTATCTGGAGTGGTCCATATGTCATCACTAGTTGCAAGGAGGCCAATGCATTTCATCTCTCTAGGCTTGATGGCAAAGTTCTTCCAATCCTAGTGAATGGGATTCATCTCAAGCTTTGCTTCTAACGAGGGTGTTGATGACTGTAAATATTATACTAGAACTTGTTTTGCTTTCATAAGTGCTTGTGCACCCACTGCATTGTCCTTAAGAGGGTGTGCACTCTAGTTTATAGTTTTCCTCCAAGTGATGGCACACACATGTTTTGGGTCTTTCAATGACTCAGTGCCCAATGGATGCTCAAGGCTTCTGGACTTCATGCTGAGCAGACAAGCATCTCGCAAAAATCGCCAAAAATGTTGTCATTTTATGACACCCTTGGTCCATTAGTAAAACCGATCAGAAATACGATCCATGGACTAGCGCTAACCCAATTGATCAAGGAGAAAAGCAGAAGAATTATGAAGTATGATGTGTTGCCTTGCTCGAAGGAAGTTCCTCCCTTGGCCTTTTCTTCCTTTCCCGGAATTCCGGAACCCCGAGGTTCCGAAGTTCCTTCCCTTGTTTTTCTTCTTCGGAACTCCAGAACCTTGAGGTTCCAAAACTCCTTTCTCTTCTTCTTCCCTTCCCCGCAACTCCGGAACCCCGAGGTTCTGAAGTTCCTTTGCTAAGTCCCGCCATTTCTTTGCCTCTTTCTCAGTTCACTGGAACTCCGGAACCCCGAGGCTTCGAAGTTCCTTTCCCTTGCCTTCTTTGGAACTTGGGAACCCCGAGGTTCTGAAGTTCCCTCCTAACCTTTCTTCCTTTCTTTCTCCGGAACCCTGAAGTTCCAAAGTTCTCTTCCTTTGCTTCCCTTCTTCTTTCCTGGAACTCCGGAACCCCTGAAATTCTATAGTTCCTTCCTTAGCCCTTTTTTTAGTTCCCCAGAAGTTCGGAACCCCGAGGTTCCGAAGTTCCCTGCTGCTCTCTTTTCTCCTTCCTGGAACCTCGAGGTTCTGAAGTTCTTTCCTTGTCTTCCCCACTTTGAGAACCCGAGTTTTCGAAGTCCTTAGACTTCTTTCTGGTTGGCAACACTTCCAAATGGTGTGATCAACACTCAATGGTGTGATCAACACTCAAAGCTTTAAATGCTTCGACGACTTTTGTGACTTGTGCACCTTCTTTTGTGGAGCCACATGGGTGCATTTAATGTTTTTGGTAGGATTTCCATCAAGAGAGGTACAAGGCCATGCTTCTTGTGGTGACTTATGTCATGTCTGCATGCTTTGACTTTGGAAGGTCAGTCAATCCACTCTTCTTAGGGTTGCATTTTTAGGGTATGGCTAGGTTGCTTGCATGTACAAAAGTCAAGTGCATGCACTTCCCTGCACTCCCAGACCGACATTTTCCTGCACACACAGGGGCCATGATCACTCTTGTAACCATTTTTCTATATAAAGGCTGTTAAGCCTCATTGTAAAGGGTTCTCTCCCTGCTGGCTTGAGCTATTCTATGCTCTTTCACTTCTCTTGTATTTATTTTGTATTTTTGCAACTGTAAGTTTGGCCATTGGCCTTATAATGAATTGAAATCACCATTCTTGCCTTCAACTTATGTATGCTGTGTATGTTTCCTTACCTTCATCATAGGTGTTTGTTTCGTGGCTCTTCTCTCATATATGTTGTGTTAATTTATTTCTGAGTGTGACTTGTGGGAAACCTTCTCTTGTCTTGACATTCAACGGATTCTAACCTCCATACATGCATTGGGGTCAGTCATACAACTGAAGTTTGTGCATCTCCTTGGCATTTCAGTTGATTCTTTGTGTCATTTTGGGTAGGGAGATAAACAATCTCTTCTTGGTGCATCACCTCCTTTTATTTTAAGCATTTCTCTCTTCCCTTTTCCTCTGCAAGTTGTTAGGATAGACTTAGGAGTAAGTTTTGAAGTGTTGATTTGGTTCAACACCTACACTTGGATAGAGAAGGAAGCCGATCTTCTCCAAAGACTCAACCCCCTTGCGCAAGGTCCCACACTTCGAGGTTGTTTCCATGTTTCATGAGGTTGCTGAGTTGATAGTTCAGCAAGGGTGCAAGCTTTTGTGATAACAATACCCATATCGAACAACACGACTTCTCCAAAGTCCGCTCTTCTCAATCAACACGTCTCTCCTTAATGCTAACCAACAGGTCTCTTCATTCGGGCGAGTTAGGTATTAGTTATATTAATAAACTGCTTCATTAATTCACCAATATAAATCAAGGGTCGGCATTATAGGATTCAAATTATATATTAAATGTGTAAGGCCGATTAGGCCATTAACACATTTGATGGCAAGTCGGCCCTGTAGGATCCGACCGATGCTATACAATAACACTCCCTCTTAGCTAGGGAGGAATCCTCCTTGATATCTGAGTCACGTAGTGACATCCACCATGACTACTCCCAAAGGGTGGGTTTAACATGGCTACTTCCATGTCTGAAAATGTATGAGAACACAAGTGCTTCATCACAGAGTCACCCAACGTGATGTTGTCACCTCAATATGACGTTCACCATGGCTACTCCCAGAGGGTGAATAAGCACAAATGACAAGTCATGGAGTCTCTCACATGACATCCACCATACCTACTCGCAAAGGGTAGAACAAGGGATGAAACCTCAAACTTCTCTCACAAAGAAGAATGCACAACAAAGACTGATACCTCAAACTTCTCTCACAAAGAAGAATGCATTATAGTACATATCAAGTAATTACTGATGCTGAGACTCCCTCTCAGCAAGGGCTTCATTCTCCACAACTCCAAGCTTGTCTTGAAAATGCACAAAGTTCACTTTTGCAAGAGGCTTGGTGAGAATGTCAGTCGTCTGTTCCTCAGTACAAATGTATCTCAACTAAACAACATTCCGCTGTACCATATCTCTAATATAGTGGTAGTGAATCTCAACATGCTTTGTTCTGTCATGGAATACTGGTTTGACTGCAAGCTTCATACAACTTTGGTTATCACAATGAATGGTAGTAGGCTCCAATGATTGTCCAAACAATCCTGCAAGGAGCTTACGAAGCCACACTGCTTTGCGAGTTGCCGCACATGCTGCAATGTATTTTGCTTTTGCAGTGCTCAGAGCTACTGAAGATTGCTTCCTACTACATCAGGAAATCATAGTAGATCCCAAGCTGAAGCAACAACTAGAGGCGCTCTTCCGATTAGTAACACTCCTTGCCCAATCAGAATCAGAATATCCTTCAATTATTAGGTCCACACTGGAAGAGTATTTCAAGCCATATCCAACTGGGCCACACAAGTATCTCAAGATATGCTTGGCTGCAACTAGATGTATCTGTCTAAGTTCACTCATGAATTGGAATTGGCTAAGTGCACTCACTGCATAGCAAATATCTGGTCTAGTGTTAACCAGATACATCAAGGATCCAATCAAATGCCTGTACACAGTAGGGTCCACAATATCTGAACTAGTTGCAACTTCCCTCAATTTCTTCAAGTTAGTTTCCATTGGTGTGGACATAGGTTTACAATCTGTCATTCCAAATCTCTTCAAGATGTCGATGGTGTATTTGCCTTGACTTAGGATGATCTCATTGGGCCTTTGCCAAACTTTCAACCCTAGAAAGAAGTTTATGAGTCCCAAGTCCTTCATCTCGAATTCAAAAGTCAACTCCTTCTTGCATCTATCAATGAGATGATCTTCTCCTGTGACAAATAGGTCATCAACATAAAGTACCAAGATCAACATATCACCATTGAATACCTTGAAGTAAAGGTTTGGATCAACATCATTCTTGCAGAAACTCAAACCCACAAAATATTTGTCAATTCTTTCATACCAAGCCCGAGGAGCCTCTTTAAGACCATATAGGGCTTTCTTCAATTTACACACATGAGACTCTTTCCCATGAATCACGGACCCCTCAGGTTGCTCGATGTAGACCTCCTCTTCAATCACACCATTGAGAAAAGCTGTCTTCACATCCATCTGATGTAACTTCCATCCCTTAGCTGTTGCGATGGTAATGATAGTTTTAATGGAACTATAGCGAGCAACATGAGCAAATGTTTCTTCATAGTCTATTCCCTTTTGTTGAGAGAAACTACGAGCCACAAATCTAGCCTTGTACTTTTCAACGCTTCCATGAATTGCACGCTTAATCTTATACAACCACTTGGAAGATACAACAAACTTCCCTTTCGGTCTAGGCACAATATCCCACACATCATTTTTGAGAATGGATTGATACTCCTCATCCATTGCATCTTTCCAAACCATTTGTTTTGAGGCTTCCTCTACACTGGAAGATTTACTTTCTCTGAACGTGCCTCTAGGAGTGGCAAACTGTTCTGCTCATAGTGTTTCTTGCCCAAAGAGGTTTCTTTTGAGTCTCAACAATATTTCTAGGCCCATTAGTGGGTTCCAAAGGTTCAATTGGATCATTATTCATATCAGGTTCTGTAGATTCCCTTTGAATCTTAGGAGTCTCATGATTTTCATCATCCATCTCCATGCAAGAACCCTTAGATTTCCTGAATGCAACATCTTCCTCAAATGTGACATCCCTACTTCTATTTGCTTCTGACTAGGAATGTAAATACGGTAGGCTTTGGAGGTTTCACTGTAGCCCACAAATCTCCCTCTCTTGTCAGAAGGTTCCAACTTGGTCCTCTTCTCCTTGGGAATATGAACATACACAGGACAACCAAAGATTCTCAGGTGACTTATATCAGGTTTGATCCTTGAAAATGCTTCAGGAGTCATATTTTGTAATATCCGATGAGGAGATCTGTTCTGAACATACAACGCTATTCTAGAGGCTTCTGCCCATAGAAAAGTCTGAAGGTCTTGATCATGAATCATAGCTTTTGCAGCTTCAACAATAGATCCATTCTTCCTTTCTGCAACCCCATTTTGTTGAGGGTTGTAAGGGACACAAAACTCCCTCTTGATCCCTGCCTCAATACAAAAATCATGAAAGCTACCCGAGGTGTACTCACCTCCGTTGTCAGACCTTAAAGTTTTAATTTTCTTCTAAGATAAATTTTCTACAAGAGCTTTAAACTCTGTAAACCTATCTAGGACTTCATCAAACTCTGTAGACCTTAAGAAATAAATCCAAGTTTTCCTAGAGTAGTCATCTATGAAAGTTACATAATACAAACATCCACTTAGGGATGAAATTGACATTGGACCACATAAATCTGAATGTACAAGATCTAGAATTCCTTTATACCTACTTTCACTGCCGTGAAAAGGACTCTTAATATTTTTACCCATAGAACAACCTTTACAAGTACCATCATGTACATGATTAAGTTTAGGAATACCTTTTACCATCTTCTCCAATGATGGAAGAGCCCTGAAGTGAAGATGCCCAAGTCTTCTGTGCCAAAGTTCGCTGGAACTAGAAGAATCATGCAGAAGAGCTTGCATTGGAGGAGTGGAGAGTTTATATAAACTCTCATGTCGATTTTCGATCACACGAGTAGTCTTGATGCTGGAGCTCTTAGGTCAAGCAAGAACTCTTCCTTCAGAAAATGCAATTTGATATCCTTTATCCTCCAAGGCTGAAATAGACACAAGGTTTCTCTTGATCCTTGACACGAACAACACATCACTTAGGTGTAGAGAAACTCCAGATTCAAGGTTTAGAGATGTAGCACCAAATCCTCTTACTAAATAGCACGCATCATCTCCGATGATAACTTGAAGATTTGACGACTCCACTAAATCATAAAGGTGTTCCCGATAACCAGTGATATGTCGAGAGGCTCCACTATCAATTAACCAGGTATCACTGTTCCTAGGAACATTGCTTGATAATGTTGATATGAAAAGAAAACCATTGGAGTTATCTTCAACGTCCTTCTGAGATGAGACTTCATTGATGTTTGCTCCTTGATGATTTGGTCTTGTCAAACAATCCTTTGCAAAGTGACCAAACTTGTCACACCTAAAACACTAGATGCGAGAGAGATCTTTCTTCTTCTTCCTAGAATCAAGTGCGGAATTTGATTTCAGATTTCTATTCCTTTTGAAGTTGCCCTTCTTCCAATTCTTACGTTTTTTGGTAAATTGAGTGGCAAGAACATGTGTATCTTCATTTTGAGAACTCTAGATAATTCCCCTAGTCGTCAATCTTGATTCTTCTTGAATACAATCAGCACAAAATCGATCAAACTTAGGTAATTTGGATCTTCCACTTATGCTATGGATAAATGGCTCCCATGACTGAGGAAGGCCATTCAAGGACTGATCTCCAATTGCGGTTAGTTGATCTCTCAATTCTAAAATTTTCATGAAGTAGGAGATGACTGAATTTCCCTTTGCCATCTTGATTTGGTGGAGTTGCGGCCTCAAGGCAAGAGCCCTACTCACGTTGTTAATCTCATATAAATCTTTCAAGGTCTTGAACATATGTCTCACAGTTGTCATCTTGGAGATGAGAGGCACCAAGTGATCCCTCACGGAGTCGATTAATATCTTCTTTGCTTTGATGGCATTTTTCTTGAATTGAAGCTTCTCCTCATGATCTTCAGGTTTAGATAAATCCTTTTCCTATACGAATTGAAGAAGATTATTTTCTTCAAGTGCAATGAGCACTCTAAACTTCCATGAGGTGAAGTTAGATGCGCCTTCAAGCCTATCTTTGACTTTAAGACCGTTCACAATTTTTGAGACTTAGAGATACTACTCGAAGGAGAGAGAGAGTTGAAAATACTTAGAAGTTCTGGAGAAAATGATCATGATCTTCTCTCACCGTGGCTCTGATACCATGTTGAGACATGGACCTGCTAAGACTCGAACCTAGGACCTTCCATACGCTACTGGAGTGCTCTACCACCGAGCTACTCGCCCCTCTTGGACCAGTCCATCATCGGTCCGAGTGTGGCTTATTTCCAACACTAACACTATGGGCATTGATATAGTGCAACCTTGTGTTTAGGGGTTGTTTCAATTACCATCACCAATAATCTCCACAACATTGCCCCTGTTTGAAATGGAATCGGTTTGCATTTCTCACAATAGTTTCTCTTAACTCTATATACTTATGTGATTTACAAGCGCCAAGCAAACACATCCAAACAAGCACATCAGATTTTATTGGCATCAAGATATATTACCCTTAAATTGTTTAACAGGTGTTATAGTCAATGTCCATTTTAGAGGCACTTGACTTTTGAAGGATGCCGTTGAGTAGATACATACCTTGTTTGCCATCACTATATTTGTAAATAGTCTACTTCCAAAGATTCTTTGGAGGATTGAGTAGGGTCCAAACAAGCTTTGTGCCATGAGTAGTGCTCATGGTGACCCTTGGTTAATGCCATGATGTGCAATTACCTTGGTTTACTATTTACCCTTATTTCCTAATTTCATTGTCAATTGTCAATTTGGGGTTTCCTTTCAATGGGCCTCATTAAAACGTTTTTAGGTGATATAGCCTTGTGTCCATGCTGTGCATGTAATTCTTGTCTATGCCCCCTCCACTTCTCTATCACGACTATGTCTATGTGTCCTATTTATTGCCTTGTGGATCCCATGTCACCTATCAAAGTATGCTTGCTTCTGAATTCTTGGACCTGTCCATTCATATAATTTTAGTTGAGTGGGAAGAGGGGGAGTATAATTTAGGTTTGTCAAGTTTTAAAGCTGTGTTGCTTGTGTGTGTTGGATATGAGTTTATTTATGTTGCAGTTTGCTCGCCTGCTCTATACACAAATTACCTTAAGAATCTTGTTGTGGATTGGTCTTTTTTTACTTAGATGCCTTAACCATTTCTATACAATCCAGTTGAGCGAGTAGTGTAGGATTGTGATTTGTTGTAGATTTGATTTGGGAACCAATTTACCCTTGGAAATTTAGGGGGGCCATTTGCATTTCAAATGTGATCTGATGTACTAATAGCATGGGCGTCATGTGAGTCAGGTTGTATGAGTTTAATAATTCTTTTTATGTTTTGTTCTTCTGACCTATATGAATTTAATTGCAAAAAGGGGAGTAAATGTTGCAAGTGGAAACAAAATTTGATTATGTTCTAACAATTGTTTGGACCAGATTAAACTATGTGACATGATCTTGCTGATTCCTATTTTCTTTCCAGTAGTGATATATTCTTTCTTTTGACTCTACAAGTGTTCATTGATTTGCATGTCTTTTTAGGCTTGGAAATGTTTCAAAGAGATTATAGCAATCTTTGATATCATAGTTGTTGATATGAATATTGACTGTAATTGGTGATAGCTTAGGCAGAAGTTGTAATGTATCTTTGAGTTGTCTTAAAATATGAAGGACATATTTTAGCCTATGGATTATTGAAGTATGTGTGATTTCTGATTTCTTGTAATGCACTTGGAATGCACCAAGGCAAGGCATCGACCCATCAGTAAGGATATTCATTCGCACCAGATCTGATTACATGCTAATATATCGAGTTCATGTGATATGCATAATCCATTACTTCATACATCTATGTGTTGCATAAATTATATGTGGATGGAGGAATCATCCAAAAACACATCGGTGGACATATCCGCAATCATAGAACAACACATCTTCAGGATCATTGAACAACAAGAGATCTTCAAATACATAAACAGGAATCATAAATTTACAAGAAGCAGATTCGACTCTCCAACATCAATTTAACAACAAAATTTCTCCCACTCGCAACAAACCAATCTCTATCATAATATTATTGTGGTATGCAGGAATATCATATCTATATACTTATATCAATTACATATATGCATATATGATAGATAATGATATCACTGGTAGGCAGATTTGATCGTATGATTTGAACATCTATGCATTTATGATATGATTATAATTATCCATCATGTAGGGTAGGGAAGGGAGGAAATCTTCAATTAAGTGAGAACAACTATAGGGCACCCTGCTACAATGGCAAATATGAAGAAAACAATGATTAGGGCACCCTGCTACAATGGCAAATATGAAGAAAACAATGATTAGGGCACCCTATTGCAATTTCCCTTCCAACCCCTATGTTGAGGGAGTGCTAATAAACATAAGGATCTCAAGCCATGCATGTGTGGGGGAGGACTGCAAGGAGGGAGAATAGCTGTCTTAGGGCACCCTACCTTGCCTCTTTACTCCATATCTTCTATGATTGAGATTCACATATATATTAGACTTGCTATGTAATGATGAATATATAATTTCCTTCCTCTAACCATAGATTTATTTGGGAATGATGTTTGCAATATTACCTAACCCTAGTGTTGTGTGCGTGTGCACATATGTTGTTCTTGTTGTGATTGTAGGATTAAAAATCAAGGTTCACATTATTTAAGAGATATTTATACGGTAAGATGTAACCCTAACCCTTATTTGTTGCAATTGTGTTTTTTGGGCAAATTAGGAAGGGTACATTACAAATAGTATTAGTGCACTGTTCCTGGCAACTTGTGGGACAAGTTTACTTAACCACCTTGCAATTAGGGTTAAAATCAAATGGACCAACATTGCACTCCTATATGTGTGTGCCTTCCAAGTGTATGCTTCATGCTTGGCATGTATTTATGTGGCTTCATGCCTTACATGTATTTATACTTCAGGCCTTATGTGTACGCTTCATGTCTTATGTTTATTCACGTGTACTATTTCATGCCTTATGTGAATGCTTTATGCCTCTATTGGTAAACGAATTTGTCACTGTGATTTCTCCTTCAAACTTGACCTTGTTCGCCCGAAGAGCAGTGACAACCGTCCCAACAGTTGGAGAGATTGTGGTGAGGTCACAATCTTCCTCTGCGTTTGAGAGGGGCAGCTCCCTCGTATGATGGGGGGATTTTTGTATACTTTTAACATGAAAGTACATAAAGGAAGGAAAACACAAAACTAATGAAAGTAGATAACATAAACCCCAATGGAAGACATACGAATACACATTGAGATTCCACAATTGATAACTATTACAAGGGGGTTTGAGCACAAATTATGTTTGATATGTAAAGACAAAAGAAGGATAACAAATCTCAACCTACAAGGAAACAGGTTATCTTATCACATTCAAACCAAGATACCAATGTATGACTGTGTTTGATCATATACATATATCATTTGAACTGTAGATCAATAGATTGCACAAGTACATAAACGAATTATCAATTTAACATACGAGAAATTGATAACAATAATTGAGATGTACATTCAAGACACACAAATTAAATGCATTCTTGATTATTCTTTTGCAAGTATACAAGTTCAAAAGCTTTGAGTACAAAATGTAAAATCCAAAAGTTCTCCAGCATCTCCCCTTCTGTAAGAGTCTCCCCTATGATTGAATTATCAATAAGTATATATAAGTGAGGCTAGTAACCACTTAAGGTAACTACCTTAACCACTTTAATAACTACTTAGAATAACTAACTCTTTAAGTGCAACAACTTGAAACAACTAACTTTCTTTTTAGAAAAATAGTTACTTAGAGTAACTACTCAACTTTGGCACTTAAAATAACTACCTCACAACTACTTAGGATAACTACCTAAGTTTCCCACTTAGAATAACTACTTCAGTAACTACTTAGGATAACTAGCTAAGTCAACCACTTAGGACAACCAACTACTTAGGATAACTAGCTAAGGCAACCACTTAGGATAACTACCTAAGTTATTACTTCTAGTAACTACCTTTCTTTAGACAAGTTAGGATTTACCTAACTTTTACAAATTTAAATTCAAAAGGCTAACTTTAATTACAATAAGTGACATAAGTCACTTTTTCAAAAGGCAATTTGAAATCCATTACATTGAAGAAAAAAATTGATGTCGATTTTGTCGAGGTGACCTCCATGTCTTCATCTGCATCTTTTGTCTTTGTAACCATTTCATCATCAACTCTCTTCTTACACTACGGAGTGTAGCTACATGCTGGAAAATACTTGGCATATGTTTCTATATGATCTACCTACACCAAGCAAACATGTACACACGACCACCACGGGTTTCATTGATCAATCACATAAATGTTGTAGTTTATGCGATTAAAGCATCTTCAACTCTCATCCACCGCTTAGAACACAAACAAAACTTATAATGCCGAGCTGCATTAATTCAATGATCTTGAGAGCTTCCTTTGCAAAATTCATTTTGTGCACTCACTGCAGTCATTGCGGTCCATGTGGTATCGTTTCTTTGAGGCGAATTGTCAAACAGTTTGCTTGTGTCTCATCTACTTTTCAATGTTTTTCATTCATGTTGGCTATAGCAATTGGAACTCTAATATCTGACAAAAACCCTCCATCCACTATGCTTTGATGAACGTTTGTGACCTGTTCCAAAGCTTGCGTTTTGGCATAAGAGGGAAGGATGCTAGTGAAAGTTGAGGAATTTGGCTTTAGACCTGCCAATTCTATTCACCTCAAGTTTCTAAGCCTTTTCATCAAATTCATATTCTATATGTCTTGCGGGCATGGGGGTCAATGGGGCCACATTCCTTTCTGAAGTCTTATGTTGCCATTCACAAGTCATTTATATGCTTCTGCATATTGCTTGCAAGACAGATGATGCCAATGAAGATGCTTTTAATAGAGCTTTTCCAACATATTGTGTTCGAATACCGTCTCTTTATGATGTCGCCAAAGATTGTGTAAGGATATGTCCAGATCATTGGAAGGCAAATTGCACCGATGGTTGAGATCACCCATGGAATCGATTCTCATGCAATCTTAGCTATTGGGCTGACAGAGTTGTTTGTATTATGACTTTCAAAAGAGATATGCAGAGAAGGAGTTCGAGAGTTAGTTATTAAAACTAACTTTGCATTCATTTGTGGGCCACATGGTGAGTTCCTTATGCCAACTAGAGCTTCACATGAGCTTTGTGGAGGCACCACTTTTCAAATAAAAGAGTATTGACATGTTGATCATCTTTGCCAAGTTATCGATAACTACCAATTCATACTTCACTCAAACACATTGTTTGCTAGTCGACTCAATTTTGAAAGTTGGTTGCTGATATTTGTATTTGGCTTATTTATCTTTTTGGCCAACTTCACCGATATCATATCATGCATTGGTAAACTACCGGTTTGAGTGGAGAGAACTTCGAGTTTGAATGCGAATTGGATACTCACCATACGTATTGGCCAATGTTCAACACTTTGCGAATTTGATAAGACGCTAAGTGATAAAAGAGATATATCACCACTTTCTTGCAACTTGATATCGGCCCCCTTTATCCATTTCAGAACTTGCCAACTTTAAAATTGATGAACACTCGAACTCTTTGAATGTACCCGGAAAGAGCCTATCTCCGATTCGTCGGCCTTCACTAATCTTATTCAAAACTAGTGCCGAGTATTGTGAAGAATCAACTGACTTGAATATCTGAACAAATCATCCCAACTATTTTCCCTTCATCAATTATGATTTGAGATTGATACTTATGAAAGGTTTATAATCTCACAAAGACTAAAAATTTCAACTGTCGAACTCATGAGGTGAAAAATTCAATATTGGATGATAATTGGACAAATTTCTATCTAGGAGGCTCTAAATAGAAGATTCAACACAAAGCTTAAATTTATCAAGTTTTAAAATTGGGGTCAATAGCCTCGGATAATGCTCACACCTTACATATACTTATGCTTCATGCCTTGCATGCATCTATGTATATAGCTTCATTCTAGTTCATGCTTCACGCTTTATGGGCTACATGTATGCTTCATACCTTCAACGTATTCACGTGTATCCTTCATGTGCTACATGTATGCTTCATGACTTTTATCCATATGTATGGACCATGTGTATTTACATGTATACTTCTTGATTTCAGTAAATTCATGTGTATGCTTCATGCTTTGTGTGTATTCACATATATGCTTCCTGACTTGAGTGAATTCATGTGTATGCCTCAAGCCTTATGTGCTACATATGCTTCAAGACTTGAGTGAATTCCCGTGTATGCTTCATGCTTTATGCACTACATTTATTCACATGTATGCTCCATGACTTAAGCGAATTCATGTGCATGCTTCATGCCTTATTTGCTATGTATGTTCACGTGTGTGCTTCATGACTAAAGTGTATACTTCATACTTTATGTACTACATCTATTCACGTGTATGCTTCATGATTTAAGTGAATTCATGCTTATGCACTATGTGCATTTACGTATATGCTTTACACCTTAGGGTATTTATGTGTATACCTTATGCTTTATGCATTACGTGTATATGATCTAGGCCTCACGTGTATTCATGAAGCATGCCTTGTTGAAGATTAGCGTCAGTTAGTAATTTGATCTGACTGAGTCATTTAAATCAACTTAGATTACCAATTAATTATATTGTTATAATAAAATAATTATGAATATACATTGTATTAATCAATTCTCATACGATTCGATGATCAACATATATCGATTGATATATTAATCGATTCTATGTAATGCATATTACATATGAATCGATTCATATGTTAATCGATTTTATGTTATGTCATAGTGTGAATTAATTACTTATTAATTCATGTTAACTAATGACGTGTTGATTCTTGATTCGATTCCATGTTCATATCGTTTTATCTTCTTGCTAATGACGTGTTTGTCTAACCGATTGTTAGAGAGAGACATGATGGTTGGGAGACGTGTTGCTTAATAGGGTCGCATTGATTGGTTTAGATGTGATGCTCCTATATAAGTTACAAAGTTACAAGAATATAAAATACATCATATCATCTAACACCTACAACAGTTCGGATAATTTTTCTAGAAGATACATACAAGCAGATCAACATTACATATAGTCTGAGTTCAGTCCATAGCAAACTATAGACATCTGCAAGTAGACCAATCGATACTTGGGCACGTTTAACATGGTATCAGAGCAGGTGTGATCGGATATATGTTGCGATAGAGATATGCTATTGTGGCTGGTGCGATACGATTAGGAGATATATGTTGTTCTTGAACATGCGATACCTATGGCGAAGCATTTCCAAGGCATATATTTGTTACTGTTGATTGCTAGGCTATATAGTGTGTGTTTAATGTAAGGTGTTGGCAAAGAGATTCAATGCTTGAAAAAAAGAATGAGAATGAGGATTTGACAAAGTCATGAATGATACCCAAGTGCATCCGAATACATGTTTCAGATTCAACGACTTTGAGCAAACGGACAGGCTCATTTTGCTAGTAGAGCTAGTCAAGTCCAATTCAAGTCTGCCATCCTGCTAACCAAGTGTAGTGAGAGCTCACAAGTGCAGATGCTTTTTTCAACCTCGGTGAAAATGAAGCCGAGAAAAAGCAAATGCCATAGTTTTCTCCTTCAGTACCACATTTGTTTTCTCTCTATTTCACCTGTCCACAAGGATGGCAGCAGGGATGGGATAGCCTTTGTGATGACGCCATCTCTGACGTTGTCAAGAGACATTATTGATAATTACATCAGTCTCCTCAACTTTACCACCAAGGGATATGGCCGCAATCATCTCCTCGTCGTAGAAGTGGAGACATTTGAGGACGTGAAATTTGTGAACTCCGACGACAAATATCTCTCCCTCAACAGTCTCTTAGAGCATTCAAATGGCACCAAATTTGATCCCCTTAACCTCAGCAAGGGAGTCAATAACCAGGTCTGGATTGATTATGATCACCCCAAAAACAAACTTGACCTAGCCATTACATACACCGAGTGGCCCCGCCCTAACAAGTCGATCTTCTCTCAAAACATAGATTTGTCCACTGTCTATACAAAGAAAATGTATGTTGGGTTTGGTGCCACCACGGGGTCCCTTGTTGAAGGCCACTACGTTCTTGCATGGAGTTTCAAGACTAACAGCCCGACGTCGTCCCTAGATATCACCATTTATCTGTACTTTACAAGCCATGGTTTCGAGCGGAAAACCATGGGCAAGACCCCTGCATTCATAGCCGCGGCTTCTGCGGGTTTGTTCGCATTTACCTGGCAATCATATGGACATGTTTCAGGCAGAAAAGATACAAGGAACAAGAGATGGAAGATTGGGAGTTGGAGTATTGGCCGCATAGATTCTCCAGTGAAAATTTGGGATATGCAAGTGGCATTATCATTCATTTTATGCTCAAGTGTGATGCTTTAGGATCGACATTCAACTATTTCAGTGGATATTTGGAATGTTTGATTATGTTGAAGGACATCTCCAAATTCTCTTTTGCATTCATATTATAGATAAAAAAATTCAGTGATTGTTGAAATGGGATTTTCAACGTCAAGGGCAGAGGAAGCGCTTAAACATGTGCAGCCCAATCTTATTGAGTTAACAATGGAATGGCTGACCAACCATCCAGAGGAGGCCTCACAAGTAGATGATGAACTTGTATGAGCATTAGCTTTATAATTGGGGAACAAGGATTCTTCATCGACAGAGGAAATGGCTATAGAACAAAAGGTCATGAAGGAAGAAGAGGATTTGGTACAATTTCCTCCTGTTGATGAGATATTATCCACATGCGTTAAGTTGCTCTAGGCCAAGGACTCGCTGGCGTTCCCTTTGAGGGACTTGCTAGCAATTTTGTGCACACGCAATGATGGTCAAGATAGAAAAAGAGTTATTTCGTTTCTTGGTGATCAACTGAAACCTTGCAATGGAAGTGATGGAAGACGTAATAGTTTAAAGTTGAAATGGAGAGCATTTAAAGAAAACCTGAATCTTCAAGTGCAAAGATCATGAAAGAACGATTGGCGAATTGCAATCAATAAAGAGGACGAACCGAGAAGAAATAAGGGATTGCATTCAAGGAAGAACTTGATGTTTGCAGTCATGAGACTATGTTTGTGAGTATTGACATCTCTCTAAGAGGAAGAACCCTTATTGTCATTGCAATCAGTTTTTTTGAAGACGAAGAATCAACAGTTAGAGGGAGCTTGACATTTCAGCTTCAGAGGCAACCTTGGACAAGGAGGTCATAAGGTTGTTGCAAGTACTTGGAGATTCAGAGGGAGTCTGAAAATCCATCAGAGGCAATCTTGCAGAAAAATATCTTCCATGATTGGGACCATGTGAGAAGGGTATGCTTCTGTAACAGAGGGAGCAGCTAAGAGGATGTGCTTCGGTTGACATTCGAGGATCTTGGTCATATTGGTTCAGAAGAAGATGGTTTCTATTGTGATCAGTCAGAGGACTATGATTTATGGGATGGAGTCCCATGTATATAGGCTAGAAGGCCTTATGTTGACTCCTAGTTCATGATATTCTGGATAGATAGATACTTGGTGAGCTTGGAAAACATAAGGAGTGATGCAAACTCCAACGTTGTATTTCATGATAGGTCAAAGCATGTGGAGATCAAGTATCACTATGTTAGAGACATGTTGGAAAGGAATACTATTAAGTTGAGATACATTAGCATTGATGAGAAGACGACAAACATTCTCACCAAGTTTCTCTGCAGAATAAAGTTTGAGTACTTTCAAGGTAAGCTTGGTATGGTGGAGAATGAAGCCCTAGCTGAGATTGAGTCTCAATATTTTTGATTTGTTTATATTTTTATACTAATGTATTCTTCTCTTTATAAGATGTTTAAAGTGTAAACTCTTGTTAATGCATTTCTCTTTGAGAGAGACTTAAGGTGAAAGCCCTTATCCACACCCTTTGATATGGTTCATGGTGGATGTCATGTGTGTGATGCCATGCCAACATCACGCGAGAGAGTTCATGATGATTTTCTCGTACTTGTGTGTTTACCCTCTAGATGAGCCACGATGAATATCATTGTGGGGTGACGATTTCACAATGATGAACACTTGTACATCTCACCATTATTGTGAGGTGACGTGATGCTCCTATATCAATTTGATCTCCCTCTCTCTCGAAAAAGGTTAAGAAGGAAGGTTACAAAGTTACAAGAATATAAAATACATCATATCATCTAACACCTACAACAGTTCAGATAATTCTTCTAGCAGATACATACAAGCAGATCAACATTACATATAGTCGGAGTTCATTCCATAGCAAACTGTAGACATCTGCAAGCAGACCGATCGATACCTAGGTACATTTAACATGCCTTATGTGTATTCCTATGTATACTTTATGCTTTACGTATATGGTTCATGGCTCACGAGTAGTCATGTATTACATGTATTTATGTGTATGATACATGCCTTAAATGTATTCATGCTTTACACTATATGTGTATTCATTCATGTATTTATGTATTGCTTCATTCCCTACATAACTTATGAAGAAACTTCATACCCTACATGTCTACTTTACACCTTACATAGATGGTCCATGCATGATTTGTGGCTCGTGGGTATTTACCTGTTTTTGTACCTCATGTATTTATGTGTATTACATGTAGGCTTCATATGGTTCATGTCCTATGAGTATTTTTGTGTCTTATGTGTATTTATGCTTCATGACTTAGGCCTCATACATTACATGTATCCATGCTTCATATCTGATGTGTATTTATGTCTTACATGTTTTCCATCGTGTAGGTGCTTTTCTAATATATGCCTTGTGTTTTGCATATGCTTCATAACTTACCAATATTGGCTTTGTTTTTGATGTGTTTTCAATATGTTTATCCCATGTGGATGTTACAACTATGCTTTTCTTGTGTATGCTTCTCTTTTTATTTTACTTATGCTTAATAGAGATGAAAACAACATCTCTTGGTAGTATCAAATAAGGACAACCTTGTGAAAGGTACAAAACACATGGTAACCCAGACTCACCATAAGTAACAATGGCAAAGGTCACAATGTGCATAAATGACACCATTAGAAAAATGGGTGAACATAAATAGTTGGATACATAAAAACACCCCAATGTCCAATCTGAAATGTCAGTCTAATGAGATCAGATTATTCACTATTAAGAGAGATGACTTATCAAAAGGTAGAGACTCTTGATGAGTAGAATATCATCATTGTTGAGTGATATATAGATCTAAAGGACAACATTATGTTTAAGAAGAAGAAATGGTTCTTGAGATTGTGCATAAGAGACAAGTTGTTTAGAGATATGGACATGCATACTAGCTTAATTTTGAATTCAAGTGTAGGGCATTCAACAAGTAGTCACCAAGATCATTAGGAAATGAAGGATTCTAGAAATAAGGTTGTAGATTTGTGTCATGCTTCTAAAATCATCTTCTCTACATTTTAGAAATTCACCCTTGCTTGTTATCAAAGAGCCATCCATAAGAACAAGCAAAAGAGTTCTTACAATTACAATTGTATATAAATCTTCAAGGGTTAGGGATCCTCATATTAGGGAGATTAGTTTGAATGATCATGGCTTGAGCACAAGTAACGTCGGGAAGGGCAGAAAATCATGCACTCAAATTTGATATCGATTTCACAAGCAATATCTTCAAGCAGTCTTGAAGTCATGTGGCAATGATCTTGTTTCCGTGATAAAAAAGGAGATTCATTTATACTAGACTCAAGTATTGGTTTAGATCCTCACTCATCCAATGGAGCAGTCTTGAATATTTAATTGTCTTACAGAGTAAGAATTCACAATTTCATAAAATCAGAGCAACATAATCGCCTGTCACATAAAATTAGGATTGATCGTGCAACGATTTAATTTATCAAGAGATTGGTTAGTTAAGATTCATCAAGGGGTTGGTGAGTTAAGGTGCGATCTCCCTTGATTAGTTCATACAAATTTGGAAAGTGAAACAATCAGAGGACATCTCCTTCACTAATAACACATCTCATAGGGAGGGGTCACGAATCTCCAATAATTAGTGAAGATATAAGAGACCCTTCCAGCACCATGGCAAGGCATCGACCCATCAACAATGATACTCACTCGCACCAGATATGATTACATACTAATATACCGAGTTCGTGTGGTATGTAGAATCCATTACTTAATACATCTATGTGTTATATAAATTATATGTGGATGGAGGAGCCATCGAAAAACACATTAGTGGACATATTTGCAATCATAGAACAATGCATCTTCAAGATCATCAAACAATAAGAGATCTTGGAATTCATCAGCATGAATCATAAATTCACGAGAAGCAAATTCAACTTTCCAACATCAAATAACAACATTACTTCTCCCATTCACGACAAACCAATCTCTATAATAGTATTATTGTGGTATGTAAGAATAGATACATTGTTTATCTATATAAATGTATATCAATTATATGTATATATTAATATAGGATGGATAATGATATCATTGGTAAGAAGATTTGATTGTTTGATATAAGCATCTATGCATTTAATGATATGGTTATAATTATCCATCATGTAGGGTAGGGAAGGGAAGAAATCTGCAATTAAGGGAGAACAACTATTACATCGCAATAGAGAACAGCTAAGGGCACCCTATTGCAATTTCCCTTCCAACCCCTAAATTGAGGGAATGTTAATAAACATAAGGATCTCCAACCATGGATGTGTGGGTTAGGACTACATGAAGGGAGAACAAGTGTCTTAGGGCACCCTACCCTACCTCCTTACTCCATATCTTCTATGACTAAGATTCACATACAAATCACACTTGTTATGTAATGATGAATATATAACTTCCTTGCTCTAACCATAGATTTATTCACGAAAATCTTTTAAAAACAAAAATACACAACCTCAATATTTCAAACAAGCTACAAATGAGACTCAATTTTTTATAATGGTCTCTTGATATTTTAATACCATTGAAGTTAGCTCTGAAAGAAAACTCAAAACATTAGAATTAAAAACATTACATAGAGGCATCCATATACATGCAATTATTCTTACTGGAAAACTATAATCTTTTATTTTCAATTTTTTTGTTAAACATTAGCACATCCAAAAAAATATGTTTGACTTCTTTTTTCAATTGTATTGTTACTTGGCATATGTTTACTTTATAGCGTGACATAATTTTGTATATCAGTTGCCAAAAGGTAGTAATTCTATTAGATATTCATGAATTGGTTAGTTGAAATTGTTAATGCTTTTATAAAAGTAAATATAAGTCATAGGAGGCTCTAAGAGCTAAGATCTTGTTTTGCCTGTTCATTATAGAAATATTTGGCTATACTATTCTAAATGCTTCTATGGCAATCTTATCCTATGTGTTGTTTAGAGACAAGTACATATCTTAGGTTTTTCCATTCAACAAAGGTATCATATGAAAGACATATTTTGGACCAAGCTTGGACATTTTACTGTTTCCATCTCTTCCATCCATATGTAGGTATCCCTTGATATTAATTTTGGTTGATAAGAACAATGAACTTCAAGACTTCAACTTGTAAGTGATAGCATATCATACTGGATTTCATCATATTTGTCATATTATGTACTATCAATAGCATCCTAAAACACATTTTCCAATAATATATTCATCTTTTCATGTTTTCGCCTTGATTTTTCATTTTTAAATCATGTTTTATCTAACGCTTAAGTAAATTTTGGAGGTATAATGTAGCTTACTAGATTTTCACAATGCATTCCATAAACTCCAATTCTATCTTACATCTTTTGATATCAAGGATATTGAATCATAACATCTCCCCCACCCCCTCTTTAAAATTCTCTCCATGATGATAGGTTCCTTCTACATTTAGAATTTGTAAGTCTTTTTTAGGTGAAGGGTCTTTCACAACATTTAGTTTTTGATAATGTACTATCAAAAATCACACCTTGTACAATTCAACGTAACAAATGACGCCTTCCTCCACATTTGATAATGTAATATAAAAAATCACATCTTGTACAATTCAGCATCACAAATGACACACCTTGTACTGAGGCAGAGCCCAAAACACAAACCCCAACATTTTCCTTCTTGCTTATGTGCAGGTTTATAATCATAGGAAGGTTGTCATTCTGCGGGAGGCTTCAATCATGGATCAGCTGTGAGCTTCCCTCACTCCTTTTTCCTATTTCATTCTAGTATTTTGTATTGTTAGCTTAGTTTTATCATTTTCTGTGTTTGTTTAGTAATATAGTTATATTTGTCATTTTTTCATACGAATTCTATACCTCGTTTGTATAGGATGATAGCACATCGGGTTGGTGTCCTAGTTTTGCTTGCTCGTTCTCGGAATAAAGGCTTGACAGAGCCATTCATAAAATTTGTTAATAAGTTATCTTAGTGTATTTAGTCTTGCATTTTCATCCCTTGGCTCGCCCTTAGCGCCAATTAAGTGAGGTAGAGCGAAGGAAGGTTTGTTCCTTGAGGACCATCACCTTGAGGGTAACAAATCCTATCCTCTACATTTTGGTGAACATGACTTGAATCAATTGCATTGCCATTTTCTTTAATCTTCATTTCTTAACTACATTTAAAATCTAAAGCAAAGTAAAAAAATAAATAAAGGAAAGACAAACATAATCACATCTCAACTTTGAAACAAACTTTAAAACAACTCTCTTTATCACATAGGAAGAGTGTTCTTATGAATTTCTACAATCCTCATAGGTTGCCTCCAATGTTTAATGATCAACTTCCTGACTCGAATGATTTCCTGGCTTCTTACCTTCTTAAAACCATTTTGATAGGGGGTCCTTCTCCACCTGATTCACAATCCATCTCTCAGAACAATTCTCTGAGAAATCCTCCTGCATCTTCCCCTCCTGTTGTTGATCATGATTCTACCATTACCATTGATTTAAAAAAAATTAACATGCTAGAGAAGAATCTAAGAGACTTTGATGGTTTCTTGAATTAGGAGAATGTCCTGTCCCAGGCTGGAAATGTTGTAAGCACTCTGAGAGACATGATATGGGATAGAAGAGGCTTGAAGATGTCGAGGGCATTATTTATGATCGTTAGGAACTACCTGCCTTTGGTTGGTGCCTCTCCCCAGGATGGCCAGTCTGACACTTGTGGTTCTCATCTTGGTGATGACATAACTGGTTCGATTGTACACATGGTTGATCCCAAACCCACTATTCCTAGCATCAATGATTCATCCACTCCCTTGGCTTAAACGGGTATGTCTAGTAGCTTGACTTCTGCCTCTGCTGCAGCTCATAGCTTTACAATCAACACTAGCACTACATCTGCTGGTGTCACTGGTCCTCTTGGAGGTGCTGATGGAGGTGGTAGCACATATAGCACACTTCCGCCCCCTTCACCCTCTAATCCTATCTTGAACACTATCTTACAGAACATGGGGCAGTTATAGTTACAACTTACAAACCTGGCCTCTGCTTTTGGTCAATCGTCTATGCTTGCATATTATAGGAAGAGTTCCCTTGATATCACTATCCTGAACACCATCCTTCCTTTTGCAGCTAAATCATTGAAGTTCGATAGGTTCAATGGTGATGGGGACCCTAATGTGCACATTGATTCTTTTATGACCATGTGCATCAACTACCATAACTTGGACTTTGTTTTGCTTAAACTGTTCTTATGGTCCCTTAAGGGAACCGCGTTAGAGTGGTGCAAATCCCTACCAGATAATTCTATCCACACCTTTGATCAGCTTATGGACCTTTTCCTTAAACAGTTTCAGGCTAACATTGATAGCAGGGTCACTATCAATGACCCTGTTCACTGTAAGAAAAAACCCAACGAAAAGGTCACAAACTTTATCTCGAGATATTAATCAATCTCTACCAGGATCCCCTTTGCCCTACCGAACAACGATTTGCAAAGGATGTTCATTGGCAACCTACAACTGGCATTGAGGGAGAAGCTGTATCTTAATTGCTACCAAAAATTTGCCAATATGTGTTCTACACTCACGGACTACCAGCACACCATGTCGCAGTTCAAAGATTCTACTTTGAACCCTCGTGGTGGGTCCTTTGCAGGCACGTCCACGGAAGGGTCTAGGAAGAATAAAGTTGCAACTAATGTTGTGGCTGTTCCTCCGACAGTTGCTACGTAGGGATCACAACAGAATAGAGTCTACACTAAATTGAATGACTTACTTGAGCATAATGCAACGACTATGAAAAGACAATCTGATTACCCTTACCAAGGTTAGACCATTGTCTGATGACAGACCCTATCCTTGTTGATACGAAGGGTCAAATTTTTGTCATTACCATCGCGTACCTGGTCATGACATTGAGTGATGTTTTCGTATTTAGAATATTGTCTAAGACCACATCGACGGTGGTGCGATTATAGTTAGTGAGCGAAAGCACAATTCAAACAAATCTGTTGATAAGACCAACAGTGATTTGCAACAAATTTTATTTCTACATCAGATCCTCCTTCGAATGATAGTCCATTTGTGAACACTGTCACCATCTCTCCTATTTGCTCACCTCCTAGCCAGAAGGGTAAGGTGACTGACACACCATTATCATTCACCCCTCTGGATGCTTTGTATTGTGGAGAGCCCGCTTCTTTATACATCCCTACTAAATTGAATGGTCAAACTGTCATGGGTGTGATGATTGACCCATCATGCAGAGTCAATGTCATTATAGAGGAGACTCTAGTCGTGAATGGTTGGCATAAGCCTGCGTATGATGAATGTAGAGAAACCTTGAGAACACATGACAATTTCTCTATCCCTCCTTTGGGTAGCATCACCTTGACGGTCCTAGTGGGACCCAAGACTGTGTCCTCTATGCTTGTGATCATTCTTGAATTGGACCTATTTCGGGTTAAACTAGGCATTCCTTGGTTGATTTCTATGGATGCGGTCCCTTCAGTGATTCATAAATGCCTCAAATTTCCTCATGAGGGTTGAGTACATGTCATCCAAGATACTGGATATCGAGCTTTGGTAGCTAGAGGGGATTTTTTGTTGGATCATTTCTGGCCTACTCTGGTGGGGCCCATGCTTCCCCGTGGTGACTTGATGTACCATGCATATTATCAGTATAAGACAGGGGAGTTGGCCCCTAAATCAGCTTAGCCTAGTTAACTGTTGCCTCTTCTTGGATAAACTTCTCCTCTGTCTATTCTTGTGTTGGAGTGGGTAGCTCCTCATGTCCTCTCATCGTCAGGGATTGAGGCTAAGCCTGTTCCTCTGCATAGACCTCCCTGTCCGCCCAGGACTGCACATCCTATGGTGTCTTTTGTTCTTGCGACTGCACCTAGTGCAGACAGGGGAAAGGCACCCATGCTATCAAAGTCTGCGGCCTGCTCTCCCTTCGAGCTTTCGATCATGTCCGATATCCCTCGACCCTCTCAAAATGAGAAAGGGAAGTGATCCTCTCGTGTTCGTTTGTCACTGCTTGCTCATGTTTCATAGCCCATGACGACACCCTCTGTTCCTCTAGTTTTTCCTCAAGCAAAGCGAGGTAGGGCACCTATTGTTGTGAATGTAGTACCTATTTCGGATGCACCTCCTATTCCATCGGTTGGGCCTTCTCTTGTCTCCGACAAGGATTCAGAGGCCTCTCCTATGGAGCATGATGCTCATAAGTCCTCTTAGGCTTCATTTGGTGGCCCTCATGTTCGTCGTAATCAATGTGCGCGTGAGCATAAGCGCTATTGATGGGCCATGGCTTGAGAGCGCGATGCTGCTCTGCAATCAGCTGGTGCATCTGCAACACCTAGTTCTATTGCATAAACTCCTATTTCGTCGACTTCTCTTGTTTCTGCATCATCTTTAGTTTTACTCCTAGTCACTTCGTGGCTTCTTCAGAGCCTATCGATGAACCTCCCTCTAAAAGTGTGCAGGTTTTCATTGCTCCTTCTTTGGAGCCACCCCTAATTATGTCTTTGCTGGGCGTACCTCCAATGTCTCAGCCTGTTGATATGCTGCATACGCAAGTGGTGTCCAATGCAGTTCTTTCTACTCCCCCTATATCGTAGCCATTCTAACATCAGAGTTTTCTTGGGGCCTTTAGTCCACTACAGTTGATATGAGACTTGTTTCTCCTGTCCGACCCAAGTGTAAGCTCGAGCAGGGCCCCATTCCAAAGTTTTGATGGTGGAAATCCTTGTAGGTATATTCCTCATCCTTTTCTCTGTCTATTCCAGTGTCTGTTGTTTTGTGCATGTGGTTGAGAAGGCTCCACCTTCTCCTGAGTTTGTCACTACCTCTCTTTTAGAGGCTAGCAGTCCTATTATTATTTCATCTTCTTCGATTGAGTCACCCGCTTCCTGTACAGAGGCTTGCATGTTCAGCTCCTTGGAGGACATATCGACATTGTCGAGTATCTTTTCACGATCGTTGACCCTTTTCTCCTCTGATCTTGTGGGCGCAGATGTTGCTGTTGCTTCATCCCTCACCCTCGTTGCTGGTGAGGTTCCCAGTGAAGCTCTTGCGGTAGTCCCTCTCCGAGCTTGTCCTCCTTCTCCCTATGACCTAGATTGGGAGGACGATGATCTTATAACGGATAACCTTTAGGCTATTCATTTTTTATCTTCATCTTTTTGCATGTGAGCTTGATTGTGTGCCCCCGTGCTTGCTTTATCTGTTTGTTCCCTCTCGGAGGACTCGAGTTATTCCGTAGATGCTTGGATATGGGAGGTTGACTGTCTTTATTTGTTGTGCTCTCCCGGAGGACCTGAGTTACTCTATAGGTGCTCAGATACGGGGGACTTTTCTGTCATGCACCTTCTTCTATTTCTCTCTCTGCTTCTTCTATTTGTTGTATCTTGCTTTTTGATATTCGGGAATGATGCAAAGTGTTAGGGGCTTCTTTGGCCTTCTTCCATGTTGACTCACATTTTTATTTTCTATTTGTATTCATGTGCTCTTCTTCAGATCCGAGAACTTTGGCAGTATGGCGATATACCCATCTCGTAGCCGTATTACATATTCTCACTGCTATCGATTCTGACACTAAACTATCAGATCCCCCATTCTTTAGCACTAATCATTGATGTTGTGGACATTCATGTGTGACTTGCTATTGGTGACATTCCACGAAAACATATTTTTATGTTGACGTGCCACACCCACTCTTCTCCTTAGAATGACATGCCTTTTAGGTCTATCATTCTAAGGGGGGACCATCATATCTACATTGATGCATGATTTGCATTTGTTCTCTAGCCACTTGCATTTATGTTTCTTGTTGATCACTTTTTCATGCTTGCGTAGGTGGGGGCCAAACCACTTGATCTTTTTCTTTATCATGTTTTTCCTAGGGGGGGCAAAACCACTTGATCTTTTTCCTTATCATGTTTTTCTTAGGTGGGGGCCAAACCACTTGATCTTTTTCTTTATCACGCTTGCCTAGGTGGGGACCAAACCACATGATATCTTTTTTGCCCAGGTAGGGGCCAATCTACTACTTATGAAATCTATCTTTGATCGCTCAATCACATGGCTATCTAGCATATCGCTACCCATGCTGGCGAAATCATCGCCTTATCGCATGGCTATCTAGCATATTGCTACCCATGCTGACAAAATCTCGCCCTATCATATGGTTATCCATACTGGCATGATCTCGCAAACATCATCGCCCTATTGTATGGCTATCTAGCATAACACTTTGCTATCCATACTAGTGCATCACATATCTTATCTCATATCAAAGTGACTGCTTATCTTGTATCTGTTCGTATTAAGGGGCTTTCCTCCAAGTGAGGTTTGTTTCTGTTATCTGTCATCCATCTTAAAGTATCTTTTATCTTATCATCCAACATGTTAGTCTGTACCTAGCATGTTGCGATGTATCAGTTAGCAATTTTTATTTCAAACTTCAGCTTCATCTCATTGGGGGCAACCTCATCTGATCAACGAAATTCTGCCTCCCCATCATGACTCTTTTCTTTATCTTCCTCTACTTTAGCTTCACATCTCTTAGCAAATACATGCTTGCTAAAGTGGGGGTGAAATTAATATAAAAAATCGTACCTTGTACAATTCAACACAACAAATGGTGCCTTCTATAATCTCTCATTTTCAATCTATTTATTATCTTAATGGTATCTCTTTCATATTTATCGTTTTGATCTTCCCCGTTGCTACTATCTGGGTTGTCCTATGAGGTGGAAACATCAAAATGGGGGTTTTACTGAGGAAGACCCAAAAACACAACCCCCAACATTTTCCTTCTTGCTTGTGTGTAGGTTTATAATTGTAGGAAGGCTGTCATTTTACGGGAGGCTTCAATTGTGGACCGGCTATGAGGTTCCCTCACTTCTTTTTCCTATTTCATTCCAGTATTTCGTATTTAGTATGCTAGCTTAGTTTTGTCATTTTATGTATTTGTTTAGTAATATAGTTATATATCTCTCTTTTCGTATGCCTTTTGTACCTTGTCCGTATAGGACGACAACGTGCCACACTGGTGTTCTAGTTCTGTGTGCTCGTCCTTGAGACAAAGGCTTGACATAGCCGTTCGAAAACAATTTGTTAATAATTTATCTTATTTTGTATCTAGTCTTACATTTTCATTCCCTTGCTTGGGTCATGGGTTTGCTCCCCATTGGTCTTGGGTTCGACTCCGAGGCTTGGGTTTGCCCGATGTACGTGGCTTGGGGGCGGCTGCATACATCCCTAGAGGACTAGTCTCACCTCAGATCGCCCCTTCCCGACCCCAACTTGGCAGTAAGTAAGTCCAACGTAAGATGGGTTGGGTGCTGGGCTGGGTCGTGGGGATACCACTAGAGTAAAAAATAAAAGCAATTTAAAAAAATAAAAATCCCTTCCTCTACAGATAAGGAGATGCATTCTGAAAGGTTTGATAAGGATTGCTAGGGTGAAAAAATATGAGCAACAAGATGGAGGAATACATGCCTATCCTGAAATGGGTTTCACAAAAACCCTATTTGGTGACATCATGAGATGAAGTTTAATAGCCGATCAAATCCACTCATTTATTTGAACATTATTGTACAAATTGAAAGAAAAATTATATTCTATGTGGAATGCATTGATTAGTTATTTGATACTATAGTTTCATAAATTGCATCCCTATGCAATTTCTTGCTTAGCTAGGTCCCATTTTACCATTCCTAGACTTTCATGCCCGAAATGCTTGATCTAGCCCTAATTTCACATCTCTTTTTGACATCTTCTTCCCAAATAGGACCCCGGATCCTAATTTGGGGCCCCAATGTTGGTCCCCAAATTTAAATAACATGACATTTAGGGTGGTTGAGTGGGAAATCTCTTCCCGTGTTGGCTTGTTTCGAGTTTTGCACCCTGAAATGTTTGAGAGAGCTATATAAGTAAGGTACCCTCATTTTGGGTAATCAATGAAAAATATGATAAAACACCACTCAATTTATTTCAAGAGCAAGTTATCAAGCATCAAGGCACTTAAGTGTTTGGTAGATCTATGCATTTGTGATGGCCTCCATAAATTCTATTCCTAAGTTCAACTACATTAAAGACAACATCATATCTTCATGAGCATTGCAATACCAAGGAAGGTTTTGTGAAGGAATAAGAATTCCATTCTCAATTCAAGCCTCTACTATATATCAACACACTTCGTTTTCATGTTCAATTCAATTTCAAGGTTGATTCCAAAAATCGGGGTTTGACTTAGGAAAACCCTTTCTACCCAACATTTTCTCCCTTGTGTGTGTATAGGAATAAGTGGTGAACCTACAGAAACAAGTACAATCTAATCAGAAGGATAGCTATAGTCTATAATTCATCAAAGATGAAATTGTTGGGACTTTGCCAGATAGATTTAGTCTCGGGACTTTGCCAATCAAATCGACCTAGTCCTCCCATTTCTACCTCAAATTCGTATTGCAGATCTATCTTATTTTGCGTTGCTGTTTATTTTTTTGGAATTGGTTTGCCAATTTATTGTTTCCTTATGCATGTTAAACAATGAATCATCACTGCATCCTCTTTGTGCTTGAGTGTTCTTGAGCCTAGTGGACTATCTTCCTTCCAATGGTAAGGTAGCACATGGAAATAGGTTCCTTGTTTGTATGCATAAACTTGAGAATCTCGTTTCCCCAACATTACATTTTGGTGAACCTAATGCTTGTTATATTTGCATTACTTCTAATTTAGATGTTTGGATCTTATTTGTATTACATTCGATGCATTTAGAGATTCAATTTTTTTTTAATGCAATATTTAAATGATCAGTTTCTTAAGGGTTTGTATTGTTTAGATATTTCCTTCCCTTCCTTTGTGTATGAGTTTTATGACCTTAATCCGTACATGTAATATCCATGTGAGAAGAAGTTGTAGACTTATGGCATCCCTAAAAGGTGTAGAGTTTGAGTCAACCAACATTTTCCATGGAAATTTAGGCGAAACCTCTATTGGGAACTTGAGTTGTGGTGTTGTGTTGTCATTGATATCAACCTATCTTGTAATGTCATTGATGTCAACCTATCTTAAGTTGTCATAGATGTATAAGTAAGGATGATATAGTGGAAGTTCCAGTATGTAGGAAAGAGTACTTATGGATTCTAGCATGATGATAAAGTAAAGATGATATAGTGGAATTTTCAATATGTAGGAAATACTATTTATGTGTTTTTTGGTACTATTGAATTATCTAGTGCAGATGCTAATGTATTTTTAGAAGGGTGGTACAACAAAAGTCTCTATATGTAGGAATCGGTGGAGGAATGTCTTGTATTCCTCTAGTATGTGAAGATCATATATTATGGTTCTACATATGATGTCTATGCTCTATGTATCAGAGCCCATGTTCATACACTGGGTACTCTAGTTTCATATGAGCCCATTGTGCGAGTTAGCATATTTAGCATGGGGTAGCCCAACAGTTTATCCATGCTTGTTATTCTTTTGCTTTGTTGTCATAAATTCTAGCTCATAGTTTCTTTTGCATCTTGATTAGACAAGATGTCTACTAGAGGTAGAGGTCTTGGCCGTCATATGGGTACTCGTCTAAATCCTTTCCCTGAGGTTTCTGAGGAGTCACACCATGAGGAGGAGAAGCAGTAGGATCAGTAGGTGGAAGGAGCGTCAGTTGGTGATGTGATTCCTTAGTTAGTTATTGCACTTCAGAATCTTCTTGACCGTCTAGGACTAGGACAGAAGGAGAACCAACAGGAGGAGTCTCACCATTCTAGTCATGAGGATAGAGCCGAGTATCAGGAATGTGAGAGGGAGCGTTCACGTTCACCTCATAGGATAGAATATACAATGGTGGATCAAGATGCAGTTGCAACTAGTCATATGAGAGATCTCCTTAGGACTCGTCACCCTACTTTTGATGGTTCTGGCAACAGATTGGAGGCACAGACTTGGTTTCTTGATTTGGGTAGGTGTTTTGCCATGCATTCGTATGGTAGTAATACTAAGGCTAGGTGTGCGGTTATACATCTTCAAGATTTTTCTTCCACTTGGTGGCGTATGGAGGAGCATAAGCTCCTTTTGGATATTGCGATAGTATCATGGGAGTTGTTCCTTGAGTGTTTCCATGCATGTTTCCTGTCGAATCTTTGGAGACAACATAGGGCTGATAAGTTTCATGATTTGAGGGAGTGGGAAATGATAGTTGAGAAGAATGAGAATAAATTCTTTGAGCTTAGACAATATTCTGGGATAGCGGATGATGATGCGATGCTCGTACAACATTTTGATAGAGGTCTTGATGAACGCATCAGTGGTGACATTCGGGTATTTGAGCCCAAGTCTATGGAGATAGCTATGGAGAAGGCACGATTGGTTGAGGAGAAGTTGTTGTTAGGAGGTTCATCAGTTGCAAGATCTGTCAGTGCTCCAGCTGCAGGAGCGGTTGTGAGAAGTGCTCAGTCATAGGGTTTAGGTTTTTCTAGGACTCATCCTTCGGCTTTCATGAGTAGACAATGATCTTGGAAGAAGTTTGCATGAAGTCATAGTGTCTCTCAGGGTGCTAGATCTCAAGAAGACAAAGATCGTGGTAGCCAGTGTGATAGGCGATCAGTTCCCTCCCAACCAACACAAAGTTTTCAGTAGTCTAGTAGAGATAGTGTGCAACAGTTTAGTGCACCTCTAGTTGCTCGAGGATTTAGTAGAGGGAATTATTTCACATGTGGGTTGCAGGGTCATTATGTATCTCATTTCCCTTAGAGATCCACACAGATGTCAGGACAGAGGCCAATAGTTTTCGAGCCTACAATTGCTGATGCAGGTAGATCCCATCGTGTTTTTGCGGCGGTTGATAACCGTCAGGTCGAGCATCAAGGCACAATTGTGGAGACTATAGGTGAGATAGGTGGTATCTCTTGCTTGATATTGTTTGATTTTGGTGCTTCTGATTCTTTTATTTCTCTTTCTTTAGTAGAGAGATGCGGGCTTGCTATGGCAAAGCAAGCTGATAGGTGGCATGTTGAGTTGGCCACAGGATCCTGTAAAGCGGAAAAATCGAACCCTAGTTGTTCCCCCCACTCCACTCCAAGGAGAGAGAAAGGAGGGTCACTAGGGTTGATGGTTTTCACTTGGGAGAGACTTTACATTCAAAAGAGGGTTTGAAACCCACAAGATCCAATCCCACACAATGCAAGACTAGATTCTAAATGAGTTTCAAGGGTTAAGACATCAAGGATACCCTCTTTTGTAAAGAATGTAGATAGAATGATTGAACTAGGAAGGCATGTAAAGTAAGAAAGATTCACTTGTAAACGGAGGCTGGGACACAGGATGAAGCTACGGACCTAAAATTAGCAGTAAAATGTCGAGACGATGCTGTTCTGCAAATTTGAGCGAAAGTTGATGGGATGATGGCGCCCGGAGTGCACACGGTCCTCCGAAAAATCCGCGAAACGAAGGGGGATCTGTTCGTCTCTGCACAAGGATTCCAGATCTTCAATTATAGCCGCGTACCTGCAACCTACACACAGAAAAGAGAGGACGATTGGGGGGTTAGGGATTAGGGGTTTGCCTTTAGGTCAAACCCCGGTTTTGGAATTAACCAAGAAATGAGAATGCTGTAAATGTAAATGTTTGTAATGTAAACAAGTACTGATACCTTGTTGTAAGAATGTTTGTATTCTTACATGCGAAGGTGTAATGAATGTTGTATTTTGTATGTTGTAAGTGATCTCCTCTTCAATGGTTGAATCCTTGTCTTTGAATGCAACACTTAGCCTTGAATGGAGACTTAGAATACTCAAATGCTTGAAGGAATGCTTGAATGCTTGAATGTTTGAATGTTTGAATATCGCTTCCGCGCCTTGCTCTTGCTTATTTTCTTCCTCTTTTTCTAGGAGAGGAAAAGTAGTTTATATACTTGTCAATTAGGGTTGAGAGACTGATTTTTCCGACCTTAGGCTGACCTAGAAGTATTGTTTTCCGAATTGCAAACTTAAAGACCCGATGCCCAACAAGAGACCGGGCCCAAAATAGGGCCAGGGACCAGGGCGCTGGGCGCCATAGTCCCACCTCCCGGGACAGCAGGGTGCAAGGAAGGATCAGGTCAAGGTGCAGAAATATGCAGTTTTTGATGTCGCAAGGAGGTTTTGGGGTCTCCATTCAGGTTCCACGTTGCGCCGCCATCATGAAGACCCAAATGCAGTCGAAATTGCAAGTGTCGCAATTTTAGGACGCTACATTTAGCCCCCACTTTAGCGGGAGTATAAGTGTATGCCCATACTTCCGGTAAAGTACAAGGAAACAATGTTGAAAGACTTTCACCACGTCAAGAAGGCAAGATACACCAAGCCCCCAGTGGACTAAGGATCTTACGACTTCGATTGACAAAGTAAAAAGGAAGATCACGAGGGAGAACCATGACTGTCAGTAGTAAGGTTCCCTCACTATGAGTCATGCAAGAAAAATACCAAAAATTTTCAAGGCAAAGCTAAGTTCGCTAAGAAAATTTCAAGTATCTTGAAGAGATATGAACGGGGTGTATGCCCCCCTACGTTAAAGTGATCGCACACGCCTCATCGGGGGTGATTGCTTTAAGGTAGTGATACATATAAGAAATGAGAAGGGAAAGGAGCACGTTATCACAAGGATTTAGCCCCCAAGTGTGAGATAAACCCAAGGATAATAGACACAAAACACAAAGCACAAGGTGACTTCGCTTTCCTCGGGGTCAGTATGCTGTATGATAATTCATGTATATCATATGTATGTATGCATAATTGTTCTTCATTCCCCAATCAAGGAAGGTCACCTAGAAGAAGGGAACACATGTGTCTTTTGAGTCAACATGAGAGAGACCAAAAGAGATCTCAATGCTTTTCATCGTCCTCAAGTAGACAACACTAAGGACAAAAAATAGAAGAATGAGAATAACACATAGAAGAAGTAACAAAAGAGATCAAGAGAGGAGGAGAGAGTCTGCTATGCTAATGAAACTAGTCTAGCACGTCATCCACCCCCCGATCTTGCTGATCAATATTTCGGGAAGGTAGGAAACACGCTAGAGGAGGAACATCCAACATAGCAGATGGAGCTATCACAAGATCCAAACAAGGGCTATGTTCATGTTCCAAGCCACGTTGTTCTTGTCTAGGAGTTAGGATAAGTGCTTTAGAAAATGCGTTAGATAAATGGTTATCAACATCAACATATTCGTATTCACTATCAGAAGAAAGAGGAGTAACATTTTCATCATGAATAACATTTTCATCTATATCATCATCAAGATTTATAAAAATAGGATCTTTAACTCGCACAAGATCAAGACCATCATGCATCCTATGTTTAGGAGATTTTGGCTCAATTTTTGGCTGAGGAGAAAATGGAATAATACTAGCTGAAAGTGTTTTTGGGGATTGCAAAGTTTGAGAAGCAGCTGCTTGAGCTCTAAGACGACGCTTTCATCGGCGTTCACGTGCAGAATGATTTTGTCTAGTCTTAGTAGGAAGTTGAGAAGATTGAGGAGGAGGAATGTTCTCATCCTTATCACTTGGGTGTTTAGGTTGTGGTCTCTTAGGTTGAACAATAGGAGAAGAGGAAGGTCTCTTCTCTCTATAAGAGGAAGGAGGAGGAACTGCTCCATATAAAGGAGGAATATTTGGTTTAGGAAGGAGACCAAGTCCATCATGACGAGGAGGTATAGGTCTACCTTTAGAAAATTTATTAGTCATAGACGTAGTCACATTCATAGGGATGGGTTGGGAATCTTCTTGAGGAAAGACATTAGTTTTATCTTTCAAAGGAAAAACTTCCTTCTCAAGAATGATAGGAATATCAAGTTTGGGTGTTCTAGGTTCACTTAGAGATAGGATCATATCTTTTTTCCACTTTTGATACGATTTGAAAAGATGATCACTCCGCGGTGGAAGGGATTGGAATTGTTTAGGCCAAAAATAATCAATAGGAACGCTAGAAGTTCGTTCAGCTGGTTTAAAGAGACTATGATTGATAGTAACAATTTCACCATTATGGGGAAATTTCAAACACTTGTGAATAGGAGAAGCAATAGCTTTCATGGAAGATAGCCAAGGATAGCCTAGCTTCACACGAAATTGTTCGGATGATGGAATAATAGCAAAGTCCACATCAACGTATTTGTTATGGACCTCAATAGGTAATGTAATAAAACCAATTGCAGGAGAAGAAAATGCATCAAATAGTTTCACAACCACATTTGTTTCGTCATAGATCACTTGATTCAATTGCAAAGTAAAAAGAAATTCTTCAATAATGATATTAACCATACAAGAAGGATCAATAAGCACTCCACGGCAAGGTGTAGTCTTGACTTTTGCAACTATATATAAAGGACCATCAGGTGCCCTGATAGTTTCACTGGAATCAAATGTGATGGAAGGTTCTTTAGGGATTTTCTGCTGCTCTACAAAGTTAATCACATTCGGAGTCATAGACACAAGATCATCAGGTGAGATAGAGGAATCATTAGTATCAATCACATTAGAGGTATGAGAAGGTAATGGATCAGTAAAAATCTTAAGATTTTGGTTAGGAGGAGCTACAGATGTGTTGCCTTTATCATTCACACCAGAAATAGAGATAGTATTATTATCAATCAAATCTTGAATTTTACCCTTTAAAGCAAAACATTTTTCAGTATCATGCCCAGGTTGACGATGAAATTGACAAAAAGATTTGTTATCAAAATAGGGTGAATTAATCTTTGCAGGATCTATTTGCCTTATAGGAGGGAGAGTAAGCACATTTTGTTCCAATAACTTATTCATAATACTATGCAATGATTCATTCAAAGGAGTAAACTTTCTTTCTTTCTTGAAAAACTTAGAAATAGGAGGGACACCTGATGCTGCATTCACATTGTTGTTGATGATGTTTTCATTGAACTTAATGACCTCTCTGTTCGGTTTAAACTTCCCAAATGGTTGTTGACTACTATCACCCTTATCACTCGGAGCCATAGGATTTGCTTGTTCCATTTGACTCACAGTTAGTTGATAATTGTGAAGAGTTGCGCACAACTGTTGGAAAGAAGTAAACTCAGAAAACAAAAGTTTTTCTCTAATATCTTTTTGTAAATTAGAAAAAAAGATTCTTTGAATATCATTGTCAGGTACTGGAAAAGAAATCTGAGCATACGAATGCTTATATCTACCAATGAAATCAGTCACTCTTTCTTTAACACCTTGTTTACAATGCATTAAATCAATCAAAGTAACTTTAGGACTTATATTGTTTTGAAATTGTTGAATAAAAGCATTTGCAAGTTGTTCGAAAGAAGTAATAGAATAAGAAGGCAACGAGCAATACCATTGTAGGGCTTTATCTCTTAATGTTCTAGTAAACAGTTTTGCAAGCAACCTTTGGTCATAAGCAAAATCGGTACATATTGTTTGAAAGGTCTTAACATGTGTTAGAGGATCACCCTTACCATTATAAAGCTCCAATTGCGGGATTTCAACATGTTTAGGGGGGATAGCTCTAACAATGTCAAGAGAAAGTGGGCTCGCAACATCAAATGTGGGCACACTAAACTTAGATTGATTCATAGAGGCAATTTGTTGCTGTAAAGAAGAGACAGTTTGTGCAAGATTGTTAATGGTCGTTTCAGTGGAAGAGTTCATATTAGACGTGTTAGATTGTGATGGAGGTATTATGTTGTTGAAAGAAGGTATTGATTGAGAGTAAGGTGGTGGGACACTATGATAGTTAGTTATAGGAGATGATTGGAAAGGAGGAACACTACAAGGAGGAATGGAAGGGTTAAATGAATTGCCCCCTTGTGTCATGTTCATTTGTGGAGATATAATAGGAACACTCATTGAAGGAATGAATGAAGAAGTTGGATTGAATGAAGGAAGAGGGTTGATTGAAGAGGAAGGATTGCCCCCATGACTGGTGATCATAGGTGGAATGTCTTGTATTGAAGTAGTCATTATGTTTGATGTAAAAGTAGGTATACTAGCAATAGAAGTCGTCAAAGGAATAGAATGATTGACTTGAGTAGGAGGTTGTGTATAACCTAAAGTTTCGGCACAACTTTTCATCGACATCACATTCGAATCCACAATGTGTGCAATACCACGCAAAATATCAATTCCATTCTTATCACTTTGAACCATACATTTTAGACCCTTAATTAATGAAAGAGCTTGACTATCAGGATATTCTTGAGACATCCATTGCTGAAAATCATCAAACTGGTTATCCAATTTCGAAAGTTGTTCTACAGAAATATCATGGAGAGCTTCTTCATCATTGAGAGGATTAGAGGAATTACCCATGTCCTCATTAAAAAGGCCATTCAAATTAGGTTCCATCTTCTCGGTAATTAAACCTTGGAAAGACTTAATTCTAAGGCTTCGTCTAACGGGAATAGTGTAAGTAGGGCTTATTGTTGTAAAACTCATGCACTAAAGAGAGAGAGAAGATTTTGAATTTTAGAGGTAGCAAATTTCAATAAAATCAGCCAATCTCCTAGATTTAAGCTGTTAAATGCAATCTGGACAATCTCCCTAAATTTCGAAAAAAATGTCAAGGACCATGGCGAACAGAGTGCACACGGTCCTTGCAACTTTTTTCGAAATTTTTAGGGATGAAAGTTATGATGATTTTAAAGCTAATCTGAAAAAATTGAGTGATTTTACGATCTGGAGGTAGGCCAAAATAAAGTTGTAATCTCAAAGTTGAACCCTACCAAGATTGTTGAAAAAATGCAAAATTTGAATTTTGAAAAAGAGAGGGAAACTGAAATTTTAAGTTTTATGATTTTAGAGGGAATACTAAAAGTAGTGCAAGCTTTGAAATTTAAAAGTTGACTCAATTTCATGCAAAATTCAATTCTAAAAGTGGAAATCAAGGTTGACGCAATTAAACACTTAATTTCAAAAGTCACAAACTGCAAAAATTTGGACAAAGCATTGAAATTTCGAATGAATGCCAACACACTTTTCAGATTTAGGACTGTAAGAAACACAATTTTAACAAAAATTTGAATTTCAACAATTTTTGAATGATTATAAGCCTTTATCCAAGCAATCACTAGACCAACTTTGACTTTAATTTTGAAAGTGTTAAAATTAATAAAATCAGCCAAAATTCTGGATTTTAGCAGAAAAATATAGTAAGATCTAGCTCCCAAAATTTCAGAAAAAACGTCGAGGACGATGGCGCTCGAGGTGCACACGGTCCTCACAACTTTTTTCAAAATTTTCAAGGATGAGAGATATTATGATTTTGTTGCGGAATCCAAAGTTACAGCCGATTTGGAGGTGTTTTGATTAGTGAAATTATCAGTCAAAGGTTGAATCAAGAGGGTTTTAAAAATTAGGGTTTTGACACTTAACCACTTAATTTTTAGAATTAAAGCACAAATATGAATTGACAATTTGCAATAGAAGGGTAGATCTAAAACAAGCATTAACAATTAAACATTTCACAAGCTCAATTACTAAAAAGAAAATTTTAGGGTTTTTATGCAATTAACCTCTAAAATTTGCAAAAGATCAAACCTGGAAATGTAATTAAGGAAGCCAATTTTTCAGATCTAACCATGACTAATCAGAATTAGGATGTTCACGTCGGGTTCACCAAAATGTAAAGCGAAAAAATCGAACCCTAGATGTTCCCCCCACTCCACTCCAAGGAGAGAGAAAGGAGGGTCACTAGGGTTGACGGTTTTCACTTGGGAGAGACTTTACATTCAAAAGAGGTGTTGAAACCCACAAGATCCAATCCCACACAATGCAAGACTGGATTCTAAATGAGTTTCAAGGGTTAAGACATCAAGGATACCCTCTTTTGTAAAGAATGTAGATAGAATGATTGAACTAGGAAGGCATGTAAAGTAAGAAAGATTCGCTTGTAAATGGAGATAGGGACACAGGATGAAGCTATGGACCTGAAATTAGCAGTAAAATGTCGAGACGATGCTATTCTGCAAATTTGAGCGAAAGTTGACGGGACGATGGAGCCCAGAGTGCACACGGTCCTCCGAAAAATCCGCGAAACGAAGGGGGATTTGTTCGTCTCTGCACAAGGATTCCAGATCTTCAATTACAGCCGCGTACCTGCAACCTACACACAGAAAAGAGAGGACGATTGGGGGGTTAGGGATTAGGGGTTTGCCTTTAGGTCAAACCCCGGTTTTGGAATTAACCAAGAAATGAGAATGCTGTAAATGTAAATGTTTGTAATGTAAACAAGTACTGATACCTTCTTGTAAGAATGTTTGTATTCTTACATGCGAAGGTGTAATGAATGTTGTATTTTGTATGTTGTAAGTGATCTCCTCTTCAATGGTTGAATCCTTGTCTTTGAATGCAACACTTAGCCTTGAATGGAGACTTAGAATACTCAATTGCTTGAAGGAATGCTTGAATGCTTAAATGTTTGAATGTTTGAATATCGCTTCCGCGCCTTGCTCTTGCTTATTTTCTTCCTCTTTTTCTAGGAGAGGAAAAGTAGTTTATAAACTTGTCAATTAGGGTTGAGAGACTGATTTTTCCGACCTTAGGCCGACCTAGAAGTATTGTTTTCCGAATTGCAAACTTAAAGACCCGATGCCCAACAAGAGACCGGGCCCAAAATAGGGCCAGGGACCAGGGCGCTGGGTGTCATGGTCCCACCTCCCGGGACAGCAGGGTGCAAGGAAGGATCAGGCGAAGGTGCAGAAATATGCAGTTTTTGATGTCGCAAGCAGGTTTCGGGGTCTCCATTCAGGTTCCACATTGCGCCGCCATCATGAAGACCCAAATGCAGTCGAAATTGCAAGTGTCGCAATTTTAGGACGCTACAGATCCAAGGTGGCTGTGGATTTCTTTGTCCATGGTTGTGTTTTGGAGTTGGGTGTGCTCTCTACTACGGTGGATCTTCGTGTCTTCTCTTTGGGATCCTATGGAGTGGTATTTGGTATGGATTGACTTGAGTCTCACTAGGCTAGGATTGATTGTTGGGGTAAGAGAGTGCAGTGCTTAGATGACAGCGGGAAGAGTGTGGAGGTAGTAGGTATTCAACGACCTATTTCTCTTTGCATGATTTCCGCAATGCAGATGAAGCACTATATGCATTGAGGTTGTGAACTTTTGTAGTTAGAGTGGATGAGTTGGATGAGGGTGAGAGTCAAGATGATGTCTTTGCTCATCATCCTATTTTGTAGGAGTTCTCAGATGTGTTCACGAGTGAGATTCTAGGTATGCCACCTAAGCACGACATTGATTTCAGGATAGATTTGATTCCAAGAGCAGAGCCTATATGTAAGGATCCCTATCAGATGACCACTCAAGAGCTGAGTGTGTTGAGATTGCATCTAGAGGAGTTGTTGGCGAAGGGATTCATTCAGTCTAGTGTTTTGCCTTGGGGTGCGCTAGTTTTATTTGTGAAGAAGGATGGGTCTCTTCGGTCGTGCATTGACTATAGGCAGTTGAATAAGGTGATGGAGAAGAACTATTATCCTTTGCCGAGGATCAATGATTTGTTTGATCAGATTAAGGATGTAAAGGTCTTTTCCAAGATAGACCTTAAGTCAGGGTATCATCAATTGCGAATTCATGAGACAAACATTCATCATACAATTTTTCGCACAAGGTATGGCCATTATGAGTTTACAGTGGTGTCTTTTGGGTTGACAAATGCTCCATCAATTTTAATGAGTTTGATGAATGGAGTATTCAGGACTTATCTCGACAGATTTGTTCTCATGTTTCTAGATGATATTTTGATTTATTCGAGGATAGAGGAGGAGCATATGTGACAAGTCTTATAGTGTCTCCGTGAGAATCAATTGTATGCTGATGTGGCGAATTGTGAGTTTTTCCAGTCTGAGGTGAAATACCTTGGCCATGTTATTTCTGGAGAGGGTATCAGAGTTGATCCCTCTAAGATTCAGGCGATTGTGGATTGGCCAACACCCACCAATGTGGGTGAGGTTCGTAGCTTCATGGGTCTTGTAGGCTATTATTGGTGGTTTGTTCAGGATTTCTCGAGGATTTCTCATCCTATTACTTCTCTTTAGAAGAAAGGGAAGAAGTTCATTTGGTCAGAGTGGTGTGAGACAACATTTTGGATTATGGAGGAGCGATTGACCAGTGCACTTATTCTAGCAGTTCTCGATCCCTTGGGTGATTTTGTGGTATGCACAGATGCGTCTTTGGAGGGCCTTGGAGCAGTTCTTATGCAGGATGGACGTGTGATTGCCTATGATTCAAATAAACTCAAAGATCATGAGTTGAATTACCCCATTCATGATTTAGAGTTAGCGGCAGTTGTTCATGCATTGGTTAGATGGAGGCATTTCCTTCTTGGACATCGATTTGAGTTGCATAGCCATCATTGCAGTTTGCAGTATATCTTCATGCAACCGAATCTGAATGCCAGACAATGACGTTGGGTGGAGTTTCTGTGCAACCATGAATTTGAGGTGAAGTGCATATAGGGTATGGAGAATGTGGTAGCAGATGCATTGAGCCACATGAGGCATGAGGTGTCAGCAGTATCTCTCAGTGTTTATTTGAGGAGCTGTATTCTTAGTGCACTTCCATAAGATGCTTGGTATCAAGAGGTTATAGAGGATATTTCTTCAGGGAGCCCTTTGGATGGTAGGTTTACAAGTTATTCATTGAAGTCTGATGGTCTTCTTCATCATTTGAGACGTATCTATGTTCCACCTTCAGATGGACTTCGAGCATTGATTCTATTAGAGGCTCATCATGCGGCTTACTTGGCACATCCAGGTGTCATGAAGATGCACACGGATTTGCGCCACTCGTATCATTGGGCCAACATGAGGAGAGAGTGAGAAAATTATGTGTCATGTTGCTTAGAGTGTCAGCGGGTGAAGGCAGAGAAGCGACATCCAACAAGTTTGTTGTAGTCAAAGTTGATTCCAGAGTGGAAATGAGATATTATATCCATAGATTTCATCATCAGTTTGTCCATGTCTTCACGTCGTCACGATGCTATTATGGTCAGCATTGATAGGTTGATCAAGGTGGCTCATTTCTTGCCAGTCAGATCATCCTACACAATAGAGTCAATGGCTTGTATTTTCATGGAGCAGATAATGAGATTACATGGTATTCCTCGATGGATTATATCAGATCGTGATCTAGTGTTCAGTTCAGCATGATTTAGGAGCACAACTGAACTTTAGTTCAGCATATCATCTAGAGATAGATGGCTAGACAGAGAGGGTTAACCAAGTGTTGGAGGACATGTTGAGGATGTACGTCATGGGTCAACAATCTAGATGGGAGTACATCCATTTGGTTGAGTTTGCATACAATAATGGTTATCATAGTTCAATCAGTATGTCTCCTTTCTAGGCATTATATGGTTTCCCGTGTCGTACATCCTTGAGTTGAGACAAATTAGAGGACAAAGTGCTTCTTGGATCAAAGATGTTGCAAAATTTGGAGCAGCAGGTGAGGTGTATTAGAGAGCATTTGGCAGCAACAGAGGATAGACAAAAGAAATATGTAGATTCTCATCGAGTTGATTGTCAGTTTTCAATGGGTGACAGGGTGTTTTTGAGAGTGCTTCCACGAAAGAGTCCTATCTGATATGGAAAAAGCTCTAAGTTGGTGCCTCTCTTTGGTGGACCATTCGAGATTTTGGAGAGGATTGGTCCTATAGCTTATCGTTTAGCCTTGCCACCTAGCTTGTCCTGCATCCATGATGCGTTTCATGTATCGGTTTTGAGGCCATATTTTCCTGATGTGACACATGTTTTGGATTGGCATTCAATGTAGGTAGAGGATGAGCATCTTTCTCTAGAGCCCGTATGCATTCTTCAGCATTGGGGGCTGACCCTTAGGGGTCGGGACATAGATCAGGTAAGGGTCCAATGGGATCTGAACAATGATTCTTCAGCGACCTGGGAGGATGTTGCACGGATGAGAGAGTTATACCCCTATTTGTTCTTAGGCTTCCAGGAGTAAACCTAGGAAAAGGGGGGGAGGATGTAGTGCCCCTCGTAGACTTGCATTGTGATTTGTATTTCGATAGACATATAGACATATGGTGGATACTTAGATGTTTTTTATGACTCTATTGCTATCTTAGATGGTATCATTGATGCTAGTACTTTATGTGGATCTATGTTATTTGGTATGACTCATCATGTTTAGAGATTCATATGATTGATGATGCTAGACATATTATATGATATTTGATGGTGTTATGGATGTTAGTATGTAGAATCATCTTGATGGATGGGTGGATTTATATAATTCATGGATTTATATGTGATCATTGCTCATGTGGATTATATGACATGATGAGATGCTGGTACTAACCCTATTTGATGACTATGATTCTATGCGATGTCTGATGATTTATTGTGATTATCTTTGTGAGTAGAGACAGAGTCATATCACTCATTTTGAGCATGATATGCCATCACGATTCTCTATCACTTCCCTGTTTATTCTGATGTATATGTATTGAATATGTTGTGTTTAGTGTTGATGCATGTTTGCAGGTACTAGACATCAACTCCACCTGGCTTCACAGGTCTGAGCGTGTCTTTATTCCAATGACAAGTTGTCGGAGATGACATAGTTTCGCTCAGGAACTCTAGGTCTAAGTTGTGTACCTTGTCGTTTGCGCCATGACGTAAGTTGAGATTAGAGTTCTGAGTTGTGTTTGTCTCTTTTGATGTAAGATATTTAGGGTCTATGTTTATCCTTAGTTGGCGATGTGTGATTATTTAATTATTTAATATTTATTTTGATTGATTGATGTTTAATTAGTGATTTAATGTATTATTTGCTTTAATATTTAATTGAGGTCTAATTATTATTATTTATTGTTAAATTACTTTTATTGTAATTGAGTTTTTCTTAATGTTGATTAAAGGAGTTTTATATTTATTTTATTTTAATGATGTCTTTTTATTCCTTATTATTATAATTTATTTATGATTATTCATTTAATAATTGCTATTTAATTAATTGATATTATTTAACCGATGCATTGGTATTTTATCATTGAATAAAATTTATTTTTCATGGATATTTGTTTAATTTATGTGGCATTTTGTTATATTGTTTGTGAATAATAAATTAATTATGGGGTGAATAAACTATTAGTTAATTATTTGTTTTTCTACCCCTTTGGTTAATTGATTTAATCTACCTACCCTTTTATTTGATTGGTTGGTATGGGAGGTAGGTAAATAAAAATATATTTATTAAATATCTTCCTTGAACTATGCAAAGGCAGGTATAATATATGATATAATAGAATATTTTGATTGGTCAAATTTTTATATAGTTTTGCTTTTGATTTTTGAATAAATTTAGCTTCCTGTGCATTCATGGGGGTTGGGATTTTCAGGAGTTTTTGGAGTTTTTTCTTGAAGAGTTTTTATTTGGATTTGGATGCGAATTGCTTGAATATTCTTCCTAGATTTTTGATTGCGTCTTCAGATTTCATTTCCTCTTTGCTTCTTATTTCAGGTTGGCTTCGTTTTCCTTCACTCAACATTAATTTCGAAAAGATTGTTTGCTGTATCTGCAAAAGATTGTTTGGGGTTTTGAAACTAAATAAATTTGATTATTAATTTCAGAATTTGGTAAGTGAAAAGATTGGATTCTTCCACACTTGACTTGGGAGAAATTTGGTTTTTTTTTTTTTTAAAGTAAAAGGAGAGAAATTTGGTTGTTGTTCTTCTAGGTATGGGAAAATTACTTCCTGGAGTTGTTTGAGATTTTAAATGTTTCTTTATGGATGTTTTGTGGGTTTTTATAGGCTTTAGTTGCCTTTTTACATCCTATTTCAGGGCCTATTTGTGTTTAGGTATTCCATTGACTCCGTTGTATGGAAGGTGTTGTGTCTGCAACACTTCCTGTGGATTGTTTTTGCCAATGAAAGTTATGATTCTTGGTTGGTTGATCTTATGTGATTAATGTAAACCCATATTTGATTACTTGTATTTTTATAAGTTTTGAGTCATGTTTGAGTCCCAGATTGACCCCTGTGTAAACCTATGCAAGTTCTTTTACCTTATTTATCATTTCTGCTTGTTTCTGGGCACTTTTCCCAAAAATGCCATTGAATGTACCAGGAGCACTATTTTGTATACTAGGAGCACTATTCAGGAACCCAGGGACGTTGGGGAATGAACCAGGAGCACTAGTAAAGTGACCCAGAGAGGTAAGTCTAGAACCCAAAGAACTAAGTCATAAACTGATAGAGCTGTCCAATGAACCCAAAATGCTAGGGAAAGGACCAAAAATGACATTATGATTACCAGATACACCATTGAATCTACCAAAAATGCTACATTACATTCCAGGAGCATTGCTTTGCATTCCAGGAGAGCTAGACTACTCCGGGGGTCCTAGAAAGTCAGTTTTGAGCCTGGTTTAATGTCTTGTTGGGTTTGTGATTTCTCCAGAGGCATGTGTTGTCTATCTTGACATTCTTAGAGTTTCATTTGATGTGTTTTGATCATTTATGATGTTTCTTGTGCTCCAGTAAGAAGATTCATGGCTTACCATTCAGGTGTTTCATATGTGATATGTTTCTTCGGCGATAGGGAGAATTCCTTGCCATTGAGGGATTGATTGTATGACTCTAGTAGGATATTATATGCCTCACTGTAGAGTATTTGATAAGGTTTTGGATTCTCTTCTGGATTGCATTCATGATTGACCTTTCTTTTAAGTTGATTTGGTGAAGGCTCTCTTCCATGTGTATGTCTTATATGTCCTTTTATGGTTAGATTGTTCTCAGTTTGTTATGTTTGTTCTTATATCATTTTTGGGCCTTCATGATGTTGTTCTATGTTCTTTGGATGTGTATTTTACCTTATGGTCTTGGTCCATGTTTGGGAGAGTGGGCTCTTGCATGTGTTGGACCTAGGTTATGAGAATTAGACCTCTAGGAAGGGGGTCTAGGCTATGGAACCACATGAAGAGTTTATGGTTTAATTTTCAAGTGATAACATAATAATAATAGACTAGTCGGATAAGTAATTAGGAATTCACCTAATGAAGATAAAGAATATGTTGTTTTATGCCCCAATTGAACAAACCTAGGGAGATGGATTTGGGATCTTAGATTGGGAAGACCGTTGGAGCGGTATACCCGATCTCCGTTGAGTGATTCCAAGGTGGAGACAAATGCCACATGAGGTTAGCATTTTATGACACTCTACTTGAAGCAATCACCAGTGAGGAGGGACCTCAAGGAGATCAGTCCAGACCGGTCAACAAGAGTAAACACAACATAAACACGTAGATATGATGGAGAAAATGCAGAACAGATAGTTTTTATTGCATGAAACTTGATTACATCCAACTGGTAACAATCGGGTTACAACATATCGACACACAGGCCTGGTAGAATAGGTCACAATCGGGACCTTGAATCAAAAGATCTATCTTCTAGGAACAATATATCAATTTGATATTCTGATTGATTCTAACTGATTACATTCTAAATCATGATTATAAATATATATATCAATCCAAAGGATCCAATGGGTCCAAAAGGATCAAAACCCGAAGAACAAGACCTAACGTGCAAAATGAATAAGCTCGGCCTCCACCAAGAGATTCCTCCGAAAAATCCAAAGGAAGAAACATAGAAGGTCGACCACATGCCAAGAAACATTGAGATCAACACTCAAGGATCCACAAGCTTCAGAATGGGTTTCAGTAGATCACCAGAATAGGTCTTAGGCAACCGGTAACAAGAAACTATCATGGAAACTGGTGGCGATATCTTGCCAGAAAGTGATCCAAATGAGATGTGGTTTGAAAGAAAAAAAGATGATCAAGTCTTCAAGTAGAATCCAACTCCACAGGATCCGGTGAGCCAAAACCGGGACACACAGAAAGGAAAACTGAAATTGCAAACAAAACAGAAAGGAAAATGTTTTTGGTTGATGCAAGATTGTCATGAACCGGGGATGCTCTTGCATCAGACATTCAGAGTTAATGAAAAAGTGAGCCTCTCACTTTATTGGGGTTAGAGGGAAACCAAGGCGGTCTACCTCTGCTTGAGAAATCCAAGATGAATCTTCAATTGGTCTTCTCTTCCACTTCACAAGATATTCTTTGTACTGACTATTCCGGGTATTACGCCCAATCCTACTATCCAAAATCTCTTCACTCTGATCTCGTTCCTTCTGGGGCAATTGTTTCTCCAAGTCTCAAACACTGTCCTCACTGAATTCTGGTTCATGGTACTTATGAAGATCTGCAGTGTTTAATATAGGTGAAATACTTAGACTATCTAGTAGCTCCACTTCATATGCTTTTCCAGAACTGAACTTTCTCAAAATCTTACAGGGTCCAAACTTCTTCATTTGCAACTTATTATAACTTCCAACTGAAAATCTCTCTTTCCTCAAATATACTATCACTTCATCGCCAACTTCAAATTCCTTATGTCTACTCTTCTCATTTTCCTTCTCCTTATATTTGTTGTTCATTTCTTCCAAATGTTGTTTAACCTGAATATGCAATGCTTCCATGTGATCTGCAAAATCTTCTGCTTCTGAACTCTTTCGGTCTTCACTGCTAATGTCTCTCAATTATGGTATTCCTCTAGGATGCACTCCAGTAACAATCTGAAAAGGTGTTTTTTCCGGAACTTCTATTCATTGAATTGTTATAGGCAAACTCTGCTTGTGCAAGGATCAAATCCCAACTTCCGGTTTTATCTTCCACTAAACATCTCAACAAGTTTCCCAAACTCTGATTAACTACTTATGTCTGTCCATCAGTCTATGGATGAAAAGTAGAACTGAACTTCAAATCTATCTTCATCTTCTTCCAAAGTGTTCTCCAAAAATAGCCAACAAACTTAGTGTCTTTGTCTGAAACTATGCTCTTAGGTAATCCACGCAATCTCACCACTTCCTTGAAAAAGAGGTCTGCTACATGCAATGCGTCTGATGTCTTCTTACAAGGTATGAAATGAGCCATCTTTGAAAATCTATCCACTACCACAAATATAGAATCATTCCCTCTCAGTTTCTTAGGCATTCCAAGTACAAAATCCATGCTTATATCCTCCCAAGGTCTTACTGGTACTCTCAGAGGTTTAGACAATCCCACATTCTGACTACTACCTTTTGCAAATTGACAAACTCTACAAGTCTGCACATATCTCTTAACATCCTTATGAATCTGGGGCCAAAAGTACTGCTTACCCACCAATGCAATTGTTTTGTCAATGCCAAAATGTCCAGCTAAACCTCCATTGTGTTTCTCTTTTATTAGGTTCTCTCTCATGGAACTCTTAGGTATGCACAACTGAACTCCCTTGAATAACATCCCATCCTAAATGAAATAATCCAACCATTTGCTCCTATCAACCATAACCGGTTCTCTACATGCTTTCCAAGGTTCTACAAAATCCGGGTCATCATCATACAAGGTCTTCAAATCTTCAAAACCTAATACTGTCACTCTCATCTCTGTCAGCAAATTCCTTCTCCTACTCAATGCATCAACAAATTTATTAAATTTCCCACTTCTATGCTTCAACACAAAGGTGTAACTCTTAAATAATTCTACCCATCTCATATGTCTCTGATTCAACTTACTTTGACTGTTCAAATACTGCAAAGTTTGATGATCTACATACAACAAAAACTCCTTAGGCAACAAGTAGTATCTCCATTTCTTCAAGGCTTGAACTATGGCATAAAATTCATGATCATACATTGAATATGTCTTCTGGCAATTTCTCACTGAAATATGCTACTGCTCTCCCTTCTTGACTCAAAACTGCTCTTATTGTTGTTCCACTTGCATTACAATTCACCTGAAATACCTTATTGAAATCCGGTAAAGTTATCACAGGCTTCTCAGTCACTTTCTGCTTAGACAATTCAAAACTTTTGTTTGCTTCGGTGGTCCACTTGAATTCCTTCCGATCTCCTCTCAAGGTCTTAGTCACAGGGTTACAAACTGAATTGAAATTTATGAAAAGCTTTCGGTAAAAACTAGCCAATCCATGGAATGATCTTACCTCTCCAATGCTTTCCGGTGTAGGCCACTCAACAATGGCTTTCACTTTCTCAGGGTCCATCTTCAAACCATCCTCAAATATCATAAATCCTAAATAGACTAACTCATCCTTCATGAAAGTACACTTCTTGATATTGATCAACAACTTTTCTTCTCTCAACCTCTGTAAAACTTGTCTTATCTACAACAAATGCCCCTCTTTTGTTCTATTGAAAATCAGAATGTCATGCAAATACACAATAACAAACTTACCCAAGAATTTCTTTAATACCTCATTCATCAGCCTCATTAAAGTGCTCGGTGCATTAGTCAATCCAAAAGCCATCACCAACAATTCATATAGTCCTTCATTTGTCTTACACTCGTCACCTTCTCTGATCCTAATATGATGATATCCACTCTTCAAATCTATCTTTGTAAAGTATTTTTTTCCACTCAAATAGTCCATTATGTCATCCATCCTAGGCAAAGGAAATCAATATCTCACTGTGATCTTGTTTATTTCTCTTGAATCGGTACACATCCTCCATTCTCCATTCTTCTTAGGTTCTAATATTGTACAAGGGCTCAAACTCTCCCTGGTCAAACCTTTTTTCAACTACTCCTACACTTGTCTATTCAATTCTTTATTCTCTGCCGGTGTTAACTGGTGTGCAGCTTTGTTAGGCAAACTAGCTCCAGGAACCAAGTCCATGCAATGACTAATACTTCTAACAGGTGGAAATCCTTTAGGTACATTATCTAAAATGATGTCCTCATATTCTGTCAACAAATCTCTTATCTTTGTCGGGTGTTCTCCCTCCAGTTCTGGTCTTTTAGTCTTCTTAAGAATTAAGGAAAAACACACATTCTCATGTCTCAGTCCATGCATGAATTTCCTTCCATCTACTAAACATATTCTGGTATTTGTACAAACTTCACTCTTCAAAGGTTCCTCCAAAGGCAACAAGGTTTGCTTCATCCCATTGGCCACAATAGTGTATGTATTCTTCCTTCCATCATGTATTGTCTATCTATCAAACTGCCAAGGTATTCCCAACAAAAGATGACAAATATCCATAGGCATAATATCACACAAAACTTCATCTTGATAATTCCCAATTTTTAATTTTACCAAACACTGTTCACTTACTAACAACTTATGTTCATCCTGAATCCATGCTATCTGATAAGGCTTAGGGTGTTTCAATCTCTCGAATTTCAACTTATTCACCACCTCTTCAGAAACAAGATTATTTGAACTACCACTATCAATAACAACTTTACAACACTTACCAGAAACCTTACATCTGGTCTTGAACAGGTTCTTCCTTTGCAAGGGTTCTTCATCTCCTCTGATATGACACAAAGCTCTCCTCATCATCTAAAGTTCTCCATCTTCCAATTTATTGTCTGATCCGGTGGGGTTTTCTTCCACTACTACTGCTCTTCCGGTAGCCTTTGTCTTCTTATATTCAAATGCATGGTGTCCTTCTCCTCCACACTTAAATAAAGTTGCTCTAAATGTCCTATTGTCTTGTCTTCCAAAGTTCTCATTCCGGTAACTATCTGGTTGTCTCCTCTGGTAGAAATTTCTATCATCCTTCGGGTATAAATTACCTTCTTTTCTCACTTCCTTGTCCTTGTTCTGATCTATACTAGTTCCTCTTCCTCCAGTATATCCTCTTCCTCCTTGAAATCTTCCTCCGGTATATCCTCTTCCTCCTTGAAATCTTCCTTCGGTAAACCTTCCACCTCTACCTCTCTATCTCTGCTCATGTTTTTTGTTCAATTTCTCTTCAACCTTTAGTGCATATTGGTAAGCCTCTTCAACACTCTCCAATTTGATCATACTGAGTTCATCTTGTATAGACATCCGCAATCCATTCAAATATCTTGAAATTTTTTCAACTTCATCATCAACATGCCTGGATCTAATGTTCAACTTGTAAAATGCGTCAGTGTATTCCTTCACACTAGATTCCTTCTGTCTTAGGTTCTGCAATTTCCAGAACAAATCCACATGATAATTCGTCAGGACAAACTTTGATTTTAATTTAGCAATCATCTAATCCCATGTCTTAATCTTTTCTTTAACTCTTCTTTGTCTATCAACTTGCAAATGCTCCCACCAAAGAGATGCATGACCTTTCAACCGGGTATAGGCATATTTCACCTTCCTCTCTTCTGCAATGTTTTCAAAATCAAAATACTTCTCTATCTCCGAGATCAAGTCCATCAATTCATCCGAATATAAATTCCCATCATATTTCGGCTAGGTAAAATGAGGTTTAGTGTTTGCCCTACTCAAAAACCTTAAAAACTTTTCTTCATCCGGATCAACTGCTGCTAGGTTTACTTGTTCTGTCGGGACTTCTCCTTCATCTTCACTTACATCTTCAATATGTCGGCCTTTTCTCTGGGCTGTCTCCATGACTTCTAATTGGGCTGCTATTCCTCGCAACAACTCCATCACAACAGGGTCTACATTCCCACGCACTCCACCATTCCTAGTTTCTCTTCACGCCATTGATTTATGCTAGTCCTCTGCAATTGTAGGTCGGATCTGCAATCCGCCACCCTACAAAAAAATTCAGGACAAGCAACCTCCAAAATGAAACTTCGCTTTGATACCACTTGAAGCAGTCACCCGTGAGGAGGGACCTCAACGAGATTAGTCCAAATTGGTCAGCAACACAACGAAAACACACAGATATGATGGAGGCAATGCAGAATAGATAGTTTTATTGCATGAAAGTTGATTACATCCAACCTGTAACAATCAAGTTACAACATACCAACACAACACACATGCTTGGTAGAATAGGTCACAACCGAGACCTTGAATCGAAAGATCTATCTTCTAGGCACCGTCTATCTATCTGATACTCTGATCGATTCTAATTGATTACATTCTAAAGCATTATTAAAAATATATATATCGATCCAAAGGATCTAGTCGGCCTAAAAGGATCAAAACCCGAAGAACAAGAGCTAACGTGCAAAATGAACAAGGTCAACCTCTGTTAAGAGATTCCTCCAGAAAATAGAAAGGAAGAAACGTAGAAGGTTGGCCACACGCCAAGAAACATCGAGATCAACACTCAAGGCTCCACAAGCTTCAGAATGGGTTCCGGTAGATCAATAGAATTGGTCTTAGGCAATCGGTAACAAAGGAACAACTGGTAACAAGAAACTGTCATGGAAACCGGTGGTGATATCTTGTCAGAAAGTGATCCAAATGAGATGCGGTTTGAAAGCAAGAAAGATGATCAAGTCTTCAAGTAGAATCCAACTCCACAAGATTCGGTGAGCCAAAATTGGGACACACAGGAAGGAAAACTGCAATCTGCAAACAAAATAGAAAGGAAAATGTTTTTGGTTGATGCAAGATTGCTATGAACCGGGGATGCTTCTGCATCACTACCCCACATGTTTCCATTGTCCATATGCCTCAATTGTTGTTGATTGCATCTAGAGGCTACTTGCTTTTATTTAGCCATGTGATGTATTTTGATGTTATATTTTATGTTGAAGTCTCGGGAGTCATGTTGTATCCTAGATGGTTGTTAGGTGTCGACTTAGGTCTTGAGTGTGAGTTGGAACCTTATGTCATCTCCTAGCACAGGGGATGGTTCCTATTCAGTTCCACATGGTCAGGTGGTCGATACCTTCTTCCATTGGGATATTCTTCTTGGATGTTAGCGTACATGGATTCTTGGATTCTTCATGTGATTAATCTTGGAGCTAATTTCTATGTACTTGGAAAAAGGACAATGTATTATGATGCATTATATTTGTAAAAGTGATTGTGTATTCCTATGCTATGTATTTGTGAAAAGGAAATATGTTCCCTTCTTGTTATGTATCTTCATATGATGTAAATGAAAAGGGATGTGATGTGATCATAGGAGAAGTACTATGGTATACTCATTGATGTATTGGATACTTATCTATGTAATGTTAGAATATTTGCATTGAGTTGATATTGCATGTATAAGATTATGGGAATTCGAATTAGAAGAGATGTAGATGTTATTTTAGATCTTATTTAAGTAATGGAAATCATCTAGTTATAATGGATTAAGTTACTTTTATGGTAAATGAAAGATTGGATATTAGGAGTATTTGAGAATCAAATGGATATGTTATGTGTTAAAGATGAGATATAGTAAATGGATAGGTCTTATGATAGCAAATGTTATTTTAAATGTGTTTGTATAGTGTCAAGTAGTGACGTTGAGATACCCTAGGGAAAGGATATGCTTGTATGGTATTATTATGGGGTTATGTTAATGATTGAATGGGTATTTCGCTTGTGTAATATGGTTTCATGGTTTTGTTCATGTATTCTTGCATATAGTTAATGATGCAACAATGATTTAAGGATGTAATGTTGCATACTAGATGTTTATTTCTCTAGGGTATTTTTGTGGACTTTACACTGTACATTTTACTATCTATTTTTGAGGTCCTCTACTGCTCAGTTGGCATATTTGGTTATTGTTGCTTCTGACAGTAAGGTTGTATGTTAGAATAGGTCTAGAGTATGCCTGGTGCCTTCAAAATATGTGGATTAAAGTGTTGTGGTTTGGAGGATTTGTTCAAGTGATCTATGTAGTGTTCTAGTTTAGTTTTCAGGTGGCAAATTGATCGACACATGAAGTTATGATGTTATGAGTTCTAGGTGTCTTCTATTCTGGTTTCTGGTTCACTATGATGTTGCATTCTACTTGGATCATATTCATTTAGTTTGGATATCCCTTGATGGTTGATTTTGAAATGTTGATTGTAATGTTTTTGGGTCCTCTCTATGTCCTCAATCAGGCCGCATTTGATATTTTAGGTTTGGGTAGCCAAATTTATGTAATAATGTATATTCTATCTATGGCTGACCTAGTTCAGGGTTTTGATGATTAATCTTGTATATAAAGGAGTGTAGATGTATAGTGAGTGTGTGGAATGGTTGTGAAAGACCTACATGCAGATTCAATATTGGAGATCTGTGAAAGCCTATTGGGAAGAGCTTTGATGATGATATTCTCAACATGAAAGAGTTCAAAGATTGTGTTATGGAATTGGAAGAGTTTGTTATATATTGATTTCTTAACATAATGGTTCAATATCAATTTCATGATTAAAAGATATTGTTCATTCCAATTCAGCTATAGATTATATTTATATTGCGAGTTTGATTCTCACCATGGTTTTTCCCTAGTTGGGTTTTCCACATAAATTTGGTGTTCATGTGTTTGTTGTGCTTCATGCTTTCATGATTTGTTTGTGCAAAGTTTATATGCTTGTGGTGTGTTCAACAATTGGGAATAGAGCAAGGTTTCTCTTTGACTGATTCACCCCCCATCTTTGTCTTGTGGTGTGTTTGACAATTGGTATTAGATCAAGGTTCTTCTTTTGAAGCTTGACCACTACAGGAAGATACAAGATGACATAGGTCTATACATTCAAGGATTCAAAGTTTGATGGCACAAATTATTTTTATTAGAGAGAAAAGATGGAGTATCATTTGGCTACATTGTCAACTGAAATTTGGGAAAGCATTAAGAAAGGTTATATTACTCTATAGAATGGTCCTACAACTCCTGATTAAATAAAAGCATATGAGAGTAATGCAATAGATACTGTTGTAAATGTTACTTGCTTGAATGATGCAATGTTAAGCACAATTACAAGGGCTAAGTCAAGTAAACAAATTTGGGGCAAGTTGAAGAATGTATTTGAAGTAGATGATAAAACAAGTCAAGCCAAGATTACAAATAGAAAGCACAAGTTTGTGAATGTGTGAATGTCTGATGTTGAAAACATTGAAGGCTACATTCATTGAGTGAATGAAATAGTGAATGCTATTAAAAGAGTTAGTGGATCAGTAAAATAAAGTGAATTTGTAAGGAATTCAATGGCAACATTACCCAAAAATTATAAACCAAAGAAGTATGCTATTGAGGAAAGTCATGACATGAATAAATATACTGTGAATCAACTTCTGTTGGATATTGCTGCTGCTAGGATATGTTGTTGTCATTGATGTCAACATATTCCGGCTCCGGTGATTGCAAATTGGTTTATTGGGACTATGGTTTGATGTATGGAGTATTTATAGTATCACTATATTCTTCTGTACTAATGTTAGTGATTTGAGAAGCTTAATTGATCATATCATATGATTCGGTTTTGCAGTTTGTTTTTCTGATCAGTGTTTTGTAGAGTTCAATATTTCCCTCGGTATATTCCAGTGTGATCAGATCTTGATCTGAGATTTTGGGATATTGTTTGGGATGACCTTGTGTATCTTCATTTCAGATGGTTTGTGACTTGGTGCTCTGCAAGTTATCTTTCTTCGTGACAGTTGCTGTTGTTTGAGTGTTGTTGATCGATGAAGATTTGATAAGTGGTGTTGGTGCAACTGTTATTGATGATTCTAATGTGTTTGCTGGTGTTTCCTAATTGTCTCCTATTTGTTCTGATGATCCACATTGATCGTTATGCGAGTTTTTGGTGATCTTGTTGAACGAGTGATGTTATTTATGTTATGCGGTTTTTACTGGTGGTCTAGCATGTTGCGGTTGATCTTGGCATGATTTTTGATGGTGTTGCATGTTTGAGCATTTGATTTAGGTCCATGTTATGTCATGTATATCATTATATTGGTCTGGTGGTCGATCTTTGTATTGTGTGATGTAATTTTGTAATAGTGAGTTGAGGGTTTTGCCGACCTTGTTGTCAAGGTTGATGAATTATATAAATAGGTGATATAGTCATGTGAATTACGTATCGAGGTTGTGTCTGCATTATCAAAGAGTGGTGTATGTGTGATTAAGTGATTCATCCTTCGACATTGTGATTGAGCAGAGATTGGTGTTGTAGAGCAGACAATTGTGTTTAACTAGAATTGTAATCAGGCATTTGGAGATGTTATTCTTTCAGTTCATTTCTTCCAGATTGTAGTCTGAATCTTGTTGTACATCAGTGAGACTTCCCTGAGGGTTGTATCCTTCCAGGTCATTATCTTTTGAGTAGTGAGATCCAGGCAGTGTGCCTGAATGCTTGTGCATTCCCCAGTGTAATATTTTCACATACTACTACAAAGTATCATCTTATTATGGGTAGGTTTCTATCGTGGTTTTTCCCTTAACCAGGTTTTCCACATCAAAATATTTATGTTATGTGTTGTGTTATCAATTTGCTTATCTTTTTTATTGTTGCAGTTTATTAGTGTTAGGATAACCGGTGGACAACTAAGGGGGGGTGCATTAGTTGTCAACAGATTATGAAACTTTAAGAACACAAAACCTTATACCAGAATGCATAAACCAAATAGCGGAATAGCAGATATAACAATTAAGCACAAACATAAATCACATAACAATTATCATCCATCCACAACACATAACACAAAGATTTGTACGTGGAAAACCCGGTAAAGGCAAAAACCACGGTGAGAAGCTTACCCATAGTTAGATAATACTTTTGCAGTAAGTATGTGATTACAATAAGAGGGGCTTGCACATGCAGGAAGGCACACTACCTAGAGCACACTGTTCATCACAAAAGGAGCCTCACTGACTATAAAAGAAATCCAGACTACAATCTAGAAAGTTGAATGAACTGCAATAATAGAATCTCCTATGCCTGAGTAAAGTTCCAGTTAAGCTCAATACCGTAGGTCTTAAACCTCTTACACATACCCAATTAGATCACCTATGATCAACCAAAACCTCTGCATATGATTACAACTTTATTCGCACACAGATAATCCCATAACCATCCGTAACTATCACATATGATCTATAAAGAGATCTTCCATCATATATATATATCATCTCGAGACCTAAACAATTAAGTCGGCCACCTAAAAGATAATACAATAATTTGTTACATAATCCCGCAAACCAATGATAAACCAAGTCGGCCTAAGACCAAAATAACATTATCAATCAATAAATCCAACCGATAAGGCATCAGGAGCATCAACCAACACGTTACATAAACCAGTCCATAACCTAACATAATAGAACCAGACCTAAAATAGGTCACCAAAAACCAAATGCAACACCACTGATCAACTGGAACACGAACATGATAACCATCAGTATCCTGATAAGCTTCTAGAAGCCGCACCAACACCACTTATTGGATTCATCAAAAGATCTTAAACAAAGCTCTGCCAGTAAAACCCTTACATGTAACAAAAAGGCTTACTAGAACAAATGATAGCTTCCAGATCATCAAATCCTGAACCAATTGAATGTGATATGCATTAGGAACACATGAATAACCAATCCAAACTAATTCCACAAACCAGAGCATACCGAAGAAGATCTCCAGATCAACATCATAATCCAACCACTCTACCGAAACCTGGTAGACAACAAAATAGTTAGTGTTAATGTAAATGACAAACATCAATGCAACACATAATCAATTCCTCCAAATTGCCAACAATCTCCCTCTTTGGTATTGATGGCAACACTAGATGTGAAAAACATCTAAGTGCCAAGAAATGCCAAACAAGTCTCCCCCAATGGAAGACATCCAACAATCTTTCCAAGATGATATGACAATGAAGTTCTGAACCAACTGACCAAACTCCCCCTATGAATGATATCTTTGTTAAGCTCTGTTTTTCACATATATATCTCTCTCTCCCTTTGACATAAATGCCAAAAATCTGAAATAAACATCAAAGAAAAATCATAAATCCTCTAGACCACACAGCTGACTACTCCCCCTCAGTAGTAGCATCAACACATCAATCTGGAATGAATGATAGCTCTGATAAATGCATACTGGACTGATGCCAATCAACATCACTCAAGTCTCTATCAGAGGGGAAGAAACCCCCAATCTGTCTCTGAATTACTCAAATGATTTTTTAGGCAAAGGTTTAGTGAAGATATCTGCAATCTGCTCTTTAGTGTTCACATAATAAACCATTATGACTTCATTTGCTTCCACCTTCTCCTTCGGAAAATTATACTTGATAGAAATGTTCTTAGTCTTGGAATGAAATACCAAATTCTTTGATATGTCAATAGCAATAGAGTTATCACAGTAAATAACTGTCAGTTCATTACAATCTACCAGTATATCCTTTAACATTTTCTTCATCCATTGAACGTGTATAGTTAGTAGTAGCAACAACATAGTCAGCTTCAGCTATAGATAAACAAGTATATGACTCTTTCTTGTTGATCCATGAAACACGTTTCTTTCCAAGAAATAAAGCTCCACCAGATGTGCTCTTCTGGTCATCAACATCTCCAACCCAATTTGCATCTGTATATGCACATAGTGTAAAGTCATCATCTTTAGGATACCACAAACCATACTCAATTGTTCGTTGCAAATACCTGAAAATCCTTTTCACCGCACTGATGATTCTCTCTAGGGTCACTCTGATATCTTGATACAATACAAATTGCATTCATTACATCCGGTCTAGTCTAAGTCAAATATAACAAACTACCAATCATAGATTTATACCTTGTAGGATTTACCAGAGCTGATGCATCTTTCTTCGTCAATTTCTTACTTGTAACCATAGGAGTACCAACCGGTTTAAAACTTTCCATACCAAATTTCTTCAACAAATCTCTAGCATACTTAGTTTGAAAGATGAAAATACCTTTATCAGTCTAGTAATCTGCAAACCTAAGAAAAATTTCATCTCCCCAATCATAAACATCTCAAATTAATTCTTCATATAATCAGAGAATTCCATAAATTACTTATCCTCACCTCCAAAAATGATATTGATGCAAGGTAAAAGGTGCACAAGGCACAAACACAAGTTCAAGCGTTAATAGATTAGTTCCAACCAAAACTAAACACAAATGAACTCAAAAATCTTAAGATGTATACCAAGAGATATATAAAGAAAACAATGAAAAACATACACAAATGAAAGAGAGAAAGAAGACTCCTCAAGATGCTCCCAAAGAGGCTCATAGATGTTTCTCCCTTGATATTCTCCTTTCCAAGATCCAAATGGGTGATTGTAAGTAGCTCTCATCTTTTAGCACAAAACCATGGATGACATGAATATTTGAAAGTGGTTGAAAGATTATCTAAAATCTATTATTATGCAAATGACTAAGATTTCTATGAAAAAGCCCTATGAACATACAAGTATAATAACAATGCAAAATGCTTCCTCCTTTTCTTGAGCAATGAGGTCCTTTTATAGGGAAAAATGTTGATTGAATAGTCCAGATTGAGTGAGCTTGTGAAGGGCTAGGATTGATGGGTTTGTGATCCATGTGATGGATTTCAACCCAATCCCATGATGGCAAGTGTCAACATGAGATGGCTTTAGAGGAAAGGGAAGAAACATTAAATGCTTGAGATGACATGAGGATTACCCTAGGAGGGTTTGGTTAGTTTTGAGTTAGTGGATAAAGCTATTATCCAAGTGTAATGCTTTTATCTAATGGATAAACTCTTGTGCAAGAGTTAATGGAGATAACCATGGTCAAAGCAATGAATGCTTGAAGAGACCCATGAGTTAAATGAGGGTTGAGCTAGAGGGAAAGTCTCTAACCATGTGGGTAAGTTGAGTTAACCATTAATGGTTATGTAAGAGCCATAAAGACTTTGAAAGACTTTGGGGGTTAACTTGTTGAAGAATAAAAGCCTTTAATGCATTTCAAATACTTTGAGGCATTTTTGAGAAGTGACATTTTTTTGGGAATGTGCAAATGATTGGAGAGTGGGATTAGGCTAATTAGAGGGGGGTTAGAAGAATTTAGAAGGAAGTTAGTGGGCAAGTGGGTTTGGTGGGTGAGAAAATGGGATTTTATTTAGAAATAAAATCTATTTATTGGTGCAACTTGTATTTGTAGGAAAATGCAAGGGGGTGGGATTTTAAATAAATATCGATTTATTTAAAAGGGGAATTTGATTTGTATTTTTAAATAAATGTTGATTTATTTAAATGAGAGGAATGAGGGAAATTAAATAAATTAGATTTATTTAATAATTGGGTTATAGATAGGTATTTTAATTTAAATAAATTTATGTAATTTATTTAATTAAAATAGTAGAATGGGCGTTGAATGAATGAATTAAATATGAATTTAATTAATAGAGGAATATTAGTGTATCAAATAAATATTAAAAATTTATTTAATTTAGTGGACAAATTTATGTGTCTAAATTTGCCCCTCTTTGAGATGGTGTGGTTTATCGCATCGTTTCAAAGAAAGAAAGACAGGTATGAGAAATATGCCCCGAAAAATGTTAATTTAGTGGGTGGTATGCCCCTTCGAGAGATGGGTCGATTTTTTTTTTCAAAAAATCGAGCGATCTCTCGAAAAAGAGAAAGAAGTTGGGGGGAGGTAGAATAGAAGAAATTAGAAATAATGGTGAAAGAATGGGAGAAGACGGAGTGAATACGGAGAAATGAGAGGCTTCCAAAGTTCACAAGGACCATGACGATGAGCGGGGTGAAGTAGGGTTAGGGCTAGGGGGTGTATAATTGGAGGGGAAGGGGTAAAAATGTCTCATTTGCACCTATCTCCCTGGCAGTTTGGAGCTTTGATAGTGACTTTGGGTGAAGGAGTGAGCAACAGTCATAATGGTCGTGCTTATAGTAGATCACTGGCTAGAGTGAATCCACCGATACCAGAAGCTAGAGGACTACGGACCGCTGGTATGCAAATGTTTAATTTTGCTTTTGATGCATTTTTAGCATTTTTTTCCAAGTGCCAAAGTCCAAAGAAGACAATAGCACTAGACCTGTGTTTTAGCACTTTTGTCCCCTAAAGTAGCGCTATTGTGCCTCAATGGCACTTTTGTATAGTCTGTTTAGCGCTTTTGTTAGTGTAGCGTAGTTGTATCATAGGTATAGCATTTTTCATATTTCTAGCGCTTTTGTGTGATTGTTGTGGCGCGTTTGTTATGAAATAGTGCCATTGTATTGTTTTGGTAGCGCTATTGTTTTTTAGCGCTTTTGTGCTTCAGTTGTAGCGCTATAGTCAGCAGAGTGGCGCGATTGTGATAGATGCCCCAGTGTTAGATAAAATATCACTTGATGCCTGTGTTGATTGATTGATTTGTTGTTTTGGTGAATCATAGCAGCCCCGTTGAGACTAGGTCATTGTGGTAAATGTTTGTTGTAGTCTAGGATTGCCATAATTGATTACCTATTAAGACTCGAAGATACTTGATTAAAAAGTACATGCTGATAGTCTAGGTTGAAACTTAAGAAAGTTTGTAGCAAAACAACTGATATTTGTTGATATGTGTAGGAGGACCTACCCATCTTGTAGATGCAAGAGCGACATCCAATGACATAGCAACTGCGTGAGCAGTTGTCCGAGTTGGAGATATTGTGTGAGTGTGACTGGATTATACTGGATGATGTATGTGCCCGTGATTTAGATGAATCACAGACTATTGACAACACTAGCCGAGCAGTGGCATAGAGAGACATGCTCATTTCATTTGGTGATGGGAGAGATGTCGGTGACCTTGGAGGATGTGTGGCAGATACTATAGATTCCAATCAAAGGGGAGCTCGTGACGTATGATCGCCACCTGGGGATAACAACCTTACGAAGGATATTTTCTGAGGATGTATATATTGATGATGGCTCCGTGGCTTGGGAGGACATAGCAATGATCTATGAGCCAGTATCATCAGTGCTAGCAAGTATTGTCAAGGGTTTGCTTTTCCCCGATCGACGTTCTCATGGATTGGTCGTTGGTTGAGGCTAGGTGTTAGAGCAGATGGTTACAGAGGGGACCCGTTATGCATGGGGTCCATGTGTGTTGGCGCACCTCTACAGGGACTTGCACGAGGGAGTGTATCGGGAGAGTAGATCACTAGGTGTAGGGATCACTTTGTTACACATCTGGGCTTGGGAGAACTTGTCAGTCACATGGCCAGTGTGTATGAGGTTTAGGGAAATAGATCAGCCTTATGTGTTCATGTATGGAGGTTTGATGACCTAGCCCCATTTGGGGAAGTTGGATTTTTGGCATCGTGCATTATATGACTTAGATAGGGTCATATGTAGGTTGTACACTAATTGTGAGCCTTGGGAGGATGATGGAGAGGCCTTACCGTATGTTTATGTGACTCAATTTTTGATTGGTTGCACATCCCATATTGTGGAGAGATAGTTGCTAGGGAGAGTGATGAGACAGTTTGGGTGGAGGCAGAGTATATCAAGGGGTTAGGGGGAGTATGCACGAGTAGTGCAAGAGAGACTTCAGTGGGGGCGGATTTTGCCTTATGATAAGGCCCTTGCAGAGTTCCTGACATTACAGGCAAGACCATGACAGATGAGGCCAAAGATTGTAGATGCAGGGGTGATAGAGGAGTATACACAATATCGCGCCGCTCATCCGATTCCACGGATCTCAAATCCCTTAGAGCCCATGCCACCATTTGAGGTTGATAGAGCATCGCGAAAGGGGATGAGGAGGAGATTAGGTAGGGGTGGCAGAGGTGGATTTTGAGGTGGAGCAGGTGGGGGAGGTTTTGGAGGAGGAGGAGGAGGTGGTGGACGTGGTGGGGGTGGAGTAGGTGGGTTTGGAGGTGGAGGAGAATGGTTATAGAGGAGAGGCAGAAGCGGGGAGTAGCGAGAGAAGGAGGGAGAGATGTCGGCGGTGGAGAGGGTGGTGATGAGTCGATGGAGATGGGACAGGGAGTCGTAGGTGGTGGAGATGAGATAGGGAGTCATAGGTGGGGGAGAGAGAGACCTATGAGATGTTGTGATATTACGGTTGTAGAATCGCCTAACAGCAGCCGAGGCACAGCTGGAGGACAAAGATGCAAAGATTGCAGCTAGGGATGTCCAAATTTTTGCACGGGAGGCCGAGTTGACTGCAGTTGTGCGGGAGAGAGCTGATGCAGTAGATAGAGTGAGGAAGTTGTAGGATAGAGTGAGGAAGTTGTAGGATAGAGTGTGAGTTGTGGCGGGAGTACATGGATAGGGTCCAACTGGGGAGGTACTGAGGGAGATGCGGTGTGCTTAGGAGGAGATAGATTATTGGTGGGGATTATATGAGAAGGTGGTATCGAGTAGTCAGCGAGCGATGAGATTTTCTCGGATGCGGTGGGCGAGATCAGAGTGGTCACAGAGGGGCCAGAGCAACAGTGGTGTGATGGGTCCTCCTCATCAAGATGGTGAGGGTGGTGGGGGAGAGACATCTGGCCAGAGTGCCATTTGAGGTATTTCTATGCATTGTTACATTCTTATTAGACTGATACTTGGATTGCTCTTTGTAGCCGATATTTTGGACATCATTGTATTCTGATACATGTGTTCTTTTTGATACGATATATGATGAGATCTCAGCTTTGGTGATGATATGATATGTATCCATGTGATGATATGTGTGCTTTATGAAGGATGATGATATGATTTATGTTTAGATACATGATATGAAGATGTTTGCTTTCTAGATGTACATGTTGATGATATGATTTCTATATGTATGATATGGATGATTTGCTAAAATGTGGATGCAGGTTAATAGATGTATGATGTTTTTGTAATGATATTAACGTGATGAAATGATGATGATTTATGAAAAATGATGAGATTAGATAATGAATAATGATATTTGATAGATAATACTGTATATGTTGAAATGATGAGATAATTATATGAGTAAAGTATGCATTTTTTAAGATGAATCTAAATGAATGAAATGAGTATAAAAATGTCATGTATGTTTTTAAATGAATGCACTAAATAGATAAATGAATGCACTTTATGATGAATAAACAAATGAATGAAATGAATAAAATGAATGCACTTAAATGAGTAAATGAATGCACTTAATAAATAAAATGCAACTAAATGAATGACTGAATGCAGTTAATGGATCTAAATGAATGAAATGATTTGAAATGTAGATAAATGATAATGAATGCACTTAATGAATAAAATGCAACTAAATGAATGACTGAATGCACTTAATGAATCTTAAAAGAAGGAAATGATTTGAAATACATCCAAATGAAGGAATGAATGTACTTAATGAATAAAATGCAACTAAATGATAATGATTGCACTTAATGAATCTTAAATGAATGAAATGATTTGAAATGCATCTAAATGAAGGAATGGACGCACTTAATGAATCTTAAATGAAATAAATGTTTTGAAATGCATCTAAATGAAGGAATGAATGCACTTAATGAGTCTAAATGAATGAAATGATTTGAAATGCAAGTAAATGAAGGAATGAATGCACTTAATGAATCTAAATGAATGAAATGATTTGAAATGCAACTAAATGAAGGAATGAATGCACTTAATGAATCTAAATAAATGAAATGATTTGAAATGCAACTAAATGATAATGAATGCACTTTTACGAGGAAATGAAAGCAACTAAATGATAATGTCATTCCTACATGATATATAAATGTCAAGTTGGTTGGAAAATGTAGATATGGAATGGAGTTGTGAGATGATGTATCAGAGAACTTCGTCATGATTGTACCTAAGACAAAGTTTATAGGCTTAGATTTCTCATAGAAACCTAAATTAATTGCACGCGAATGACAGATATGAACAATGAATGAGCAAATGGATGGGTGATATGCAACGAAATGCAATATAAACAGATGAGATGAAATGGCGATCCATGGATTATTCACAGTGCTTAATTTTCATCATCGAGCATGGTAGTATCGATCTTGGCCGAGGTATTAGAAACCAAGGTTGAGCGTTTCACCTGTAAGAAAACATTGTAGACAAGGAAAGTTCCCCTCCATTCTAGTTCATATACAAATGGTCGAGGTATACGCTGTAGTCAGTAAGCCATAGTGATCCATGACTGCATTTTTTCATAGGATCGCGTAGCTTAGTGAATGCGTAGCTTAGTGAACTTCCCACATAGGCACCATTAGTATATGCCCCAAAACTTCATTGGAACAATCCGCAGACAACAAACAAAGAAAAAGATATCAGGAACCTCCCCGACTACTCTAATCACTTGTGGATATCCTGGAGTAGTGTAGGAACCTGATATGAATAAATAAATAAAAAATCGACCAAGTGCTTATTAGCCAAACAAAATTTTCTTGTCAAAGAAAATGTTACCATGTCTTGTTTGTGAGGAAGGATGCATCCTTGTGAATACGGTTGTGTGTAGATGTTTTGATTGGTTGGTTGATTTGATAGCTGGTCATCGTTTGAGTAGCTCAAAATATTGTTTTGTGTCTTTTGCGATGCGTATGTACAAGAAATATTATACTTTACAATTGTTTTTGATTGATTTTGATGTTTTTATCATGTTTTTGGATTTTTTGAATGTTGTGAATGTTTTTGATATTATTTTTAGTATATTTTGCAAATGTTTTTGCGATTTTGCTGAGATTTTATGAATTTTTTTGGTATTATTTAAAGACATTTTTGAATGAGAAACTCAATGTATCACAAGCTTGGAGAATCCACTCCCATTAGTAGGTTTAAGAACATATGCCCCCAGTTAGATGTCGGAATGAAAGCGTGATGCGGGATACATGAAGTAATAACCCTAATTGCAGATCAATAACAAGCCATGGTATAAATGATGGATGAATGGATGCAATGGATGTGATCACAACAAGTATGAAAGACAATGGAGCCATAGCCTTTAGGAATGGCGTCTGTTTACCAATTTTTCACCACCGTACTTACCCAAGGCGCCACCGGAGTGGTTTTCACCGTTTGGATGAATGATTTTTCTTTACTATTTTTTTTTTGTATTTTTGTATTTTGTTCAAAACTGTTTCCTGAATGTTTTTGGTAGTTTTTTTTTTGATATTGGAGGAGCCTGATGCTCTGAACAACTTATGTATGAAACATTTTGATATGCATGTTGTTGTCCGGATCTGCTAGTGGTTCTCCTTCTGAAGTTGCTAACTGATATGCCCCAGACCCGAAGACGACAGTGATGACATATGGACCCAACCAATTGGATTCAAATTTGCCTCGATGTTCTCTGTTCGGTTGATTACGAGGATTATTCCTGAGAAAAAGATCTCCTACTTCAAATGTGCAAGGTTTGACCCTATGATTGTAGCTTCTGCTCATGCACTGATGATAGGCTTTTAGGTGATTGTAGACAGCTTGTCTCTTTTCATCAAGCAGTTCCAAGTCCTGAAGACGTGAGACTCGGTATTCTTCATCATTTATTAGATTGTGAAAGGAGACCCATAGAGATGGTAATTAAACCTCAATAGGCAAGATGGTTTCCTCTCCATAAATCAATGAGTAGGGGGTTGCACCCGTAGGGGTTTGAATGCTAGTTTGATATGCCCATAGTGATAGATTCAAATGAATGTGCTAATCACGACCAACATAATTGACTGTCTTTTTGAGGATCCTCAATATATTCTTATTGGATGCTTTTTCTTGACCATTGCCTTGTGGGTAATATGGGGTGGAAAAATGGTGTTGGATATGAATCTTCTCACAGAGTTCATGGACATCTTGATTTTTGAAAGGGAGCTCATTATCTATGATGATGGACATGGGTACACCATATCGACAGATGATGTAATTGAGGATGAATGAGGCAATTTTCTTGCTGGTGACTTGGGTGAGTGGAACGACTTCGATCCACTTGGTGAAGTACTCTATGACGGTAATGATAAATTTATGATTGTTGGATGAAGATGGATGGATTTTACCCACAAGGTCAAGTCCCCATTGACAAAAGGGCCATGGTGTTGTGATAGGCTGTAATTCCTATGCTAGGGCATGTATCAGATCTCCGTGAACTTGGCACTTCTTGCATTTTCTAGCAAAATAATAGGAGTCCTTCTCCATGGAGGGCCAATAGTATCCAACTCGCATGATTTTCTTTGCTAGTGAAGGACCACTTGAGTGATCCCCATAAATTCCTTCATTTACCTCTTCCAAGGCTTTTGTTGTCTCATCTTGTTCCAAACATCGAAGGAGAGTACCATCAAGACTTCGTCTGTATAGGGTTTCAACAATGATGGTGTATCTAGCGGTTTGGCATATAAAGGTTTTTTCGTTGGTTGTTTGATTGGTTAGGGGGAAGTGTGTGGTCACATAAGTAAGTGAAAAACTCATTGTACCATGGGGAGTCAGAACTGATAAGGTGACATATCATTTCAGATTCAGGGATATCATAAGCAGGGATCCAAAGCTGTTCCACTAAGAACTCATAGTGTGTCAAATTTTGTGGAAATTTCCAGGAGAGATGCGATTGTAGCCATTGCATTGACAACTCGATTATGATCTCTTGGTATTTTCTCAAATGTGATAGTTGTAAATGATTCTTTGAAACTATCCACCATCCTTTTCTAGGGAATGAGCTTATCATCCTTTGATTGGTATTCATCAGTGACTTGTCGGATGACCAACTGGGAATCTCCATATACTTGTAGCTCTTTTAGATTCCATTACATGGCCAATTTGAGTCTTGTGATCAAGGCCTCATATTCTGCTATATTATTTGTGCATGGGAAAGTGAGTCTGTATGACTTCAGGATACTGTCACCTTGAGGTGTGATAAAAAGAATACCTGCCCCTGAGCCATGTCTGGTGTATGAGCCATCAAAATATTGCTTCCAGGGTTGTGTAGCTATGATCATGAAAATTTCCTCATCCAGAAAGTTGGAAATAAGAGGATGGTCGCCTTTGAGTGGTGCATCAGCCAACTGATCTGCAATAACCTGTCCCTTGATAGCTTTGTGGTCCACATACTCAATACCAAATTCAATTAGGATCATAACCCATTTGGCCAAGCGGCCTGTCAATGCTGCCTTGCTGAGTAGGTACTTGAGTGGATCTATCTTGGCAATAAATTATACTTTGTGCGTTAACTTGTAGTGCCTTAATTTGGTGGCTGCCAAGATAACTGCTAGGTAAGTTCGCTCAATAGGTGTGAAATTGAGTTCATAGCCTACCAGTGTTCAAGAGATGTAGTAGACAACACATTCTCTTCCTTTCGCATTATGTTGTGCAAGAAATACTCTTAATGTCGTGGTTGTAGATGAAATGTATAACAATAGAGGTTTGCTTGGATTTGGTGGAATCACCAATGGTGTATTCATTAGGTAGTCTTTAAGTATTTGGAATGCTTGCTGACATTTTGCATCCCATTGAAAGCGGATATTTTTGTGTAACAAATGGGTGAAGGGATGACATTTATCAGCTAATTGTGCAATGAACCACTGAATGGATTGTAGCCACCCTTGTAATGTCCTCAACTGACTGATATTCTTTGGAGGTGGCATTTCCATGATTGCCTTGACTTTCGCAGGATCTACCTCAATGCCTTTAATTGAGATAATGTATCCTAAGAGCTTCCCGAAAGTTACTCCAAAGACACATTTCTTTGGATTGAGATGGATGTGGTATTGTTCCAATCTGTTGAATATTTTATTCAGTACTGCAAGATGACCCTCTCTTGTTAATGATTTAGCTAGTAAATCACCCACATACTATTTCATTATTGTGTGCATCATGTCGTGGAAGATTGTAGTCATGGCTATTTGATATTTTGCCCCTGCATTCTTTAGACCAAATGGCATTACATTCCAATAGTATGTTCCCTATGGACTTGTGAAAGCAGTTTTGTGTTGATCCTCTAGAGCAATTTTAATCTGGTTATATCCGGAAAATCCATCCATAAGAGAGAGCATCACATGACCTGCTATTAGATCAACAATCATGTCAATGTTTGGTAAGGGAAATTCATCTTTAGGACATGCTTTGTTTAAATATCTGAAATCCATACAGATACAGATGCCCCTATTAGGTTTACCAACAGGTACAATATTGGAGATCCATTTTGCATAATCAATTGGTCTGATGAAACCAACATCCAAAAGCTTTTTAAGTTCACCCTTGACAAGAACGACAATTTGTGGGTGCATCGTTTTGATCTTTTGTTTGATAGGTTTAGCTCCTTCTGCTAGAGTTAGGTGATGCATGACCAAATTCGGATCTAAGCCGGGCATATCTGCATAAGACCATGCAAAGTTGATTTGGTGCTTTTGGAAGAATTCCATAAATTTTGGCTCTTCTTCAGGAGTTAATAGAGATGCCAAATGTATTTTGTGAGGAGTCTCAGGGGTCCCCACATTGAATTTTTTTGTTTCTTCTGTTAGGATGGTTGATCTCTCCTGATTCATACTAAAGGGGAGGATGTCAAACCTTTCATCCTCAGGTGCCTTGAAGAGGTTTTCACCTTTGGATATGCTCTTTGTTTTTACTCTTTTGGGATCTAAAAGTGCCACCGTGTGGTTTTCACTAGAAGATCCATGCTTTATTGTAATATTTTTGCAGCTGAAAGGTTTGGCATTTGCCACAAAGTATGTTGCATTGTTAAGTTCAATGGAAAACCCAACTTTATGATCTTCGCTTGATATGTTATCATGTAATTCTAGAAAGTCTATGAGTGCCTCATCATTTTGGAAATGGTCAAGGCATGGGGGATTTGGCTAGTTCCATTCAATGAGTTCGGGATGAATGATAAGCATTACTTCATTGATTAAGTTGAGTTCATAGGAGGCATCGGTGAGGGTTAATATGGAGGCATGAAGTTCATCGATGGTACTCTCCTTGTCAGATTCGGGTGTAGGATTTGACATAGGGCCTATGGAAGTTTCTTCTAGCTCAGGATCCCAAATTTTTTTAATCCATGCTTCTCCATAGACTGGTATATCTTTACAAGGTGGACAAGGTGATGTTTCCCTCTCGTATGAAGTATTTAAATGCAGTGAATCCCATTCCCACTCATGTGAGTCTGTCTCAGAATCACTCTCTAGCATCCGATTACTGTACCAAACTGGGATGTTGTTTGAACTGAATAGTGCATTAGTTATTGGCTTATGTACTATTGGAGGTGGGGTTGTTGGTGTTGCTGGTGTTTTAGATATAGTCAAGGATTGCATCCTTGGGGTAATTAGTTGATACACAGATTTGCTGGGTTTTCCTTTGAATTGAAGCATAGGAACAAATTCTCTTTGAAAACCTAGTCTAGTTTTATCTCGTGGTTTCAATTCAGGTTGTAAGGGCTCTTGTCGTCCTTGCTTGCAAGTTCCCAAATCACTATGGCCATCATAGCCCATTCTTTGTATTATAGTGAAGCCTTTGCCATATTTGTCGGTGGGGAGCTTAGCCTTCGGGCTTTCTTTGTTGAGAGGGTCTGTGTAGATCCATCCTGCCAGGTCTTCATGCATGGTTTCTTCCTCTTGACTTTTACCAGGGGTGAATTGTGCCAAAGCGCAAGTTCTTTTGGCAAGCGGTGATTGAAGTAAACCTTAGGGTTTTCCATGAGTCTCAGGGGATGTGAGTAATTCCCCAACACAAAAGAGTTGGCCAAGATTATATTCACCGAGACCTCCCTTAGCCATTTTCATTTTTAATTTCTCCTATTTTGGTGTAGGGGTTGTTAAGATGGAAAGAGAGGTCAGATTAACATACGATGAGGAAGTGATAGCTTCCCTATTGCTAGTTACGGTGATGTCTGGCTAATGGTGAATATTATTACAATATGCAAATGGATTAGCATCACCGAGGATTGTAATTTCTACCCCATCATGTGGAAACTTGATACATTGGTGATAAGTAGATGGGACGGTTTGCATGGCATGTATCCAAGGTCTCCCTAACAAGAGATTGTATAGAAAAGGAAGGTCTAGAACTTGGCAAACTATATGCTTCACCACTGGCCCAACCTTGATGGGTAATGTAATAGCTCCTCTGGAAGAACATTCTGCATCATCATATGCTTTGATGGTTATCTTCTTGCTGGCATCCACTAATTTTGCTGCATAACCCAATGCTGTGACTAACTGCAAGGTGCATATGTTTAAGCTGACTCCATTGTCCATCAAGTCTCACTTGATTCTATGTTGGTTTACGAACCTTTAAATATGGAGGGAGACATTATGGGGTTATTGGAAGGATATGTTGTCACTTTCGGTAAAAGTAAGACATGGTGATGATTTTAGACTACCAACCATGGCTTGAAACTGATTTGTGTTGAGGTTGGTGGGGACAAACGCTTCTTGGAGAGCTTGGTCCAAGATTGTTTTATGTGAGGGGGATAACCGTAAAAGCTCTAATATAGAGATGAGGGCTAATGTCTTGTCCAATTACTCTACAAGATTATATTGTTTGGGGAGGGGTGTCATTCCTAGTGGGGCCCCTCGAATAGGAATCTTTCTACGATGTGTAACAACATTGCATGTAGGATTTTGATCTTTTATGGTAAGAGTTTCAACTTGTTCATCTACATCATAAAGGTGATTCACAGTATAATTATATGCAGCTTGTGTGTAATTGGTTGTGGTATTTGTGTTTCTCCTTGAGGTTGAATGACCCCTTTGATCATGTGATGGAAGTGGATTTTTGAACATTAAGTGATCATCATTGGATATTTTTGGGTCATGTCCCTCAATTTTTATTTCTCCTCTAATGATAAGATCCTAAACAAGATCTTTTAGCCAATGGCAATTGCTTGTTTTATGCCCTCTTCCTTGGTGAAATTCACAATGTTCATGATCTCGCCTCCATGGAGGCTTGAATTGAGGCTCATAATTGGATATTTTTGGTAAGGTCACAAGATTGGAGGATATTAATTGGCGTAAGATCATTTCGATAGGTTCCCCTAAGGGCGTATATGTGCGTTTTGGCTTGTAGTTTTGATGCTTTTGCTTTGGTTCCTCTTGTTGTGTATTGTGAACTTGATTTTGTGGATTATTGTTGGTTTTGTTGTTAGGAGGGGATTTTGTTCTGCAAACCTAAACACAGGTTGTGTAATTTTCACTGTTCTTGTGTCCACTATCCCGTCATTGACAAAATTCTTGTTTTTGTTCCAAAATTTTGGTTTGTTGCTATTATAGTGCAGACGAGGACCATCTTTGTGTTCATTATAAATTTTGATGTCCCTTTTTGATGAGGGCTCTTTCACATTTGAGTCCTTGAGTTATCATTTCAAATGATTATGTGCCCTTCATGTCCAAATGAAATTTCATTTCATCATTTAAGTTGGAAATGAAAATTTCCCCTAATTCTTGCTCAGGTAGATGAAGGGAGCGTCTACTAGACAATTGTCTCCACCGTTGTAGGAAAGTTGAGAACAACTCCCCTAGTTTTTGTTTTGTGTTGCATAAATCTGCCATGGTGATGTCACATTCTATGTTGTGTGAATAATGAGCGATAAATTTTTGGACCAGTTCTTGAAATGTTCTAATAGCACCCGATAGTCATGAAAACCATTGTATGGTTGTGCCTCCCAAACTTTGAGGAAAGAGACATATCAGATATGTGTCCTCATAGGCCACCTCTAAGCAAGCGGAGCAAAATTGTCGCACATGGTCCCTAGGATCTCCTTTGCCTCTATATTTTTCAAATTTGCATGTTTCGAATCCCCGTGGAAAGAGTGGCATAAGCATGTTCTTGTCAAATGGATATGGACAAATGTCATTAAGTGAGAATCGATTGGTCTTGAAACCACTGTTCAGTTGTTGGGCAAGATTTTCTACTTGTTTCCCCAACGTTTTAATTTCTGAAGGAGGAGGAGGTGGAGGATTCCCTTGATGATTAGGGTCATAGCAGAAGTAGTCTCTATCTCCTCCACCATAGTGATGGCTATGTTGCTTGGATGTTTGTCATAATTGTGTTGTATCAAAATTAGAGGGAATTTTGGTACCCTCTTGAGCGAGTCTTAAGAAATGAGCATTGGCATTGTTTCTAAGAATTTCATCAAAGTCTGTTGAATTTTGGATTATGTTGTGCTCTTTCCAATTCTTCTAGAGTTGGAGTGCTGGGATCTTCATCATTAGTGCCTCCTCCAAAGGCCTCATGAAAGTCGTTGATGTTTTTGTCCTCCTCTTCATTTTCTGGTTGTCGATTTTTCATTGCTCTTGTTTGAGCCATGGTTTAAAAGTTTGATGTTGTAAAAAAATGACTATGAGGTGGTCTTCCAAGATTCCAAAATGGTGAGGGCATGATGAAATGGTTGATGGAAGACAAGTTTTTTGAAATGTTTGGTGGGAGATAGATCTCTAATACTGAAGGTTGGATGTCAACAGAGTTCTTTGTGAATTGCTTTTGTGTTTTTCAACAATTTGATACAATGAGGTATAGCAAGGTTTGAGATGTGTTATAATCCAAGCTACCTAGTAATGAGAGGATGCACTCATAAACTAGTTTTAACCTATCTAGATGTGTAGAAATTCCTCTTAGGATGATTGATCATAGATGCAGAGACACCCTAAAAGTGATTTGTTGGTTTGTTTAAGCAATATATGAAAGTACTAAGGACAAGACCTCTTTGTGTTGAGAGTTGAGTGAATTTGTGATGTTTGGATGTGCAAGTGGATAGGATATGTATCTCAATAAAACTATTCCATTATGAAGGGGGTTTCTACTTCTTCCTCTCTTACAAGGGTTGGTGGTTCCTGTCGAGCTTCGTTGTATGTGATACAAATTTTAGGAAAGAAAGCAGGATTGGTCTTGCCCCGTTTGTTCTTTCGATAATCAAAAGCTCTATACTGAGTGAAAGCTCTATTGCTCAAAGGCTCTTTTTCAAATTTGTTGGATTTGCTCTGAAGGTACAATTGCATATGACGCAAGAATACTCTATGTGAGAGAAAGAGTTGTCTATTGATATAGATAAATTTCCTCCTCTTGATAAGGGCCCTTGAACCAAGTTGTCTCTTCTTTAGCTTAGTCTTTTGATGAAGACTTCTTTTTCTCAAGATATGGGTGATGGTCATACAAAATGATCAATGTTGATGTAGGTTTTGTTGGATGGATACTTTGTTTCAATTGTTTGAATCCTTTGACAAGAAAATACGTCAAGCACACAAGCACATAGTCTTGCCCCTTTTCAATAAAGGCACAACAGGCATGGGTCTAAATCAGCCCAATCATGAACTTTTTGACCCTTATAAATATATATGTGTTTCCAGGCCAAAAGTCGGCCCAAATGTTTACTGGTTTAAAATAAGACAAAGACAACTCAAACACTTTTTATCCCTAAGGTAATGGCCAGTTGCGATATTTTCAGCCCACAACTTGATATTTCTTTGACTTTTGTACTACATACCTTATGTATCCCGCTATGGAAGGTAAGGATGTGATATACTAAGTCTTGCATGAGTATAACAAATAGATGATCCCTATGATGGGTGAGTCACCACTTTCATCAAGCTACAAGTATCCTTTCAAAAAGCCCTATTTCTACTCAAGGAAATATGTATGGTGAGTATCTTGGGAGCAAAACCATCTATGCTCTTGCATTGAACTTTTCACAATTATCCTCAATCAATAGAATGGGCGGGCTTCTAAAATAAGAGGTGTCTAGTAATGTTCGTTGTCTTTGGACGTAAGTTCATTCTACAGTGACTCACTTAAGAGCTTTGCAACTCATGGTGGGGCCCATATGTCCTTTCGGCAAGTTACACTTGTTGCTATTTACTAAGTTGTCATTAGTTTTATGCCCAAAGTCATTCTATATACTCTAGTCGGTTAATACTACCGAATAGTCCAGTCGGTAAACACCAAGGTCACCGGTGTCGGTTACAGAAGAAAGAAAAGTCACCGAGTTGATACACATCGAGCTGTGAACCGAGACATATGTAGAATGTCTACTGAGCAGCAAAGAAGGTATACTGAGTTAATCTAAACTGAGTGAAAACGTGTTACTAGATTCAATGAACCTGGACACTCATGTGAAACGTGTTACATAGTTCGAGAAGATGAAACCGTTACTACATAGGAAATTGCATTTTAAAGATTTTGTATGATTTTAAGGAAGAATATCCAATGAAATAATTTCTATGTTTATTCATTCAATAAAACATGTTTGTATGATTGAAGCATGAATAGATCATCATCTCAGAGATCTATATAAACATAATGATTTGAGTACATGAACATAAGGTGACATGTAAGGTCAATCAAGAGCAGAGAGACAAAGGAATGATGAAGTCAAGCATGAAGGAATAAGATTGACAGAGATAATCATAGTTTACCGAGAAGGTTTCAGAGAGCAGTTTAAGGAACAGAGAATACAAAAGTGGTTACTGAGTTGATTTATCAATTACCAAGGAATGCTATGAGCAAGGTAATTCTATATTGAGAACATAGAGTCTGCTATAACATTTCAGATGTGAAGTTGCAGATATTTTGTAAAGATTTTGATTGAAATATTAAGTTGTAATAGAAACCTTTAATAGGGTGAAAGACTCTAATAAAGTCTATAAATTGTAAAGCCTTTAACAAGGTACAACATTTTGTAGAAGTGTTTGTAAAATCCTTTAGCAAGGTAGATCTAAAGATCTTTATACTCCTAACAGGGTAAGCTATCATAAATGGCTAAACATGTAGCTCTAACCGAGCAATCTTGATTACTGCAGTAGTGAAATTGTGGGTGCCATCCCCACCGCAATTTTTCTCTCTAACCAAGAGTTTCTGTGTGACCAAAAATCATTGTGTTATGGAGTGATATTTTGATGCGTGTTATCTTTATGATTATGCTTCAGTATTTCATGTCTTTGAGATTAGCAATACATAGTTTGTGTTTATCAGTAAAATTGTTTTTCAAGAAAAGTTTTGCAGTACTGATTTACCCCTCCCCTCTCAGTACATTAGCCTTCCAAGTAAGACCTAACAATTGGTATCAGATCTATATTCTTGGTAAAGGGTCTAACAGCCTAAAGAGAAAGATCCTATCAATGGAAGGCTATAAGCAATCTCGCAGTATTGTGAATCTTCAAGAAGAATTGGATCATGCTAATCAAATGATTGCAGATATGCAGAGGCAAATGCAGAGATCACTGAAAGTCAGAAGAAGGTTGTCTGATGATTTATAGGACTCACAAGAATTGGTGGAACAAATTGAGACATCATCTGAGAACAACATATCAGAAGAATCTGAAGAAATGATTGCAGAATTGAAAGAAAAGAAAAAAGCACTTAGTGAATAGCTAAAAGCAATGAGAAGGGAACATGAGTATTTTAGCACATAGATGACTGAAAATCTTGATGCATTAAGAACAACTGAAGATAATAAATGAACTATAGAAGGAGAAAAACAACAGCTAGAAGCAATGGTGTCTACAAAGAATGATGAAATATCAAGGATGATTGTAGTTCAACATAATCCATCTGATCAATTGGACTATGCACATCATGAAGCTACACTAAAATAAAATGAGAACCAAGCATTGAAACTTGAAATATCAAGATTGACCGATGAACTGGAAGCAGAAAAGAAGTCAAAAGAAACATTGAGGAATAGCCATGAAGCATCAAAAATGTTGGATGGGCAACTGAATATGAGAAAACCCAACAAAAATGCAGGACTCGGTTATGAAGGAAACAACTCTATCGAGAAAGGGATCAACACTACCGAGAAAGGAGAATCATCCAAGCAAGCTGGAAACAAAGAGAACATCAAGGACAAGAAGCCTATTTGCAACTACTATGGAAAACAAGGACATACTGCCAACGTTTACCGAATCATAAAAGGTAAGCAACCGAATGTTACTAGGTTTTATGGTTATTGTTACAATTGCAATAAGTATGGTCACACATCTAAGCAATGTATAACAAAGTCTGTCAACAATTATTAGAAGGAAAAATACAAAGGGTTTTGCAAAAATTGCAATAGATATGGACACAATACCGAGAAATGTTAGTTTAAGAAGAAAAACTATATGTGGACTCCACACCGAGCAAACACTAGAAGCTACCGAACTGACACAAATCTCAATCGACAATATACTTCAGTACCATGGGATTTCAATACAAGAATTTTGTGTGAATACTGTGGAAGATATGGACATATAAGTGCAAACTGTATGATAAGGTTTGGAATGAACAACTAAAGATCATGGAGAAGTTCAGGAATGGCATGTTTTCATTGTCACAAAGTTGGACACATAGCTAAAGACTGCAGAGACAAACCGAGAGGAGATACTGAGCAGATAAGAAGCAAATTGAAGAAATTTTGGAAAAAGAAGGAAAATGTGTCAACTAATGAAGGAAGCACCTTACCTACTGAGTTAGGTGCATCTACTTCAGATTAGTCAATGAAGTTATGGAGGGACTGCATTCTCAAAGGTTAGATCTTAATAGTTCCTATGTATTTGTGTACTTAAATTCAAAATCTGCATAGCTAAGATGCAATAGCAAGTTCAAAAAATTATATAGTCTTTTGATTTACCAGGGAAGTCGGTAAAAATAGTAAGCCTATCTAGTTGGTAAAAGCTTATAAGAAAGTTAGTCGGTAAAGGGAAACCAAGTGCATTTAATGCCTATTTAACCTAACCTCATGAATCCCGATAAGGTTAAAAGGAGATATTAAAAGTATTGAGCGCGGTCATTTTTTACTTACCAGTTTTCAAAGAGCAAAGCATAGCAAATCTAAAGGAGATCAAACATTTCCAGAGTGAATTCAAGGTATTTAGCAAATCTAAAACCACATTTTTAGCAGTTAACCGATCAAGTCAAGTTGTGAATATTTGCAAAGTATTTACTAAGTTGAAAGCATTTTCTGGTTATTTGAAACCCTAAGCTACTTCGTAAGTAGAATTTCAGTTTGAAATGGCCCCCAAAGTTTAGAAACATGTTGTAGTAGAAACCATTGAGAAGCCTACACTGAAATACACCTTACCTCCCAAAGTGGCTTCCGAACCCGATGAGAAAACTGCATTTTCTCTTATTCCGGATAGGGTTCTGCTGATTGAAGATGTTAGATTTTATACCAAGTGCAGAGTTGATGAGCTAGGTCATACTAAGATTAAGGATATGTATGATAAATTATGCACCGATGGAAATATGGATAGCAAGTTTGAGCATATCAAAGTCAAGGGATTAACCGAAGCCCTAACCTATCCTCAAGTCTTCAAACTCCAATGGGTCAAATTTGTCTTGAGCTGAGTACATGATGATTTTATGTGGCTAGAGGAACAACCTTTGAAGATCACCAAGGAGATTATTTACATAATAACCGGATACCATATGTTTTGAGTTGGATACAGACTACTGTTATGTCAACACAGTAGAACCCAGGACTCAATCACTACCGCCTATGGGTTATGAAATAGATTTCAACATTGCTCAACAGTAGATAGATGCCTTTTTAGCACTTCCAAGGCATGCTACCAAGAAAAGATATGACACTTATTAAGAGGTGAAAGAGAAAGTAAAAATGAGCATTGTTGTTCCGAAGGCTACCAGAAAAGCCACCAGAATGATCAAGGACTTAACCGAAAAGTTTGGAGAAGGTTCTACCTCCACTCCTACTAAGAGTGATCAACTTTCAATTGGAGAAGAGTTTGAAGCTCAAGAAGCAACAATTATACTAAGCACCAAGTTGCCAAAGGGCAAAATTTTGAAAAGAAAGAAACAAGATGCAACCAAGGTATCACCGACCCCACCAGTGAAGCGACTGAACACTAGATCATTTGTTGTGTCACCCGGTAGGATGCAAAAGAATGTAGAAATATCTAAGGTTACAAAAACTTATAGAAAGAAGAACAAAAAACTAATTTTGGAAAGTGACACAGAGTCAGAAGATGTAAATAAATTTCAGATTGTAAAAAGCACAAAGGAAGATGTACATAGTGTCGACAATTTTTGTGCAAAATTGAAGGAATATGGTGGATTTGGGTCATTTAGATATGTAAAATATGATACTAGAACAGATGAAGAGAAGAGGAAAATAGAAGATACTGTAATTAGTACACTTCTCAAGTTCCGAGTAGTTCCATTAGAAGTGACTGGTTTTCTTCTAGAAGCATTAAACTCACATATTGATAATAGATGGAAGTATGCTATGGAATTAGAGAAGCAAATAAGAGAAAAAGAGTTTTGGTACATATCTTTCTAGATATGTTGGTAGATGAAATAAAAGATCACTTGAAAAACTACCAGACAAATTTTCAAGTCAAACAAAGAGCCTTAAAAATGATGAATGGACTATATCTAGAAGTTGAAAATGAAACCAAAGAGAAATGGAAGAAGATATTCAAGATTCAGGCTGAAGAGCCAAAAGGTGAAGAAGAAATAGTTGACATCACCGAGCAAGATCCTGCTTCCACTATTCAGTTAGATGAGGATGTCATAGACACTGAAGCACAGGATGAAGAAATGATAGAAGGAAACACCTATGCCAAACTTGTGTCAAGTGAATCAGTTTTGGAATAGGTCAAGTCCTATCCTCCGCTCACTCAACAAGTCTCAGCCGAGAAACCTCAGGACACAGATGAAGGCATAGAGGCTCCAAAGGTTAAACAAGATGAACCTACCTCTCAGGCCATCAGTGAGCCAACTTCTCAAGTTCCTTCAAGCACCGAGACAGTTGCCACTGATACTTCAAGCAAGGAAACACCGAAGGATAAAACAAAGGCTACAAGAACCAACAAAAGTGTTGCCTCTACCGAAAAACATACCGAGGAAGGTCAAGTCCCCAAAGCCATTGTACCCATTCAATTGGCAAAGGCATCATCAAAGGAGAAGAAAGAAAAATGACATAGTTTTAAGGTAGATTTGTCAAAGCCTATTGTGCTACCAAATGTTGACCTAACAAAATTGAAAGGGCAAGTACTGATAGAATTCGGTGAGCTTTGTAAAGCTAGAGCATAGCAGGAAAGACAAATAGCTATTCAACAAAAGAACCGAGTACTTTAGAAGGTCAAAACATTATTGACAGATATGATACCTGAAGTTACCATCAATAAAGATGCTGTCATCCATTTGCAACTAGATGAACTACTCACTCAATTGGAGAAATCAGGAGTAGAAGCATCAGAATACCTTAGCAAATTGAAGGAAAAAGAGCTAACTGCCAAGATGATTGAAGAAGTGTAGAAAGCAATTACTATAGGTAAAATAAAGCTTATTGAATTCATTGCTGAGTTATCCCCTCAACTCAAACATATTATTTATTTATTCTAGAAGTTATGTACATTTTCATTCTTCATCAAAGATATCAAGAATAAGACTGAAGTCATTGAAAAGGAGATCACCGATCTCTCAAATAAATTGACTACCGAGCCAAATTCTCTTCAAAATTTTTATTCAAGGCTACAAACACTTATGGCTCAATAGTTAGAACTTCGGAATGAAGAGCATAAAATAAGGATGGATATCATGACTCTTCAAACATTATTTATTCCCCATTTGTCATCAGTTCAAGAACAGATCAACCGAGCTACCCAATTGTCAACTCAAGTCGAGGGAAGCACTTTAGATGGTTTGATCACACTATCAGCTGATATTACAACTCAGATTACAATACTGGAAAGTGTCAAGGATTCCCTTAAGAACACTCTTACAGAAGATCGTACAAATTATAAATCTATTTTTGATCAGTTGCCCCCACCAAATGGTAACTAGTTTTGATGTTTGTCAAAAAGGGGGAGTGTACCGAACACATGACCGAGCATGAATATCTGAGTATATAGAGTATCTGAGTGTACAATTAAAATTGTTAGGGGGAGCATGGAACATCAGGAGCTTGTAACATCAAGAGCATGGAAATACAAAGCATGGAACATCAAGTTATGTATAGAATATTGATAAGGGGAGTATGTATTTGAGTATGTATTTGAACATTGTATATACTGACATTTCAGTTTATTTTGCAAGTATATAGATTTTGTATTATGACTTTGAAAGGAGTTTTGTCAAACATACCAAACTAATGTCAAAAGGGGAGATTTTTGCTATTTACTAAGTTGTCATTAGTTTTATGCCCAAAGTCATTCTATATACTCTAGTCGGTTAATACTACCGAATAGTCCAGTCGGTAAACACCAAGGTCACCGGTGTCGGTTACAGAAGAAAGACAAGTCACCGAGTTGATACACACTGAGCTATGAACCAAGACATATGCAGAATGTCTACCGAGCAGCAAAGAAGGTATACTGAGTTAATCTGAACCGAGTGAAAACATGACACTCATGTGAAACATGTTACATAGTTCGAGAAGATGAAACTATTACTATTATCACTGTTTAAGAAATGGGTTTTCGTTTCCCATGATTGGCCAAGTTTTTGAAATTTTGGGTCAGGTATGCTATTAGTTGCTTCAAAATCTGTTCTAGGTTTTTAAGGGTTGAGGGTTTTGTTTTTTAATCGCTCAAGTGTCTGATAAAAAAACCCTCTGGCTTCTATTTCTGCATTACTTTATTCACTTAAGTAATGGGTCTCTGAGTCATGTAAAGTGCCCCCCCTTGTTACTTGCCTAGGCGGTCTCTGATTAATTAAAAAATTTATGCCTATCACTCATGCCTTTTCCTAAATGTTGTCGGGTCCTATAAGTGTCGCGCAACTTTCAGATTAATCTATGCCTTTCTCTATTTCATTAGGCGAAGTTGTAGGTGCGTTAAGCTATGCGAAATAGTGAAAAGCAAAAAAAGGCTTGACTGTGTGTATTGGCGGCCAGCTTAACGAGACCCCATCTCAAGATTGATCCAATGGCTCGCGTTGATTCGTAGCCGAAATAAGCAAGTAAGTTACCTTTCGCGAAATGGCGAAAAGGTTTGGCGGGACCCAGTGGTGAAGACTTTTCCACGGCTAAAAGGTGATCAAGTTTAAAAGAAATCAATGGCTCTCGTTGTTTTGCAGCCAAGAGATGTTTACAGTTTATGCTTCATGAAATAGAGAAAGGTTTTTGGGCCCGAGCGAAGGAGGTTCCTAAAAGGCATAACAAACATGCAGGTCCCCGAGATGTAACGACCAGTGTTGTTTCGCGAGAAGAAGGTGCTCACAAGATAGCTTTCGTGAAATGGCGAAATGACATGGCATTCCAAGCAGGAAGTCTCGCTGGCTAAGATAACAAATAAGAAGTCGACACATTAGTTCAGGAATGACCGAATATCGGGTGGATAAAGCTGAGTCAGAAAACCCACGTCTGCCAGTTTTAATTAAGCTGTTAAGTATCATGTAAGTTCTTGAGATCTGACGACTGGCGCGGCTTCACGAAAAGAAAATGTTCGGGGTTTAAAGCTTGCGAAATGGCAAAAGACAAATAGAGGTTCTATCCGACATGACGTTGGATGACATTTGCTACTTTGTGTGGGGCTCGATGGTGATGTGTCGGATGACACGTGGTTTTAAAAGAAATTGAGGGCTCGCCAAGGTATAACTAGCGGTTATATGTGTTAGGTCCTAGAGACAACTGAGAGGGGGGGGGGTGAATCAGTTGTCTAATAAATTTTAACCAAAAACTTATTAACCAACTTAATGCTTAATACTGGTAAACCAGTTAAGTATGCCGGTAGACAATGTTAACAGTAAATTGCCATACCGGTAAGAATTAATGCATGAAACATAAACACAAAGTCATCCACAACATATGACACCAATATTTGTACGTGGAAACCCTGTAAGGGGAAAAACCATGGTGGGAAAGCTTACCCACAATTAGATGATACTAATGCAGATAGTAAGTGTACAAAGAGGGGTCTGCACATGCAGAAAGGCCAACAGCCTAGAGCTCACTACTCAATCACAAATGGGAGTCACACTGACTACAGTTGGATGGTTAAATCCAATAAGAATGTACTGTACAAAATCGCATCTTCATATGCTGAATTCAGTACCGGTGTAATGCTGATATGCTTCTACAAAAACCTAACTTTGCCTTCAGATGATGTCTTTGTGTATGCCTCTGCTTGATCTCGCATATACCTTCACTCAAATCTTTTTCGCATTTCACACTTGATCTTACAAATAAGATCTTACATTTATACCATACCCTAAGACCAATTTTAGTAGGTTGGCTCTACAAGATATTACAATAAAACATTTTACAAATAATATAATATCCGATGCAATAACTGATAAAACATGTCGGCTTAATGCATTTATAACAATAATAAATCATCTCCATAGCGTACCATGCTGATCTGGAAAGGATAAACCTGCCGGTGTAACCCTAGATAACTTGGACCTATTTGCCAGTAAAGGCAAATATGCAAATAAGAATATATCAATGATTAGTACTTCAAAATAAAGTGTCCACATGATGTCTTCGACATTACCAAGTGTCTTCCATATCATTCCAGGTACCGGTGAGCATTATATCCTGCCGGTTGATCATATACCAGTAACTGTTGCACAAATTACTGCTTGCTAGTGAATGTTGCTAGATCTCCAAAGTAGGTGTATTTAGTAGGTGTTGACATCAATGACAAAACCATACCAAAATACCAACAATAGCCCCCTTTGGCATTGATGGCAACATAAGATGGAAAAACCATCAAAGTGCCAAAACAGAAATGCCAAATACAAAAACCAACAATCTTCATTTCTCCCCCTGGGAGTAACAATACGAATTTTTCAAAAAAAATTTCCCTTAAAATCTCTTTTTCTTTCCAAAAGGATAATGTGTTTTTCCATAGATATCTCTCCCCCTTTGACATCAAATTCCAAAGTCACAAAAGGTCAAGTTCATAGAAAATACCAACCAATTCAATATACCAACTACTCCCCCTGAGAAGTAGCTTCCTTATCAAATACCGGAATAAAAGATTTGTCCATTTAATTCTGCCGGTTGATGACAATCATCAACTGTCTAAGTCACTACCGATGGTGGTATGACTCTAAGCTGATCTTTGAGATACTCAAAAGTTTCCTTAGGCAAAGGTTTTGTGAAAATATCTGCATGTTGTTCTTTAGTATTCACATAAACCAGTTTTATCTCTTTTTCTTCAACTTTTTCCCTTAGAAAATTCAGTTTGATAGAAACATGTTTTGTTTTAGAATGTAATACCAGATTTTTAGATATATCAATTGCTGCAGTGTTATCACAGTATATAGTAATAGGTTCCTTGCATTTTACCTTTATGTCTTTCAACATTTACTTAAGCCAAAGTACCTGTGTATAGTTTGTTGCTGCTGCAACATATTCTGATTCTACTGTTGATAAAGATGTACAACTCTGTTTCTTACTCAACCAAGAAACTAATCTTTTTCCAAGAAAGAATGCTCCTCCAGTGGTGCTTTTTCTATCATCCACATCTCCTACCCAATTTGCATCTATATATGCACATAGATCAAAATTTCCATCTTTAGGATACCATAATCCAAGATTTGTTGTGCCTTGTAAGTATCAGAAAATCCTTTTCACTGCTGATTCATGATTTTCCTTAGGATTACTCTGAAATCTAGAAACTATACATACTGCATTCATAATATCAGGTCTGGTTTGTGTCAAATACAGTAAACCTCCTATCATAGATTTGTATCTAGTTGGATTAACAGGTGTAGATTCATCCCTTTGAGATAATTTGTCATTTGTAGTCATAGGTGTGCTTACCGGTTTAGAGTTCTCCATCCCAAATTTCTTAAGTAGTTCTTTCAAGTACTTAGATTGACTCAAAAATATACCTTTATCAGTCTATAAAATCTACAATCCTAAAAAGAATTTTATTTCTCCAATCATAGACATTTCAAATTCTTTCTGCATTTCAAGAGAAAGTTCTTGGCATAATTCATCTTCTCCTCCAAAGATTATATCATGAACAAATACTTCAATAATCAAGATGTCATCATTAGTTACTTTGTAATATAAATTGCTATCTGCATTTCCTTTAGTAAAACCAATCTTTAAAAGATACTTATCCAATCTTGCATACCAAGCTCTTGGGGCTTGTTTTAATCCATACAGAGCTTTTCTTAATCTGCAAACCATATCATTGTCATCTGTCAAAGAAAATCCATCAGGTTGTTCAATATAGACTTCCTCTTCAAGATCTCCATTCAAAAATGCACATTTAATATCCATTTGATAAACTTTGTAATCTTTGTGAGCTGCAAAAGCCAAGAATAATCTAACTACCTCAATTCTGGCTACTGGTGCAAAGGTTTCATTGTAATCAACTCCTTCTTTCTGAGAATATCCCTTACACACTAGTCTTGCTTTATTTCTGACAACCTTACCATCTTCATTAAGTTTGTTTCTAAATACCCATTTGGTTCCAATTACATTTTTATTTTTAGGCCGGGGAACTAATGTCCAAGTATTATTTTTCTCAATTTGTCCTAATTCTTCTTCCATAGCTTTAATCCAAAATTTATCTTCACATGCCTCATTGATAGTTAATGGTTCAATTTGAGAAATAAGACATACCTCTTCATTTTCCAATCTTCCTCTTGTCATAACTCCTTTAAATTTGCTTCCAATTATCTGATCTTCAGAATGATTCAGTCTTACATACCGGGGTGTCTTAGCCTGTTGTTGTTCTTCAATTACTGTGGAATCCTCTGATGATACCAGAGTAACTGGATCATCATTATGTACCGGTGGATTTATTGTAGGTTCATTTGTCATAATTTCTGTTTCCGGTTCAGAGTCTATATATCTTGAAGTTCCTCTGAATTGTTCATCAATCTTTACATTTGTACTCTCAACAATTTTCTGTAATCTTTTATTAAAACATCTATATGCCTTGCTCTTAGATGAATAACCAATAAATATTCCTTCATCACTTCTAGGATCAAACTTGCCAATATACTCATCTCTTCTAATATAACATTTACTTCCAAAATTTTTGAAGTACTTAAGAGTAGGAATATTACCAAACCATAGTTCATGAGGGGTCTTACTGCTTTCACCTTTGATGTGAACTTTGTTGAATGTATAGACAACAGTGCTTACTACCTCTCTCCAGTACACATGTGGTAGATTTGCTTCTGATAACATACTTCTTGCTGCATCCAAGATAGTTCTGTTTTTCCTTTCAACAACTCCATTCTGTTGTGGTGTTCGAGGTGTTGATAACTATCTTTTGATTCCATTCACTTCACAAAATGTATTAAAATCTTTAGATGTGAATTCTCCTCCTTGATTTGATCTTAAACATTTGATTTTCTTATGGGTTTCATTTTCAACCATTGCTTTGAATAGTTTGAACTTCTCAAGTGCTTCTGATTTTTCTTTGAGAAAAGTAACCCAACACATTCTAGAATAATCATCAATAATTAGCATGAAATATCTATCACCTTGTAAGCTTTTAGTTCTAGCTGGACCACATAAATCAGTGTGAATTAAATCAAGAGCATTATTGGATTTTTCTGGAATACTTTTGAAACTAGCTCTAACTTGTTTTCCAAATTGACATTCCTTGCAAACTGTATTATGAGGTTTCACAATTTTAGGTAGATCTCTAACTGCCTTATAAGTACTGATTTTTACCATGCAATCAAAATTTACATGACATAGTCTTTTATGCCATAACCAACTTTCATCTATATGTGCAATTAAGCATGCCTTTTCACTTTTATTCAAATGAAAGATATTACCTCTAGTCTGATTACCTGTTGCAATTTCGAAACCAATTCTATTCATGATTTTGCATTTTCCATTTTTGAATTGTAACTGAAAACCTTTCTCAACTAATTGGCCAACACTTAAAAGATTATGTTTTAATCCTTCAACATAGTAGACATTGTCAGTGTTATGCTTACCATCAAGAGATATTGAACCCTTACCTTTGATTGAACAGGCTTTGTCATCTCCAAATCTTACTAAACCTCCATTGTATTCTTGAAAGTTCAAGAATTTACCTTTGTCTCCAGTCATGTGATGTGAGCATCCTGAGTCAATAATCCATTCATCCTCTGATTCAACTTTAGCTACTAGGGCTTGTTCTACCGGTTGAACAATAGGTGCCGGTTGATCTTCTGTTATAGCAACAAAGACCCATCCATTGTGTACTGGATCCTCATCAGAATCATCAGTCACACCTTCATCAGCAATGTAACAAGATTTATCTTTGTTTTTCTTAAATCTGTATCTCTGATATTTAGGATTAGGTTTGTATGTTCTTCTGGCTTCTTCTCTTAGTCTAGCATGTCTATCAGGACATCTTGAAGCCATATGACCAATATTATTGCAGTTAAAACATTTAAAGGGTGCTTTACCTTCATACTTACTTCCAATTGGGCCTTTTGGCATTTTTCTTGCAAATAGTGCTTCAAGTTCTTCAAGCTCTTCATTCTCCTTCCTGGTTTCTTCAAGTTCTCTTGCATAAAAGGCTCTCCAGTCTGATTTGTCAAAAGATGGAGCAGATGATGTTGATGCTTTGAAGGCCAAATCAATTTTTATAGTAGCAACAAGACCAAATTCCTCAATTTCAAAAGTTGAAAGTTTTCCAATCAATGTATCCCTAGTTACTGATGTATTAGGCATTGTTCTCAACTCATTTATAGCAGTAACCTTCATTTTATATGTTGGTGGCAAACCTCTTAAATTTTTTGAAACAATCTCATCCTCACTCAAGGTTCCTCCACAACATTTGATACCCAAAACAATTTCATTTACTCTTTCCATAAAAGCAGAAATCCTTTCATCTTCTTCCATTTTTAGATGTTCATACCTGACTCAGAAGCTTTCAAGTTTTGCAATTTTGACTGTGGAATCTCCTTCATTCAGTGTTTCCAAATGATCCCAAATAGCTTTAGCAGTAGATCTATCTGATAATCCCATGATTTGTTGATCTGATAATGCGCTCAAGAGTGCTTCTCTTGCTTTGCAATCATTTTCTTCATCTTTAGCTAAAGTAGTTGGAGCAAGCTGACCAGCTACAACAATAGTATAACCATTCTTAGTAACTTCCCAGATGTCTTAACCAATGCAATTCAGATGTGTCTCCATTCTGATCTTCCATATCCCATAGTTGGTTCCATCAACTTTAGGACTATCCTTTCTGAAATAATTAGTAGACATTGGATCTCCTCAAGTTGTTAAACTTCTGCAAAAAGAGGACTAAGCTCTGATACCAATTGTTAGGTCCTGGAGACAACTGAGAGGGGGGGGGGGGGGGTGAATCAGTTGTCTAATAAATTCTAACCAAAAAATTATTAACCAACTTAATGCTTAATACCGGTAAACCAGTTAAGTATGCCGGTAGATAGTGTTAATAGTAAATTGCCATACCGGTAAGAATTAATGCATGAAACATAAACACAAAGTCATCCACAACATATGACACCAATATTTGTACGTGGAAACCCTGTAAGGGGAAAAACCATGGTGGGAAACCTTACCCACAATCAGATGATACTACTATAGATAGTAAGTGTACAAAGAGGGGTCTGCACATGCAGAAAGGCCAACAGCCTAGAGCTCACTGCTCAATCACAAATGGGAGTCACACTGACTACAGTTGGATGGTTAAATCCAATAAGAATGTACTGTACAAAATCGCATCTTCGTATGCTAAATTTAGTACTGGTGTAATGTTGATATGCTTCTACAAAAACCTAACTTCACCTTCAGATGATGTCTTTGTGTATGCCTCTGCTTGATCTCGCATATACCTTCACTCAAATCTTTTTCGTATTTCACACTTGATCTTACAAATAAGATCTTACATTTATACCATACCTTAAGACCAATTTTAGTAGGTCGACTCTACAAGATATTACAATAAAACATTTTACAAATAATATAATATCCGATGCAATAACTGATAAAACATGTCAGCTTAATGCATTTATAACAATAATAAATCATCTCCATAGCATGCCATGCTGATCTGGAAAGGATAAACCTGCCAGTGTAACCCTAGATAACCTGGACCTATTTGCCGGTAAAGGCAAATATGCAAATAAGAATATATCAATGATTAGTACTTCAAAATAAAGTGTCCACATGATGTCTTCGACATTACCAAGTGTCTTCCATATCATTCCAGGTACCGGTGAACATTATATCTTGCCGGTTGATCATATACCAGTAACTGTTGCACAGATTACTACTTGCCGGTGAATGTTGCTGGATCTCCAAAGTAGGTGTATTTAGTAGGTGTTGACATCAATGACAAAACCATACCAAAATACCAACAATATGGGAATAGAAAAGTAAGACACATGGCTGACTCAGAACTAAACCCGAAGGGGCTTCCAGGGCTAATGGCCAGATGCCATGTGGCATTTGTTAACCGATGAACTATGTAGTACTCGGATAAAGGTCCCATTTAAAAGGTGTTCATCTCAAGATCGATCCAACGCTTCTCATTGTTTTGTGGCCCAAAGATGGAAGTAGATTAACCCCTGTGAAATAGCGAAAACCATTAGCTATCAAGATGAGGCGCGGTTAGTGAAAAGGGTTGACGGTCCCGGTTGGAGTTAAAGGCCGGGTGGTTAGAGTTCCATCTAACACTTGGCATAGCTTCGCGAAAGAAAAATGGTCGAGGGTTAAAGCTTGGGAAGTGGCGAAAAGGAAATAGGGCCCGACACTAAGGTAAAGAGGTTAAACGGAGATAAAGAAAGATCAAGTTCCATCCGATTGGACGGCTAGCGCGGCTTCGCTGGGTTAAAGTGCACGTTGGCTACTCTCTGCGAAGTAGCGAAAGGATTTTTAGCTCATTGCTGGATGAGGAAAATAAAAGGGTAGAAGTAGTGCAAGTTTGATGTGATCTAACGGCTAGCATAGTTTCACTAGATGAACGTGCAAGGATGTTATGCTCTGCGAAATGGAAAAAGAGCGAAAAGGAAAAAGGAAAATACATAGGTGTGTTATGACCCGTTGGAGCAAAATTTTTGAATTCTTCTATGAATTCAATTATGAAGGGATGGCCGAAACATGTGGTATCAATGTCGCAGTTAAGAGTTTGACTACCATATATGATCTTGTATCAATTGAATGAAGAGATAATTTTGAAGAGTTGTTATAGAGGAGCGAGTGCAGAGTAGATTTTTTCAGGTGCAGAACAAAATTCTTTGAGCCAAGAACAGGTTCTCTTGTACTCTTGCTTAGCAATTACTTGATAGTTTGTTTCAATTGGGGTTTGAATTTGTTACAAGATTGTGTGGTTAGTAATTAAGTGCTTGCCTAGTAGTTTTAAGATGGCACCTAAAAGGGAGTTCTCAGGAAAGGTTAATTACCAGGAGAGGGCAATCTGTGATGATTTCCTAGAACAGTTGACCATGTCAACTAATGTGGCAGCTAGGGTAAAATAGTTAGTGCCAAGAGCTCCTCGCCTGAAAATAGGAGAAGGATTGTACGACAAAGGCAATTGGTTGAGAGACCCTCAGATAGGATTGTCTAGGTTGGGTCTTTTCAAGGTCGGTTTCGGCATGAGACACTCCCCGACCCCCATGAATAGTATTTGGGAGTTGGATGTAGGCAAATTGGTTGTCCCCGGAGTATTCATGGATATGGATCTCCTAACTCAGATTGCACACAACTATGAACCAATTACAAGGAGTGTTAGAGATATAAATGGAAAAACCCTCATTGAAATAAATAATGAGGAGTTCAGAAATGCTTTTGGGCTTAGTGAATTTTCCAATTTTTTAGAACCCATCAATTTTAAAACACTAGTTCAGGTTTACAGTGTATAGAGGAATCACCTTAGGGATGGGCCTCTTAAAGAATTCTTTGTGAAGATAGGTGGATTAACAGTTGTAGGACCCAACACTATGGAGCCTTTCTCCTTAAATCTATTCACCCTTAGAGCCAAGGGATTATACTGGTCACTCTGCCAAATTTTAGGAGAGGATGCTGAAGCAAACATGCCAACTCATTACATGTTAATGATTGCTCAAATTTTGAATCCTTCTCTGGCCGTGACCTTTGATTATGCTTCCTATGTTACTGATGCCATCCATGAAGGCTTGATAGGGATAAAGAATGGGAAAGTGGATAGACCTTTTGGATGGTATTCCCTCCTCATGCACTTATTTTTTTTCAAGGGTGGTGTCTATTTTGCAAATGGAATGGATCTTGTGAAAGAAAAGGTTGGAGAGAAGATGCCAGTTCAATTATGGAGTACAGTGCTTTCATGGGATAGAGAGGATGCTATTTACTTGAGATTTGATAAGTGCTTTGCATCCAAGATTAGGACTCTTATATGTTCAGAGAATACAAGAGTCCCTAAGGTTCTTTTGGAATTCATTAGGCCAAAAAAGTTTGCTGAAAACATTAAAATTATCCACAATTGGGGTGATATGTACTTATACCCTGTCTCCATAGTTTTCAGAGTCTATGGTTTCAGAGGCACTCCATTTTTGTTGCCATATCAGGTCCCTCTCAAAGTAGGAATTATAGAAGTTCTCAGGCAGATTGGTGGAGTGCAAGAGGCAGAGCTAACAGGTAGAGGTAAAGGGACCATTTTCCCTAAAATAACTATAGCACATCAATTTGTGATAACTAAAGGAGGTTGGAAGTGTTTTGAAGATTTCCTTCAACCCTACCACTTATCAACAACAGTATCAAGGTGTGCCGACCCTGAAGATTTCTTCAACGACATTTTCAGAAAGAGGGCAGTATGCAGAGGTAGACCTCACCAATTCCAATTCCCCAAAGACCTCATCAGGAATGAGTTTGATTTGGATGAGCAAGAGCTCAGGAAAGAAAAATGGGTGGCTTACAAAAAGGCCCTAGATTTTGTGCACCAATTTGACACTAGCTATGACCCTTTGTCCAGCTTTCACCCCTTTGAAGAAAAGGTAAAATTCTTAATTCTTTGTTTTGAAGATGTGATGCAGACATTAAAAGAGAAGAGGGAGGTTGTGATTAAGAACAACCCTTAGAAAGCAAGACTAGTTTTAACTAGGTCTGCAGCTACCAAAGCAATCCCTCCAAGTGATTACATGTTACATAAGAAGTCCAATTATAGTGTGTTGATGCCAACAACAGGGGAGCCTTCTACCTCAAAAGGGAAGAGGAAGATATAGGATGTCATTGACATTCAGGAGAGCCCAAAGAGGCAAAGAATGGGAAAGGAAGTACAATCTGATGAACCCTTGTATTCCCCATCTCAATCCCCTATTCATATAGGAGATGAACAGGCAGCGGTTGAGCAATTTTTACAATTAGGCAGTCTTGGAGAGATAGCCTACACCTATGATGAAGTAGAAGAGGGAATGTTAGAAGAGCCCCTTAATGCTGAAATGAATATAACTATTGATGAGTTCAAAGGCCAGGAGTTGGATCCTGAGATCAAGCAAGCCAGTGAGGATCTCTTGGCTGATAATAACTTTGTCACATCAGGAGGTTTCATGCAATTCATGTGGAAGTAGAATATTGATTAATTTAATGCTAGGTGTGAAAAGAGGAAAGGGGAACAACCCCACAAGGATCCAACTGTGGTGGAGGAAGGAATAAAGCAAGAAATGGTCACTGAGTTCAAGACCTTCACTCCTGAGCAAGGAAGAGACATGGTAGCAAAGGCTGGTGTACTCATTCTCCCTAGATGGGACATAACAGATGCCTTGGTTTTAGAGGTAGTAAGGAAGGAGACTAAACCTATGGAGGGAGTCACTTTCAGCAAGGATAATACTACCCTGGTCATGTGGTCTCTGAAAAGAGATGAAAATAGAGAGAATAAGGACACCCCAGGGTCAAGCTACCTTGGAGGTATGGTGGTGAAAAGAGTACAAAGCACTGGGGTGGTAGAAGATGCAAGCACAGTCCTAGAGACTGCAAAATTCAGTGTTGCAGTAGCAGAAAGAGAGGCAAAGGAAAGGGTAGATCTCCAAGCTAAGTTGGAGATAGTTCTAAAAGCTTATAACAGTGCCAAGGAAGAGGTAAGGGGTAAAGATAGCATCATTGCCAAGTTACAAAGCCAGTTGGCAGGACAATACCATCAACGTGAGTCCTCAACATTGATGATCTCCTCTTCTCCTGCAAGGACTCCACCTACCAGCCCCATTATTGAATTCCCACCATCTCCAGCACCTTCTAGTTGCCAGTTGATTGAAATCACTCCCCATGAATTGGAGAAGCTAAAACAAGCTCAGGCCCTGTATGCAAAGAAATATGAAGATAGAGTAAAGGCTACAATTTTGAGTTTTGCTGACACCATAGGGTCCTCACTAATGTACAATAACATGAATAAGATTTTGGAAATGTGGAATGAGCTAAATGGAGACAAGGCTGTTCTAATGCCTATTTTTGACAAATGGAAGCCCAGAGAGCAGGATATAGAGCTTATTTGTGTATCCTATGATGAGGCAAGGGCTGACCCCATTATTAAATCTACCAATGATATGACAAAGGATTTAGTAAAGTTGGTAGAAGAAGTTGATAATGCAGATAGAAAGATCAATTTGTACAAGAAAGAGTATACTGATCAAGTTTTTGAATTACTCCCAGGGGGTTTTACCAGTCCAACACAATTAAAGGACAAACAAATATGGCTTAAGGAATTAGAAGCCAAATTGTCATTGAGAATAAAAGGAATTATTAATTCAGAGGATGCCTCCATATTTATCAAAACCATTGAGGAGATTGAGAAAAACAAATCTCATTATGGTTTTTTTAAACTCAGAGGTCAACAAAATGAGGAACTCTTGGAAAAGATTAGCCAAGACAAAAGGAAAAGTGTTTAACTTCTCGTGGCCTACTGATGATGTATACCAGGAATGGACAAGAAAATATGCGGTATTGGATGTGGAACAGTTAGAAGATGTTGCAAAAGAACAACAACTAGAAGAAGCTGCGGATGTTGAAAAAGACTTGTAACCACATTTGGAAAAGGTTTTGTAACTACTTCTTAAGAGAAGTAATGATTGTAACAAACTCTCCTAGGAAAGTCCGAAGCTTTGTATGCATCCATGTTATTATAAATGGATACTAGGACTAGTAAAAGAGGGATCACAAGGAATTGTAAGAAAACGCGGCAGAAATTTATCTAAGCTTTTTTCTAAGTCTTAATGGAGAATATTCAAATGTTTTTGTAATACTTTCTGAAATAATATCAATACACAGACCAAGGGTTTTGAGCTTAAACTTTGTGTTGTCTTCAAGTATGTTTGCAAGTATTTACTGTTTCATTCTGAGTAATCTAGGGTTATTCCTTTTGAATATGGGTTGTAAGGCGACTTCAAGTAGATGTGCTTTTTAGCTTTTCTCTTCAGGAGGGGAATTAAATACGTGGGAATCACTTCTACCAGTAAATTCTTTGTGGGATACTTTGAATTTGATAAATGCAATTTAGTTTTGGTATGAATAAATTCTTATGTATGTCAAGCATATGTGGGGATCTACAAAAGCCAAGCTAAATAGGATGTGTGGGGATATTTGATTGTGGGAGTATTGTTTAAACTAAGATGACTCTGTGGCCTGGATAAGGCACTGGTATTAATTGTGGTTATCTTTTTACATAGCTTGTAGGTCAATACTGAACATGAGTACAAGTTTTATTTCTTTATTTCAGTTGGTTTTAAGGTGATAAGATCCACTGGTTTTTGGACTGGTTTACTGTGGATTTGTCTTTTAAAAGTGTGAATTCAGTTCACAAAAGGTATACCCACCTGAACTTTGGACAAGTTTGAAGTGTAGAAGGTTAATCAAACCTTGTCATATGTTGTTCTGGAATTTCTTTCTCCTTGTTCTCTCTCTCACACACAGAGTTATTATTTTATTACCAAGGGACTAAAAAGGGAATCAGATTTTGAGAACAAAAGTTACTACATAGGAAATTGCATTTTAAAGATTTTGTATGATTTTAAGGAAGAATATCCAATGAAATAACTTCTATATTTATTCATTCAATAAAACATGTTTGTATGATCGAAGCATGAACAGATCATCATCTCAGAGATCTATATAAACAAAATGATTTGAGTACATGAACATAAGGTGACATGTAAGGTCAATCAAGAGTAGAGAGATGAAGGAATGATTAAGTCAAGCATGAAGGAATAAGATTGACAAAGATAATCACAGGTTACCGAAAAGGTTTCAGAGAACAGTTTTAGGAACAGAGAATACAGAAGTGGTTACCGAGTTGATTTATCAATTACCAAGGAATGCTATGAGAAAGGTAATTCTATATTGAGCACATAGAATCTGCTATAACATTTCAGATGTGAAGTTGCAGATATTTTGTAAAGATTTTGATTGAAATATTAAGTTGTAATAGAAACCTTTAACAGGGTGAAAGACTCTAATAAAGTCTATAAATTGTAAAGCCTTTAACCAGGTACAACATTTTGTAGAAGTGTTTGTAAAATCCTTTAGCAAGGTAGATCTAAAGATCTTTATACTCCTAACAGGGTAAGCTATCATAAATGGCTAAACATGTAGCTCTAACCGGGCAATCTTGATTACTACAGTAGTGAAGTTGTGGGTGCCATCCCCACCGTAGTTTTTCTCTCTAACCAAGAGTTTCTGCGTGACCAAAAATTATTTTGTTATGGAGTGATATTTTGATGCATGTTATCTTTATGATTATGTTTCAGTATTTCATATCTTTGAGATCAACAATACACAATTTGTGTTTATCAGTAAAATTGTTTTTCAAGAAAATTTTTGCAGTACTGATTCACCCCTCCCCTCTCAGTACATCAGCCTTCCAAGTAAGACCTAACAACACTGTAGGAACAACTACACCCAAGGCTATAGCTTTTGCTCTCACCTGATTTCTATAGCGGCTCGAAGGTTTTACCACCCAAGGTCGTCCCAAGACTGACATGTCTCTTGGCAGGCCTCTCTTAAAAATAGAAAATTTACAGCATTACTAACACTTTTCTCTTGCACCTAGGACCACGAGAGCCAAGGGAGAGGATAGTGTGTGTTAGAACTGGGACAACTCTACAAATTTGCACTAGCCTGCCAAACACAAAAGACACCTTTTCTTTTTAACCTTTTTATTGCAATGTGATGTATTTGCTATTTGGAGATGTTGTTGCAACAGATATGGTATTTTTTTATCCCACAAAGCAATTTGTTTGTTTAACTAGGAATGAAAATCCGGGTCAACAAAATGAAAGCACGTTGCATGAAAGTAAATCACTTTGTAAGTAAATGGACAAGTTGATTGTTCTTTTTATAGCCCAAACTTGAAGTGTGAACCTAACTTAAATGTGGAAGTTGTTGTAAATTTTAGTTTTGCAAGTGATATTTTTTTGAGCCCAAAAGACAAGTTTTGATTTGTTTTAAAGCACCAAAACTAAATTGTGAGGTTCTTTTTACCAAAAAAAGAGGAAATATGAATTCTTTTTAACCAATCTATTTAAAAAAACTAAAAGGAAATCAAAATCCTAAATTTGACTCCTCCAACCTGCAAGAAATTGTTAGAAACCTGCAAAGAAAGAGATTAGTGAAAATCTAAAACCTTATGTGGGCTTCCACAAGCCTAAATTCAGTTTTTTGGTTACAATATTGAACTCTCTGGAACAAAAGCGCTACTCTATGAGAAAAAATAAGTGCTAATTTTGACAGCAACGCCAAAGTATTAAATAAAATACAATACTATTAACAAAAGTGCTATATTATTAACAAAAGCGCTATAATATTAACAAAAGCACTATAATAATTTTTTTAGACAGAATTAAAACTGACATATAGGAAAACAAAAGTGCCACATCGGTGCAAAAGCAATAAATAATATGTAAAAGTGCTAAATCCTTAAGCAAAGTGCCAAAACTGTCAGACAAAGGTGCCAAACTACGGAACAAAAGTGCTAAAGCGCAACCTGTGCGTGAAAATTCTGGAAAATCACCCAAAAAGTGACCAGAAGGTTGCATGTTCGATTCACGTTGGGCTCACCAAATGATGCAAGGAAAGAGGGGCACAAGGCACAAACACAAGTTCAAACGTTAATAGATTAGTTCCAACCAAAACTAAACACAAATGAACTCAAAAACCTTAAGATGCATACCAAGAGAGATATAAAGCAAACAATGAAAAGCATACACAAATGAAAGAGAGAAAGAAGACTCCCCAAGATGCTCCCAAAGAGGCTCATAGATGTTTCTCCCTTGTTATTCTCCTCTCCAAGATCCAAATGGGTGATTGTAAGTAGCTCTCATCTTTTAGCACAAAACCATGGATGACATGAAGATTTGAAAGTGGTTGAAAGATGATCTAAAATCTATTATTATGCAAATGAATAAGATTGCTATGAAAAATCCCTATGAACGTACAAGTATAATAACAATGCAAAATGATTCCTCCTTTTCTTGAGAAATGAGGTCCTTTTATAGGGAAAAATATTGATTGATTAGTCCAGATTGAGTGAGCTTGTGAAGGGCTAGGATTGATGGGTTTGTGATCCATGTGATGGCTTTCAACCCAATCCCATGATGGAAAATGTCAACATGAGATCGCTTGAGAGGAGAGGTAAGAAGCATTAAATGCTTGAGATGACATGAGGATTACCCTAGGAGGGTTTGGTTAGTCTTGAGTTAGTGGATAAAGCTATTATCCAAGGGTAATGCTTTTATTCAATGGATAAACTCTTGTGCAAGAGTTAATGGAGATAACCATGGTCAAAGAAATGAATGCTTGAAGAGACCCACGAGTTAAATAAGGGTTGAGTTAGAGGGAAAGTCTCTAACCATGTGGGTAAGTTGAGTTAACCATTAATGGTTATGTAAGAGCCATAAAGGCTTTGAAAGACTTTGGGGGTTAACTTGTTGAAGAATAAAAACCTTTAATGCATTTCAAAGGCTTTGAGGCATTTTTGAGAAGTGACCTTTGTTTGGGAATGTGTAAATGATTAGAGAGGGGGATTAGGCTAATAAGAGGGGGGTTAGAAGAATTTAGAAGGAAGTTAGTGGGCAAGTGGGTTTGGTGGGTGAGAGAAAATACGATTTTATTTAGAAATAAAATCTATTTATTGGTGCAACTTGTATTTGCAGGAAAATGCAAGTGGGGTGGGATTTAAATAAATATTGATTTATTTAAAAAGGGAATTTGTTTTGTGTTTTTAAATAAATGTTTATTTATTTAAATAAGAGGAATGAGGGAAATTAAATAAATTAGATGTATTTAATAACTGGGTTATAGATAGGGATTTTAATTTAAACAAACTTATGTAATTTATTTAATTAAAATAGCAGAATGAGGGTTGAATGAATTAATTAAATGTGAATTTAATTAATAGAGGAATATTATGTTCGGTGTGGAGCCTGATCAGTCTCCAAGTGGGAGATTGTTGAAATGTGGCGACTGATCAGCAAAGTACTGTACACTCAGCACGTATCCTCAGCGGGGTCCGGGGCCGGGCCCCGGGCAGGGGTTCGGGGGCGGTAGCCCCCAAGAAAGCGGGGGTTCAGGGGCGGCAGCCCCCGAGAAAATTTTTTTTTGCCGTTTTTTTGTTGATAAAAACCGACATTGTAATAAAACCCTAAAAAAGGCCGACTTTGTTTGTTGCCCTAAAAACACATGTTATAAGCGGCTGGGATGCTTAAGGCATGGTAAGGTTGATGTACTGTTTTTGCTGGATAATAAGAAAGATTGGACGGCTGTGTATGGTGGACGTAACCCATTATGGGTGAACCACGTTAAATCTCTGTGTTATCTGTGTCCTGTTTTATTTCTTTATCTTTTGTATTTAAATCTGCATATAATTGTTAGTTCATATTTGCTTCGGATCTGCTTGAAACCCTAACAATTAGTATCAGAGCGAGGTTTTCTATAAATTGGCAGGACTTTCAGATTTGAGTGGGAGCAATGGAGGATTCCAAATTCAAGGTCGAAAAGTTTAATGGCCATAATTATCAGTTATGGAAAATGCAGATGGAGGATTACCTGTATCAAAAGGATTTGTGGCGGCCATTGGAAGGAAAGGCAAAGAAACCGACCACAATATCAGATGAAGAGTGGGACATTTTAGATAGAAAGGCACTGGGATCCATTCGATTGTGCCTTGCGGCGTCTGTAGCATTCAATATAACAGAAGCAAAAATGACTATAGATTTGATGGCAACATTGGCTAAGCTGTATGAGAAACCCTCGGCTTCGAATAAGGTATTTCTTATGAAGCGTTTGTTTAATTTGAAAATGAGTGAGGGAGGATCTATAGCGGAGCACTTAAATGAATTTAATACAATTACCAGTCAATTGTCTTCGGTAAAAATTACCTTTGTAGAAGAGGTTAGGGCTCTCTTGATTTTATGTTCTTTGCCAGAAAGCTAGAATAGCTTGGTTATGGCTGTAAGTAACTCTGTCTCTGGTAAAAATACTTTGGTATTTGATGATATTGTTGGTGTTATCCTAAGCGAGGAAATGCGAAGGAAAAGCACAGGTGAGACTCCAACATCATCGGGTAGTGTTTTGAATGTGGAGAACAGAGGAAGATCAAAGGAAAGAGGAAAAGGCCCTGGGAATGAGAAGTCATGAGGGAAGTCAAAGAAAGGACGCTCTCAATCTAGAGGAAAGAAAGATTGCTAGTACTGCGGAAAGCTTGGTCATCTAAAGAAAGACTGTTGGTCTCGGAAAAACAAAGAAGGAGACAAAAATGAAAATGACAGTAAGGAAGCTAATATTGCAAGTAATACTTTACAAGATGCTTTAATCTTATGTTTGGACAATGTTAATGATTCCTGGGTAATAGATTCTGGGGCTTCATTTCATGCTACACCCCATAGAAAATATTTTCTAGATTATGTTCAAGGTGATTTTGGACAAGTATATTTGGGTGATGATGAGCCCTGTCAAATTGTTGGAAAAGGAAAGATAAAGATCAAGTTGTAGAATGGTAATGACTGGTTTCTGCAGGAGGTAAGACATGTTCCTAATTTAAGAAGAAATTTAATTTCTGCAGGGCAACTAGGTAGTGAAGGTTGCATAGTTACCTTCTCAGACAGTATGTGGAAGGTCACTAAAGAATCATTAGTAGTAGCTAAAGGTGCGAAGGTAGGCACATTATATCTGTGTACTGGTAACACTTACTCTACCTTAGCTGCTACAGATAAAGTTACTGCAGGGACAACAACAATAAATGTTGCAAGAACAGATTCGATAATGTGGCACCATAGGCTTGGGCACATGAGTGAGAAAGGGATGAAAATCCTTCACTCCAAAAATCTATTTCTAGGACTAAAGAAGATTGATTTAGAGTTCTATGAAAACTGTGTTTATGGTAAATAGAAAAGAGTCAGATTTCTCAAGGTTGGGAAAGAGAAGAAGAGTGAGAAGTTAGAGCTTGTACATTCAGATGTATGGGGACCGGCTCAGGTATCATCTCTTGGTGGCTCTTGTTATTATGTTATTTTTATTGATGACTCAACTAGAAAAACATGGGTATATTTCCTAAAACAAAAATCAGATGTTTTTGAAACTTTTAAGAAATGGAAAGCTTTGGTTGAGAATGAGACAGGAAAAAAGTTGAAGTGTCTCAGATCGGGTAATGGAGGTGAGTATTGCAGCAAAGCATTTGAAGATTATTGTTCCTTAAATGGGATTCGAAAGCAGAAGACAGTTCCAGGAACTCCACAGGAAAATGGTGTGTCAGAGAGAATGAATAGGACCATCATGGAATGTGCGAGGAGCATGAGATTGCATGCTGGATTGCCCTTACATTTTTGGGCAGATGCTATACATACTGCTGTCTATTTGATAAATAGAGGACCTTCAACCCTTTTGGATGGTGGTATTCCAGAGAAGGCATGGACTGGTAAAAAGGTAAATTATTCTTTTCTAAAAACTTTTGGTTGCGAAGCTTTTGTCCATGTTGATAAAGAAAACAGAACCAAGCTTGATGCTAAATCTCAGAAATGTACCTTCATTGGATATGGGATAGATGAATATGGCGACCGGTTATGGGATTTTGAAAATAAGAAAATAATTAGAAGTAGAGATGTTATATTCAATGAGAAGGTTATGTATAAATAACAGATGCAGGAAAAGAAGCATGAACAGGACAAACAAGAATATGTGGTGTTGGATGAGATTCCTGAAAATGAAATGCCACAGGTACCTGATGCTCAGCAACAACAGATTGTCCCACAAACTCCTGCAAGTGTTAGACGTTCTACGAGGACAAGTAGACCCCCTGAAAGATTTTCTCCTTCTTTGTATTCTATTTTATTAACAGATTCTGGTGAACTAGAAGAATATGAAGAAGCAATGCAGGTGGATGCCAAACAACAGTGGCAGCTAGGCATGAAAGAGGAGATGGACTCCCTGATGAAAAATAAGACTTGGGACTTAGTTCCTTTACCTGCAGAAAAAAGAGCCTTGCCTAACAAATGGGTTTATCGACTGAAGGAGGAGGAAGGAGGTCAGAAAAGATATAAGGCCAGACTTGTGGTAAAAGGTTTTGCACAGAAAAAGGGTATAGATTATGATGAAATATTTTCTCCAGTTGTAAAAATGACTTCAATTAGAATTGTACTTAGTCTTGTGGCTACAGATGATTTACATCTTGAACAATTAGATGTCAAAACAGCTTTTCTCCATGGAGATTTGGAGGAGGAAATTTACATGTTGCAACCACAGGGATATGAGGTCAAAGGTAAGGAGAACTTGGTGTGCAAGTTGAAGAAAAGTTTGTATGGCCTAAAGCAAGCACCTCGACAATGGTATTTAAAATTTGATAGTTTCATGGCTGAACACTGTTATCATAGATGTCATTCTGATCATTGTGTATATTTTAAGAGATTTGATAATGGCAGTTATATTATCCTGTTGCTTTATGTTGATGACATGCTTGTTGCTGGGTCTAACATGCAACATATAAATGATCTTAAACAGAAATTAGCCAAGTCATTTGCTATGAAGGATTTGGGTGCAGCTAAGCAAATTCTCGGTATGAGGATTACACGGGACAGGAAAAATAGAACCTTGAATTTGTCCCAAAGTGAGTATATAAAGAAGGTGTTGAAAAGATTTAACATGCAGGATGCAAAAGCAGTTAGTACACCTTTGGCTAGTCATTTCAAATTGACTAAGGAGATGTGCCCAAAGGCATAGGAAGAGGTTAATAAAATGTCTAACATCCCGTATTCATCAGCTGTTGGTAGTCTGATGTATGCAATGGTATGCACAAGGCCAGATATTGCACATCCAGTGGGAGTTGTGAGCAGGTTTATGAGTAATCCGGGTATGGAACATTGGAATGCTGTGAAATGGATTCTTCGGTATTTGAAAGGAACTACTACGAAGGCATTATGTTTCAAAGGATCTAATGCTGCTTTAAGTGGATTTGTTGACTCTGATCTGGCAGGTGATATTGATTCACGGAGGAGTACTATAGGGTATGTTTTTACTATAGGGGGAACTGCAGTCAGTTGGATTTCTAGGCTGCAAAACGTTGTTGCACTTTCAACCACTGAAGCTGAGTATGTTGCTGCTACAGAAGCCAGCAAAGAGATGATTTGGTTGCAATGTTTTCTGAAGGAATTGGGTCAGACACAAGAGGATAGCCCATTGTATACTGATAGCCAAAGTGCCATTCATCTTGCGAAGAACTCTGCTTTTCATTCAAGGACAAAGCACATTCAGCTCAGGTACCACTTCATCCAGACTATTTTGGAGGAGGGTCAGTTACGGCTTGAGAAGATTCACACAAGTGAGAATCCTGCCGATATGTTCACAAAGGCAGTTCCACAGGAGAAACTGATTTCTTCATCAGTTTCTATTGGTCTTCTTGATTGATAATTGTGGAATTTATACCAGTCAAGTCCTAGTGTTTTATCCAGCGGATGTTGCATGTACAGTGGTGTCGTGTAGTATCAGTCTCCAAGTGGGAGATTGTTGAAATGTGGCGACTGATCAGCAAAGTACTGTACACTCAGCACGTATCCTTGCTGGGGTCTGGGGCCGGGCCGGGCCTTGGGCAGGGGTTCGGGGGCGGCAGCCCCCGAGAAAGCGGGGGTTCAGGGGTGGCAGCCCCCGAGAAAATTTTTTTTTGCCATTTTTTTGTTGATGAAAACCGACATTGTAATAAAACCCTAAAAAAGGCCGACTTTGTTTGTTGCCCTAAAAACACATGTTATAAGCGGCTGGGATGCTTAAGGCATGGTAAGGTTGATGTACTATTTTTGCTGGATAATAAGAAAGATTGGACGGCTGTGTATGGTGGACGTAACCCATTCTGGGTGAACCACGTTAAATCTTTGTGTTATCTGTGTCCTGTTTTATTTCTTTATCTTTTGTATTTAAATCTGCATATAATTGTTAGTTCATATTTGCTTCGGATCTGCTTGAAACCCTAACATATTAGTGTATCAATTAAATATTAAATATTTATTTAATTTAGTGGACAAATTTATGTGTCTACAGTTATCATCAACAAAGACTCCAACTATAAATATGTCATCATCAATGATCTTATAGTATAAGTTACTGTCAGTGTTACCTTTAGTGAAACCAAGCTTCAAAAGATATATTTTTTCCAATCTAGCATACCAAGCTCTAGGGGCTTGTTTCAATTCATATAAAGCTTTCCTTAACCTGCAAACCATGTTTTTGTCATCTAAAAGTGAAAATCCATCAGGTTGCTCAATATAAACTCCCTCTTCAAGATCTCCATTAAAAAATGCACACATGACATCCATTTGATAAACCTTGTATTTCTTATGTGCAACATAAGCAAGAAATAATCACATAGCTTCAATGCTAGCTACCAGAGAAAAAGTCTCATCATAAAAAAATTCCTTCCTTCTGAGAATATCCTTTACATACCAATCTAGCTTTGTTCCTCACAACTTGTCCATCCTCATTCAATTTATTCCTAAGGATCCATTTAGTTCCAATAACATTATTATTTTTAGGCTGGGGAACTAAAGTCCATGTGTTGTTGTTTTCTATTTGATATAATTCCTCTTCCATATTTCTCATCCAACATTCATCTTTACAAGCTTCAATAATTGATGCCACTTCAACTTGAGAAATTAAACATACCTCATCAACTACCAACCTTCTTCTTTTCATTACTCCTTTGTTTTTGTCTCCAATGATTTGATCTACTGAATGATTTAACCTTACATACCTAGGAGTCTTCTGACTTTCTGTTTCTCTACTTTGATCTTCAGTTAATGTTGAATTTTCTAATACTACTGAGGTAACTCATTCAACATTCTTTTTTGGTACAGGTGCTACCGGTTCAGTTATGATCATCTGCACTTCATAAGTTCTGATTTGACATTTGTACTACTCATCCACCTTGGCATTATCACTCTCCACAATTCTCTGCAATCTTTTGTTGTAACATCTATATGATTTGATTTCATTAGAATAACCAAGAAATATCCCTTCATCACATCTATGATCAAACTTTCCAATGGAATAATCTCTTTTGATATAGCATTTACTACCAAAGATTCTGAAATACCTAACTATAGGTGTATGACCAAACCATAACTCATAAGGTGTCTTATCGATGTCTCCTTTGATATGAACTGTATTGAATGTATATACCATCGTGCTCACAACTTCTCTCTAGTAGATATGAGGTAGATTAGCTTCCAACACCATAGTTTTAGCTGCATCCAAGATAGTTATGTTCTTTCTTTCCACAACACCATCCCGCTGAGGTGTTCAGGGTGAAGACAACTATCTCCTTATCCCATACTTCTCACAATAACTGTTAAATTCACTGGATGTGAATTCAGTACCTTGATCTGATCTTAAGCATTTAATCTTTAACCCTGTCTTTGTTTCAACTTTAGCTTTAAAGATCTTAAACTTTTCAAAGGCTTCAAATTTCTCCCTTAGAAAAGTAACCCACATCATTCTAGAATAGTCATTAATGATTAGCATGAAATATCTATCACCCTGAAAACTTTCTATTCTAGTAGGATCACACAAATCAGTATGAATAAGATCAAGAACATCATTACATTTTTCTTGTATACTCTTAAAAGAATTTTTGACCTTCTTTCCCATTTGACATTCCTTACATATCGAATTATAGGGCTTCACAATATTAGGTATATCTCTAACAACCATAGTTTAATGGATCTTTACAATGCAATCAAAATTCATACGACACACCCTATTATGCCATATCCAACTCTCATCAATTTGTGAAATCAAACATGTCTTCTCACCAGAGTTCAAATGAAAGATGTTACCTTTTGTCTGAGTACCGTTGCAACCTCCAATTCAGATCTGTTGATGATTTTTCATTTTCTATCCTTGAACTATAATTGAAATCCCTTATCCACCAACTGTCCTACACTCAAAATATTATGCCTTAAACCTTCAACATAATAAAAATTATCAGTATTATGATTACCATCCAATGATATAGTTCCTCTTCCTCTGATCATGCATGCTTTGTCATCTCCAAATCTAACTAAACCACCATCAAATTATTGCAAAGATAAAAACTTCCTTTTATCTCCAGTCATATGATGTGAACATCCACTATCTATCACCCATTCATCCTTGTCGTAAACTTTAGCAGTAAGGGCCTTTTCCTCATTTTGAATGACAGGTTCAGGAGCATCTTCTTTGATAGCCAAAAATACCCATTCCTTTCCACTACCGAATCCACTAGCCGAATCTTGTGCCGGTTCATCATCAGGATCACTCACACCTTCCTCATCTACATAGTAATATGATTTGTCTTTGTTCCTCCTGTACTTATGCTTGTTTTGATAATCATGGTTAGGCCTAAAATATCTTCTAATTTTCTCCTCAAATCTCAAATTCCTCTCAGGACATCTAGATGCAAAATGACCTATCTTATTACATGCAAAATATTTATAAGGTGATTTTCCTTCATACTTACTTCCTGTCAGACCTTTAGGTACTCTTCTAGAAAACAGGGCTTCAAGTTTCTCAAACTCTTCATGTTCTTTCTTCATTTCCTCCAGTTCCTTAACATGTAAATATTTCCAATCACTCTTGTCGGTTGATGATGTAGATGCATGAAAATCAGATTTAGTCTTTGCATCTCCTTGAGGACCAAATTCTTCAAGCTCAAAGGCAGATAACTTTCCAACCAAGGTATCTCTGTTAATACAAGTGTTAGACATTGTTCTCAGCTCATTAATTGTAGTAGCCTTCATCTTGTAAGATAGTGGCAAAGCTCTCAGTACTTTAGAAACAATCTCATCTTCGCTCAGAGATCCACCACAACACTGAATTCCCATAATAATTTCATTAACTCTTTCCATAAAAGCAGTAATCCTTTCATCTTCCTCCATCTTCAGGTTCTCATACCTCACCAGGTAACCATCAAGTTTAACAATTTTAACAGTAGGGTCACCTTCATTCAGAGTCTCCAACTTATCCCATATAGCCTTTGCAGATGATTTATTAGTTAATCCCATTACTTGCTGATTAGAAAGTGCACTCAAGAGGGCTTCTCTAGCTCTACAATCATTATTAATATTCTTATCCAAGTCTGCCAGAGGAGGATTGCCAGATGTCAGATTATAAGGGGTATAACCTTTTTCAGTGATCTCCCAAATCTCTTTCCCAATACATCTCAAATGATTCTCCATCTGAATCTTCCATACTCTGTAATTTGTTGAATCAAGCTTAGGGGTTTCTCTCGGGAAAACAAGTACATATGAACTATTAGATGCAATAGGATCTTCCTCAATTGGTTAAGCTTCTGCAGAGAGGACTAGGCTCTGATACCAATTGTTAGGATAACCGGTGGACAACTGAGAGGGGGGTGAATCAGTTGTCAACAGATTATGAAACTTTAAGCACACAAAACCTTTTACCAGAATGTATAAACCAAATACCGTAATAGTAGATATAATAATTAAGCACACACAAAAATCATAGAACAATTATCATCCATCCACAACACATAACACCGAGATTTGTAGGTGGAAAACTTGGTAAAAGAAAAAATCACGGTGGGAAGCCTACCCATAATCAGATAATACTTTTGCAGTAAGTATGTGATTACAATAAGAGGGGCCTACACATGCAGGAAGACACACTGCCTAGAGTGCAATGTTCATCACAAAAGGAGCCCCACTGACTACAAAAGAAATCCAGACTACAATCTAGAAATATGAATCAACTGCAAGAATCACATCTCCTATGCCTGAGTACAATTTTGATTATGCTCAATACCGTAGGTCTTAAACCTCTTACAAAAACCCAATTTGATCACCTATGATCGACTAAAACCTCTGCATATGATTACAACTTTATTCGCACAAAGATAATCCCATATCCATCTGTAACTATCACATATGATCTACAAAGAGATCATACATTGTATATATATCAACCTGAGACCTAAAAAATTAAGTCGGCCACCTAAAAGATAATACAATAAATCTGTTACATAATCCTGCTAACCAATGATAAACCAAGCCATCCTAAGACTAAAACAACATAATTCAATCAATAAATCCAACTGGTAACGCATCGAGAGCATCAACCAATACGTTACATAAATCGGTCCATAACCTAACATAATAGAACTTGACCTAAAATAGGTCACCAAAAGCCAAATGTAACACCACCGATCAACTGGAATATGAACATGAACATGATAACCATCAACATCCTGATAACCTTCTAGAAGCCTCACCAACACCACTTATTGGATTCATCAAAAGATCTTCAACAAAGCTCTGCCAGTAAAACCCTTACCGATAACAAAAAGTCTTACTAGAACAAATGATTTCTTCCGGATTATCAAATCCCAAACCAACTAAATGTGATATGCATTAGGAACACATGAATAACCAATCCAAACCAATTCCACAAACCAAATCATACCAGAGAAGATCTCTAGATCAACATCATAATCCAAACACTCTTCCAGAACCCGGTAGACAACACAACAACTAGTGTTGACATCAATGCAATACATAATCAATTCCTCCAAATTGCCAACAATTAGATTTGTTTTTATGGTTAAGTTTGTAGATCCAGTAAAAATTGATTCACCCCCCTCTCAGTTTTCCCTCCATTGTTGTTGCTAACAGCTCCTCGGGTTACTTTTTGCCTTCGAGATTGTAGAATTAGATGACATCAAGAAGGAAAAGAAGGACGTAACATTCAAAGTCACAAAGAAGTTTGAAGAAGAACTAGAAGAGAACTAAGACTTAGATGAGATTGAGACAATATTTATCAGAAGATTGAGGAGAGGAATTGACAAGTGCAAAGGTATGTTTCCCCTAAAATGTTCCAATTGTTGAAGAATAGGACATTATGCTTCTAGATGTATGTATAAGAAAGATTATGGTGGAAGAGATAATGATGATAACAAAGGAAAGGAAAACTACAAAGGGATTATCAAGGATATCAAAAGAGATGATAAAGACAAGCAGAAGAGGAGTTTTTGTTCAATGAAGGCCTACTCATTTGAATAAGACTTGATGAAGAATACTTGTTCCTAGCTTTAGAAGAAAAGAATGATGGATGGTCTAGAAATTTAGAAAACAAATCTGCTCTACATGCTAAAGTGGAACCAAAGGCATGGATCATAGACTCTAGATGTTAAAATCATATGACTTGTGATAGAGAAAACTTTATTAATGTTGAAAAATATGATGGTGGATCAGTCAAGTTTGCAGGAGAGGAAGTTGCACCAATTTGTGGAAAAGGAAGCATCTTTATTGATGGTAAGCATAAAACTGGCGATGTTTATTATGTTAAAGGTTTGAGACATAACCTATTAAGTGTGAGTCAAATGTGTAGCAAAGGGTATATAGTAATATTTTGTGGGACTTGATGTGAAATAAGAAAGGGAAGCTCTAGAAGATTGGTTGTAGAAGGTGTAAGAACTAATGACAATTTTTACTAAGTAAAAGACAATAATGAAGGTAATTTTTTACTAGCACAAGTTTTTAATCAAATTGAGGATGTAACTAATACTGTGGCTACTCTTACTACTGTAATAAAAATGAATATATTGAAAGATAAAAGTTAGGAAAAGATGGTAGAAGAGGAACTTAATCAAATAGAGGAAAGCAAGACAGTGGAACCGGTGCATAAAATTGTTGACAAGAACCTGGCAGAGGACAACCAAGAGTTCAAACAAAATGAAGCTGGTAGAGAAAAAGTCATGAGTGAAGCAAGGAACCCTAATCAAAATGTTCCCTCAGATCTAGAACAAAGATGTGTCTAGGAGGTCTCATACTCAAATCAGGTACTCATCAACTTTTAATGGTAATTGTTTTTCATGCAATATGCTTGGAAATAGAGCTAGTGAATGTAGAAATAAAATTAGATCTCAATTTTTTAATGGTTAGTATTACATTTGTAACAAAGTTGGTCATAAGGCTAATAAGTGTAGCAGTGGAATGATGTAGAAATGTTTAGACTTTCAATGGACATTGTTATACTTGTAAAAATTTGAGTCATAAAGTTATCGAGTGCTGAAGAGTTATCAAAAGAAGTGAAAGAATCAGAAGAGATAGAAATGCTATAACAAATAAAAGTGTTTATCAAAAAAGTTTGGTATGTTACAATTGTAAAAATCTTGGACACATTGGCAAATTTTGTAGAAAAAGAAATGGGAAGGATGGTCCAGTAAATAAGATTGATATCAATATAGAAAAAAAGAAGATGCAAAAGATGTGGGTGAAGAAATTAGAAGAAAAGGTGGAGTAAAAATGTGAGGATGGGTCCACGGCCTATGGTGGTGCTCATTATTCTTACTATAACTAGATAATATGCATTGTTTGAGAGGGAGAAAAAAATGAAAATAATACAACCCCTCTTGTGGTTTGTTGTTGAAGATGTTTTCAACATGGCAGAGATTCTTGTGTTTACCTCTTAATTTGGGAGGTTTCGAAAGTCTACAAAGAATAGTTCATACATATAGATGGAGAATTTATTTGGGCTCCTTGATGTTGCTAGGCTGGAGTTGGTCCAAAAGCCAATGCATGTATGACGAAGGAAGAAATAACTAAAGATAATGTTCCTAGGAAGACATAAGTTTTGATGACAAAAAGGTATAATTTTTTGTGCATCCTTGTCAAGGGGAGTACCGTAGTCTCTTGTGATATTTTTTAGTTTGTTGTCTTATATGTTGCTGAGTAGATCTATTAAAGATTATTATTCATTGTCCTTGATGTCAAAGAGGGAGAATATTCAGTATAGCACCCTTTGTCCTTTATATCAGAAGCATGAGAGATAGACATGTTGAGTTCAGTTGGATTTACTATTGGTGGTACACATGTGTTTCCATTAATAACAAAGGGGGATAATGTCAGCAACTTAAGTTGTGGTGCTATGTTGTCATTTATGTCAATCGGTCTTGTGTTCTCATTGATGTCAACCTGTCTTAAGTTGTCATAGATGTTGAATTAAAGATGATATAGTGGAAGTTACAATATGTAAGAAAGGGTACTTATGGGTTCTAGTATGATGATAAAGTAAAGGTGATATAGTTGAAGTTCCAATATGCAAGAAAGACTATTTATGTGTTTAGGTACCATTGAATTATCTGGTGCAGATGCTAATGTACTTATAGAAGGGTGGTATAGTAGAAGTCTCTATATGCAAGAAATAATATTTAATATCTTTCTGGAAGAATATCTTGTATTCCTTCGACATTTGAAGATCATATGATATGGTTCTACATATGAAGCATATGCTTTGTATACATTGTACTATCTATTTTTCAAGTGCTTTACTGCTTAGTTGGCAAAGTTGGTTACTGTTGCTTTTGACAATAAGGCTATTTGTCAAAATAGGTCTGGAGTATTCTTGGTGGCTTCTAAATATGTGGATTCAAATTTTTTTATTTTTAGGATTTGTTCATGTGATCTATGTAGTGTTTCACTTTAGTTTTTAGGTGGTAACTTGATCGACAAGTGAAGTTATGATGTTCTGAGTTCTGGGTGTCAACTATTATAGTCTCTTGCTGACTATGATGTTGCATTCTACTTCAATCATATTCATTTGGTTTGGATATCCCTTAATGGTTGAGTTTGGATTTTGATATGGGTCTTCATGGTGTGTGTAGATCTGTATTGAGTTTCATACATTGGAGAATATTTTTAGGTTGATTGGTTGGCATTCTTCATTGTTCATCTACATGTTTCATTTTACGCCGACCTTGAAGGATGTGCTAGTGTGTGTGGCTCATTGGAATCATTTGGAAATGTATTGTAATTTTTTGGGTCCTCTCTATCTCCTAGAGTGGACCACATTTGATATTTTAGGTTTGGGTGGCTAAATTTATGTAATAATGTATATTTTATCTATGGATGACCTAGTTAAGGGTTTTGATGATTAATCTTATATATAAAGAAGTATGAATGTATTAGTGAGTATGGAATGGGTGTGAAATGATTTGCCAAAGGTGTGGAGATTTGCAAAACATTGTTGTGAAGAGATTTAATGATGATATTCTCAACGCAATAGAGTTTAGAGATTGTATTATGAAATCAGGAGAGTTTGTTATGATATTGATATTTTGAACAATAGTTCAAGATCAATTTCATGATCAATAGATCTTGTTCTTTCCAATTCAGCTATTTGTTTCTCTGCCAAAAGACAATGAGTTTCTTGGTAGATTTATGTATCTGTCCCTACAATAATGAATTTTAGTCTTGCAAGTTATTTGTATCTTTCCCTAAAGTTGTGCACCTTAGTTCTACAAGTCTTCTCAAGAGAAAGGTCTTCCAGAGGCAACATTGTAACATATTATATTTATATTGTGTTTGATTCTCACCATAGTTTTTCCTCGATTGGGTTTTCCATGTAAACCTAGTGTTCATGTGTTTGTTGTGCTTCACACTTTCATGATTTGTTTCTAATAAGTTTGTATGCTCTCGGTTTAAAGTTTGAAGGTCTAGATTGATTCACCTCCTCTCTTTATCACATGGTGTGTTCAACAACCTCTATAATTCAACATGAATCAGCTAACATTATTGACAATCATTATTTCCACACTTCTTATGATGAAGATGACTCCCTAACATGTGTGTCTCCTACCCAAGTATTAAATCTTGTCCATGATTTGGAAAATATTGAACATTGGATGGGTCAAGAACACTCAAATAGTGAGCCAATCTCCTTGATTGAAGGTTTGAGGAGGATGGTTCAAAATGATAAACATGGTGTGGATTTGTTGCGTGGTATATCTCATAATGTCCATAATATTTGTATGATAATAAAAAGTTGTGTTGAGGTTCTTGACTTCTCTAATCCTCCTAATAATATTGAAAATCCCATTCCTATTCCAAAAACATTGCCTAATGTGCCTACTTATATTCCACCTATCATGGCTACATCTATGCAAAATGTCAATCATACACATGTTAGTCTTTGAGGAATTCCTATTATACCACCTCATGTGATTGTTCCATGTATTTCCCAACCATCTCCCATACCTACTTATGACAATGTACCACTTTCATATTCCAATGCTCCATCCATTTCCCATAACATTCCAAATCCTTCATTATCCAACATTTCTAAAACCAACTTATCCACCAAATAAACTATTAATAATCTATTCTAAAGTCTTTCCTCCTTACGATAATAATTAGCTTCTTTAACCCAATCCAAGTTCAAAGTTCTAACATATGATGTTGCAAGCCCACTTTCCAATGATGTGGTTTGTGTCGTTCCTCCTAAAGCTATTGAAATTAACCACTTGGAGTTATACAATGGAAAATATGATCCCTTGACTCATGTGAGAACATTTCAAACATTGTGTAGTGACTTCTCAAATGATCATAGACTTATGGCTAAATTGTTTGCTGGAACAATTAGAGATAAGGCCTTGCAATGGTTTTATTTTGTCTCCTTATTCCATTGATTCTTTTCAAAAATTGGCTAATGATTTAATTCAACAATTTCAAAATAATATTGCTCTTCAAATTTCTTTGACTAATTTGAGTCATTGTAATCAAGGCGTTGAGGAAAAAGTGACTGATTTTATTCATAGATTTAAATATTTGCATGCTCAAATATTTTATCTTGTACCTGATATGGATGTTCAAAGCATTTTCATTTCTAATTTACAAAAAAACATTAGAGATAAGTTTTTATTCTCTGAGTTTACTTCTTTCAAGTAATTATGTGCAATGCTTCATAATTATCACTTCAAGTGAGCCAATTTGAGTCATCCACTTCAATTGCTCTGGTTGATAAGAATGATGTTTCTTAGAAATATTTCCAAAAGTTTCAAAAACCAAACAAAGGATTCATTAAGATCAATCATTCCTTAAACAATGTTGATGCACAAGTGGCAGCTGCAACACCAGGTGCAGCTCCTTTGTCATCCATTTTAACCAGCTAATAATTTTATACCTCTTTTTGAATCTTTGCATCAAGTTATATTGAAGTTGATTAATGTTAATATTTTTAAACTTCCTCCCATCAAGCCACATGACCCTTCCAAACCATTTCCAGCTTCCCATGATTCCAAAACCTTTTTCCAACATCATTGTCAACCTAGCCATGATACTGAGAGTGTTATAGGGTGAAACATATTGTCCAAGACCTCATTGATTCCAATACCATAACTATTGAGGGTGTTAATGACAAAGGAAACAATCTATTTCACCCCCTAACCAAAATTTATAAATTGATACCAATCCCTTTCCTTCTCATTCTACAAATACCATTGAGCCTACCAACTGATTACCTTCCTCTTCCACCAATATTGTCGTGCCTAGAAACCCTACTACCATAAATATGGATGATATTAGTGTTGAGGCCAACAATGTTGCTAATCTTATTGACCAACCCAAACCTAAACCCAAACTTAAGCCCAAAATTTGCATTACCTTCAATCCTAAGGAGATTATTAAGGCACCTTATAGACCCCTCTACATTTCAACTAAGATTAGTGGTAAGTTCTCTCAAGGTGTGCCAGTTGATCTCATGTGTATGGAGAATGTTATAATTGAAGAACATCTCCTTACAAGGAAATTTCATGACAAATTTGATGTGATTATTAAGACTCATGATGGTTTTACTTGTCCTACCCATAATTATATTACTCTTCCAATTGACGTTGGTAAGAAATATGTAGATGTCACATTTGAAGTTATCCCAACCTCTGACCAATTCCAAGTGAGACTAGGACTTCCTTGGCTTACTTCTATGAAAGCCATTGCTTCTCCTATCCATAAGTGTTTGAAGTTGCCTTGTGCAAAAATTATCATGATCAATCATATAATTTATAAGCCTTTAGCGAGTCATGGAAACTTGACCCTTGAATTCATTTGACCTCAAACACCTCAACCATTACAACCTAGTTAGGACATTTTATTCATCTCTCACCAAAAATACAAACATGAAATGATTTCCAATATGAGAAAAGATAAGGATGTTCCACCTCCTCATCCTAGACCTAGACTGATTCCTACACCTTCCATTCCTCCTATCTATGCTTCAGTTCCACCTCTTATATCATACAAATGTCCAACATTGTCTATCTCTCATCCTAGTGAGGTTCCTTCCATTCCTCCTTCTACAAAGGAAGAAAAGGAGTTGATGTTGGTTGATTCCAATTCTTCTCAAATTCCAAGTTGAACCAAGAGAAACCATAGTGCTCGAGACCAATGATGAAGACATGCCAAGGCCTGTGAACTTGCTTCCCAAACTAATTCCTCCCCTAAGACACCTACTAATGCTTTGATCTCATTTCAACAAACTATGACTAGCTCAAGGAAGAAAGAAAATCTTTTTTTTTGGTCGGTAATCACTTTTGACTGGATCTGTGAACCAATGGGGTCACATTGGGGGACCCCATCCTTGTGGTGATTTTTTCTTTTGGAGGCATTAACACCTCCTTGATTTTTTTGTTGTAGTTATTTCTTAGTTTTTTCTCCATTCTCCATGTTCTTACTCCTTTCTCCTTATCTTCCTCGTCTACCTTATCACTCCATTCTCTTTGCTGCTCCATGCTCATGCAACCCTTATCTCTCCATTCTCATTGCTAATCCATGCTCGTGTAACCCTTATCTCTCCATATCTCCTTATGCCTCTACTCTAGCAAAAACATCTTATCTCCCCATCCCTTATCACTCCTAGTTCCTCATCCTTATACCTCCTGCTAACTCCCCACCTACGCCCCTCCTTGTTTCTTTGATATTCTTATCTCTCTAGTCACATCCCCTTATCTCTCCATTGTTTCCACCTTATCACTCCATACTTTTATTTATCTCTCCTTACGCTATCCTCCATCAACTGCGATGGGTATGATCACCTTGGGAAATAAGGCCTTAACAGCTCTTAAATCATGTTGTATCTCAAACAAATTCCACTTACCAATTTGTACCTCTGGATACCACTACCAACACCTAGTCCACATGAAAATCTCTCAGGATGCAAGAGTAACCCCAGCTTAGCCTCGATACCATCACTATTATCTACACGATCATTGCTAAAGTCACTGAACCACGTTCATCCACCAAGCAAATTGGAGGGTATTTGGGACTCGAACAAAAGACCTAGTAGCTGTTGGAACCTCTAAAAAAATTGTGTTTCTTAGTTGTAGTGACCTTAAATTATTTTCCTACTACTGTCCCTATAAATAGTTAATCCAAACAATCAAAATTTGTAGGTGTACATAATTAAATCTCCTTTTGTCATAATTAAGTGTGTTTTCTAGCCAATAAAACCCAGAAGTCAAATACAAAATCCTTAAATAAATCAAATGTTTGACCCATTAAGAAACCCTAAAAGAATTATGTCCTTGTTATAAAACATTTATTTGTTAATCAAGGAGTCCATATTCTCCACCATTTCTCTAAAAAATGTCTATGTACCTCACCTATCATTTCATTTGGACCATGTAATATAGTAATACCATGGATTATCGCTATTTCACAGGATCCTTATCCTATTATATTAAACAGTCTGCGAAATAGTGACAAAGAAAATAAAGCTTATCAAGATATCGCTATTTCACAAGACTTATGTCCTATTATATTAAGCAGTTTGCAAAATAGCGATAAAGAAGACAATTATTATAAAAGTATTGCTATTTCGGAAGACCCATATCTTATTCTATTAAGAAGAATTCAAAATAGCGACAAAAAGATTTAAGTTCATAAAATTCAACACATTGCAAAAGGGGTTTAATGTTGAAGTGGAGACACTGCAATATAGCAATAAAAAAAGGTGTTGTTGCGGTATCACTAAAGGGACTTAATAAAGGAATCATGAAATTATGATATAGCGATGGCTTAATAGACTATCACCAAATTGGAGGATGGAGGTAATTAATGTAAATTGAAGTTGTAGTAGTGGCGAGACCACATGCCATTATATTGCAGGAAGCAAGGATATGGGAAAGACAAGTGTTGCGATACAATGATAACTAGTGTCACCATTTTGCAACAAGGGAACAAGACTGTTAAAATGGGTTTGTGATACGATGAAAATAGAAGTCGAGCCAAGTTGAGAGTGATGTCAGCATGTCATAACTTAGATTTTTGAAAAGGTGGCAGAGCTATTAATGACATGCATGAAGTAAATGAGAAAAGACCCTCGCAAGCCGCCATTAATAATTGAAAGTTTTTCTTGAAAATTTAATTCTAAACAAAGAAAATACACAATGCAACCTCTGCGACAAGGAAGAATAGGCCAGAATCATCTCCAAAATTACAAGTACTCCATCATTCCTTGAGCTGAAAAATTTACAGAATCCACTTGAATTTCAAGAAAAATCATTAATTTAAAATGCCTAAGAAAGGGGAAGGGTCTAAGTAGGCAAAATCTCTGAAAAGGGTAAGGGTTCTGAGAAAAAACCTTGGTTGTCTTGTTACAAGTGCGATTGTTGTTGCACAAAAGATCAACATGTTAATGATCAATACAACCAATAGACTTATAGAATCCACAAGAGGTGGTTAAGTCATGTCACAAACTCGAGCATTGCATTGCACAACACAAGGAGACCAAGGGTACACACCTTGCAACAATCCCTCACCAGTGCAAGAGAGGGGTTTGAACCTATGAACAAGCTTTGATACTACTTGTTACAAGTGCGGTTGTCATTACACCAAAAAATTGACTTGTTAATGCCCGATATGACCACTAGACTTATAGAATCTACAAGAGGCAATTAAGCCCTGTCAGAAACATGAGTGTTGCACTGTACAACACAAGGAGACCAAGGGTGCACACCATGCAACACATCTAACCCAAAAGATAAGAAGAGGCCACTACAAAAATCCTTACTAGATGTCTTACTTGGGTTAGAGGACACTTGAGTCAAAAATGTGTTTAAAGATAGGCTCGAGGGATGTAGGGATGCCTCAATTCCCATAGCAGGAAGGGATTTGTTTTGGTACTTTTATAAAAAAATAGAAGATGGAAAGGTCCCAGTGTCGAATCCTTGGACTTTGGATGTGGCAAATTTTCTCCACTAAGGTATGAGGAAGGAGTACATGGCTATGAAGCTCAGGTGGAAGAAGGGGTAGAGCCAGTAAATGATGTGGATGAAAGGGTAGCTATGTCACTTTGGTTCATAGAGGACGATGAATTCATTAATACTCCTAAGTTCAAACACTTTTGGATGAAAATGAAAATGAAAAATTTGAGGAGAGGAAACAAATGAACCTGAAGGGTGTGGATGAATCCAAACATGATGAAGTAGTTGCACAAACTTTCAGGGAAGTAAAATTTGATGAAATACACATTACTCCTACATAAGCAAGAGAAATAGTTATGAAAAGTAATATGCTAGTTGTTCTAGGAATGACAAAAAAATAAAATAAAATTTGTTAGATCAAATGAGGCAACAAGAGGACCCCATGTTAGTAGCAGAATTTGATTATGAAGAGGGAGTAATCGGTACTGGGTATAACCCAAAGATTGAGATTATAGCTACATGGGTGAACTTCAAGAGCACCAATAAGCCAAAGCTGGTAGATATGGTGAAGTAAACACAAAGAACAACCATTCTAAAAACCCTGAAAGATACCTCCCCATTCGAGGTGGCCACATTAACTATGCATTCTTCTATGTTCACCAGAGATGCAATGAAGTATATGCAACAAAAAATAATTGAACTTGAAGAAAGACAAGTGGAAATGAATGATGAAATTAATAGACTGTATGTTGAAAATGCTATGTTAAAAGATAAGAAAAAAGGACAATCGTATAGCCAAATAAATTCCTTGTCTTGCATAAACATGATACACCTAGGCCAATAGAAAGTGCTAAAGATAATAAGGGATGGCATGAAGAAAAGAAAAAATATGAAAAAGAAATCAAAGAGTTAAGAATGACCAATGAAGAAATTTTGCAGAAGATACCACATCAGATATATAGCACTTTTGAGTAGATACTGGCACACAGGGTGAAACTTGTCATTGAGAAGCTAGATGATGTTTATAGGGGCTATGAGTCTTTGTTGAAGATGTTGAGAATGTTTTAAGAAAAAAAACCTAGTCTAGAAGCTTTGTCAAAGCGGTGGCAACCAACATCTTACTCTTGCAATCTTGTGCAAGGTAACACAAAGGGATCTGCATGATCCTCCTGCCATAAAAGAAATTGAGAAAATAATAAGAATAATCACTGAAGAACTTAGGTATGTTTCCAACAAAGAACATAAATTAAGAGAAAAAATAGATTCCTTTCATACATTCCAACACTAGACTATACCTCATATTATGGACAAGGACAAGCACATCAAAGATTTTAGTGATTGGAAGATTGAATTTTGTCAAATGGTCCTGGAATATTTGAGATTTTGGTGATTGGAAGAAATGAGAGACAAGGTGGAATATTTGAGATTGGTAGCACAAAAAGATCTTAGTCAAACGTAAGTAAACATGAAGCAGCAAGGTGTGGAAAAAGGGAAGCTAACTTAGTCAGACGTAAGTAAATATGATCACAATATCAACTTGCCATCATTTGATATAACTCAAGCTTTATCACAAATAAAAATACCAATACCCTTGTTGAAAATGATGAGAATAGAAGAGTACAAAAATAGTGTTGTTAAGTTAATTTTGAATGTTTCCAACAAATTTGAAACTTCTTTGGATGAAGTGGGCAGTAAGGAAGAAAATAAAAAGGACAAAAATGAAAGAGAAATAATGAAAACTCTTGAAGTTTATTTAGGAGATACTCTAAAATAGAACCCTTCACAAATTGATCATTTTTATACTACCTTCCTGATAAATAATAAGTTGGTTGGGAATTGCATGATATAATTGGGAATAGCAATAAATATTATGTCATTTGCAGTAATGAAATAATTAGGGTTGTGGGTAGATACTACCTATGGAAAATGTTATGCCGTGGAAAACCGATATGTTCTATTTATTGGAATAATGTGGGATGTAGAGCTCAAGCTAGCATCATACCTTGAAGCCTCATATAAAACTGATGTTAAAGTGGTCGACTTCTATAGTAGGAGAATGTCCAATTAGATTTATCATATACGACAATACATGTCAATGGAAAAGATGTCAAGTTGTACAGGGAACCTAAAGTTGAACATGTGATTGAGCACATTGATCCTAACCAAATGAATTTCTTTTGTGATATTGATTTAGGTAGTTTCAGGATTGAGCCTTCATAACCACAACTTAAGAACACACATCCAATTGATAAAGAAATACAATTGGATAAAGAGGGTGTTTAGCAGATGTATTTCGATGGGGCTTGCAGTAAGGAGGGCAATGGAGCAGGTGTGGTTTTTATTGCACCAAGTCATAAAACATTCAAATATTCTTTCTTGTTATCATTTGAATGCACTAACAATGTAGCCAAATATGAAGCACTAATATTGGGGTTGAATTTGGCCTTTAAACATGGCATTAAATTGCTAAGTGTTTTTGGGGATTCAGAATTGATAGTGTCATAAGTTAGATCCAAATACTCATCCAAAAATATGAGGCTAAATCAATATAAACATGCAATATGGGATTCAATGGAACTATTTAACGCCTTCTCAATTGATTGGGTTGACAGATCAAAAAAAATAATGGCAGTCTTCTTGGCAATATTGCTCTAAGACAAAATGATTTAATTCTTGCTAGCATAATTGAGGTGGAAGTCAAAACAAGGCCTTTAGTACTACACAATGTATATCATTGGTAGGTTTTTAATGATGATGAGGAGCTATTAAAGTTCCTACATTGTATGAATCAATATGAATCTCAAGAAATAGATTGCAATGCCCTAGTCCAAGTGGTGAATGGAAAGGAAACAATTTTTGGAAATGAGATCATGCAGTTAAAAATAAATAAAATACCCAAGGGATTGGTGGCCTTAGAGAGGATATTTGATAGAAATGATAATTTGAATGCCAAAGTCATCCCTACTAATAATGAGGACTTGGAGGAGTTAAATTTTAGGAACAAACAATGCTCCAAAAAAGGTGTACACTGACAGAAAAATCAGTCCATAAATTAGATAAATGATTATAGATCTGCTGAGAAAATATAAACATGTGTTTTCTTGGTCATATGATGATCTTAAGGCTTATAGATAATATTTATTTCAACATGAAATCCCATTGATACCCGATGCTAATCCATTTAGAAAAAAGAAAAGACCCATCAACCCTACGTTGGCTCCGAAAATGCAAGAAGAATTGCAAAAGCTCAGAGATGGTAGTATAATCAAACCAATTAGATATTCATCCTGGGTATCAAATCTAGTTCATGTGAGAAAGAAAAATTGAGACATAAGGTTATGTGTAGATTTTAGGAACTTGACTATATCATCTTTAAAGGACAATTATCCTTTGCCAAACATGGAAGCCTTATTACAAAATGTGTTTGGATGCGAATTGTTATCTATGATGGATGGATTTTCAAGGTACATTAAAGTTAAAGTCAAGGAGTTTGAAAAATACAAAACAACATTCACTACCCCTTGGGGAACTTATGTTTATGCTCAAATGCCATTTGGTTTGACTAATGTTGGTGCAACATTTCAAAGAGCGATGGACGTGGCTTTTGTTGAATTGATAGATATCATCATGGTTGCATACTAGGATGACTTGAATATGTATTCAAGGAAAGCTGAGGATCATTGTATGCATTTAGAAAAAATATTCATTAAAGTGCTCGAATATGGCATTTCACTAAACCCTAAGAAATACCACTTTGCAGTTGCTGAAGGTAAATTATTGGGGAACATAGTGTCTAAAGAAGGAGTCATGATTGATCCTGAAAGAGTTGAGGCTATAGATAAGATTCCCATCCCTAAAATGGTGAAGGCTACTCAGTATTTCTTTGGTCAGATTAATTTTGTTAAGAGATTCATTTCTAAATTTGTAGAAATTGTCAAGCCAATATAAAAGATCTTAAAGAAAGGAGCAAAACTTGACTAGACATCTGAAGCAATAGATGCCTTTACATCCATAAAGAGAGCCATTAAGGAAACCCCTATGTTGAAGTCACCAGATTTTAGCAAGCCTTTTCAGTTATTTTCATTTACTTGTTTTCATACTATCATTGTTGTCATGTTGCAGAAAAATAATGGACATGAGAAACGAATTTCATTTTTTAGAAAATCATTACAAGTGGCTAAGTTGAAATATGATATCACTAAGAAACAAGCATATGATTTGGTGAAGGCTGTGAAAAATGTTAGGTCATATTTTGTTGGAGTACAAATAGCAACTTATGTACCAAATGAAATAATAAAAGATGCATTTACTCATATAGAGGTCACACGTAGAAGATGCAGATGGATAACTAGAATCCATGAGTTCAACATTGATCTCCAATTCAACAAATAGGTAAGAGGGCAAGGTCTAACAAAGTTGATGGCTGAATCAAACTTTGAAGCAACAAAAGTAAATAATGTATATACTAGAGATGATATTGTTTACAACATAGAACATACCCCATGGTACACTAATATAGTATACTTTCTTAGAACACAAAAATACCCTGATGATATGAATGATAATCATAAAAGAGCCTTAAAGCTTCAAGCTTTTAAATATGTTCTTATAAAAGGTGATTTATTTAGGAAAAATAAAGATGGCATTTTGTTGTTGTGCTTGGATGAGGGACAAGCTAGTATCATCTTGAGGGCAATGTATGAAGGAGTGTGCAGAGGACATTTCTCTTCAAACACTATAGCCCACAAAATATTAATGGTAGGATACTATTGGCCAACAATATTTAAATATTCTCACCTATATGTTAGAAAGTGTGAAGCTTGCTAGAAGTTCTCTAGAAAATTGAAATGCCAAGGTACATTTCCTTTGAGATTTGTCCAAGTAGAAGCACCGTTCCATTAATGGGGATTTGATTTCATAGAAGAAATATCTAATAAGTCCAGTGGAGGACACAGATGGATTCTAGTAGCTAAGGATTACTTCACCAAGTGGGTAGAGGTCATTCCCACAAAACAGGCTACTAGTAAGGTGGTTATAAAATTCTTAATGGCAAATATCATTACATGTTTTGGGGTTCCTGTCGAGCTTATCATGGACAATGGAATGTATTTTAGATCTGAGGAATTCAAGGAGTTTTATAAATCATACGACATAACACTTTCATATTATTCACCTTACTACCCTCAAGGGAATGGACAAGTTGAATCCAACCACAAAAGTATATTAAAGATAATTAGAAGGATGCTTGAAAACAATAAGAAATATTGGGACTCAAATCTAAGATTAGTTGTATGGGCTGATAGAATAACAACAAAGAAGGCAATTGACAATCTCCATTTGAATTAGTATATGGGGAACAGGCTAGGATGCCTGTACATAACATATTACCAGTGTACAAATTCATTTTACAAGATGATATAGATATACCTAGGCCTATGGAGGAAAAAATGGAACAACTGGTAGAATTAGATGAAATCAAAATGGAGGCCCAAAAACAAAATATCAAAACACAACAATAGGTTAGGTATCTGCATGATAAGAAGGCCAAGTAGAGGAAATTTCATTAAACACATAAATACACTGAGAAGGGGGGGGGGTTGAATCAGTGTATTTTAAAACTACTTTTCAGTTCTTACTAGAAATTAAACATATAATGAAAAAGAATGAAAAGATCAATAACATATCACATAACACCAGGTTATACGTGGAAAACCCAAGATGGGAAAAACCATGGTGAGCAATTGCTGCTTGGAGCTACTGTCCAAATCCAACCTCACAAATGAATCAAATGTTTACAATTATTTTGAAGGCACCAAAATTTAGGAGATATCAATCCCCTATACTTTTATGGACACCAATCCAAAGGAGCACCAACCCCTACAATTTACTTTTGAAGCTGGGACACCAATCCCTTTACAATCGCTAGATTTGAATGCACCAACCTTCTAGAGAAACCAATCCCCTACACTATCATGCAAGACTACAATCTTGATGTAAAAAAATAAGTAAATATGAACTTGCTATTGTTCTGCTCTGCTTGTTCAAAAATAAGGTTCACTTTTTCAGCTCTCTGCTTGATCCAATATTCCTCAACATTCACCAACCTACATTCATCAACATGCTACAACCTTCACACACATACTCCACACCTTTGTCGACTTGCATACTCTTTATATATTCAACATACACCTCCATAAGGTCGGCCATATCATACATCATCACAGACATTTTGCATCATTTTTATAAACCATGATCCATACAATTTTCTATGTTGCGCTAGAATCATCCATTTAGTCGGTTTTCATATTGTTCTTATCATCTCCAATTTGTAACCGTGAAAAATAGATTTAACAATTGGCAATTCAATTTTCAAAAATCTCTATTAACGTGCCAACCTGAATTCTTCAATAACTTTAAATATGGACCATTGCTCTTTTTAGCAACCTGACTAACATGAGGAATTATATGCATTGTCTTTGCGTGTTATGTGCACTTCCTTACATCTCTAGTAGTTGAAAAAACACAACACAGTATGTGCACCATGATTCTGCAAGTGTCTTGGCAGTCCTTTGACCATTAATTGTGGAGTTACGAAAGCTACTTACCTTCTACCCACAGATCTGCAAATGACTTGGCGGTCTTTTTTAGTAGACCTGCAGAGCTACAAATGAGTTATTCCTTATTGCTCCAAAGTTTCTAGCTTTCTCGAAGTGGGGTCCACCCTTCAAATTGATGGCTACCATCGTGTCGTGGCCACTTGGTCTTTTGATACATACTCCCCATAGATGAACACCTGCCATTATATTTTCTACCATCCAATGTGGCCTATATGGGGTCCACCTACTTCTGCACAACCATTTACCAGCTCGATTGAAGTAGGGTTCATTCTTCTAATCAACTACCATCATTGTATCATGGTCTCCTTGTCCTTGACAGTTAATCTTCCCTAAGACACATGGCCACCATTAGATCTGATGTCGATGGAGTCAAAGTAGGATCCACCCTCGTGGATATGCAGAGACTGATGATCAACAACTATGGTTGCACTGTGGCAATTCTCTCTCTGACAAAGATTATCCCCATGGATGCACGCCCATCATTAGATCTAATGCCGATGAAATCTTACCTTGTAGATGTGAGGAGATCGTAACAATAGTGACAATGTGATGTGTTATGCTATCGCTATAATTGTGCATGACTAATATGACATGAGCGGTAACACAATGTGTTATGTTATACCTATAACTATGTGCAACTAACATAGTGTGTTATAGGTGATTGCAACTGCACCTTTTCAAGTCTTCATTATTTTCCCAATGGTTTACCACTCTATGGCCTATTTTTCAATAGCATGTTCACATTCAACTTGCACACATACAATAAACTCTTCTCACATTTGCTAATTTGGGACAACACCATTATTATCCAGCGCATCTGCTCAACATTGACATCAATGAAATTCTAATGGCAATAATCTCCCCCTTTGGCATTGATGACAACTACACATATCTTCTCCCGCTTTGACAATAATGGAAAAGGGTGGGGAAACCATTGTTAACTGCACATTTTCTCCCCCTTTGACCCTCTTCATCCAACTGAAAAATACATGTCACGCTCTCTGTGATAACTGCACTATATATGTGCTAGATAACATGCACCTTCTCTTATTTTGCTGACCTGGTTCAACAATAGTCTCCCCCTGAGAACCATAACCATTATGCTCCATCACCTTGGGAACACATACGAGTTCAAGGATGTTTAATTTGCAGCAGTGAACTCCCCCTGAACCATAGGCCTCTATACCTATTTAAGTGTTGAAAGAGAGAGGGACAACACCCAACCTTAGTCTCAAATATTCAAAAGTATCCTTAGGCAAAAATTTTGTAAGATATCAGCCACTTGTTATTGGCAATTGACACTCTATTGTTTGGTTTCAGTATGTTGTCATTGATGGTAACATGATTTTGGGTTCCGGATTCATATGGTATACTGGTAGGCACCTCAAAGATTCTACATCGGCACCGGTACCGGCAGGACAAAGAGATTTCTTTGGTCACCGACAATATAGGCCAACATGGTATAGTAAAGGTTACCGGTATTTGAGGCCGACTTATCTTGGATCTGGCATCGACAACTTGTTTTAATGTTTATACATTTGTGATATCTGGTCGACATGTAATCTGATATTGTGTATATCTTTGTAAGTTGATATAAGTCATAAATTTGTATAGGGTATATAGGGCAGATTGATTAGATCATTTTGATATGATAGGGATGTAATGTAATGGATATGTAAATATAAAATGATGCAAAATATATCAGAGGGATTTTGTATGTGAGGAATTTATTGTAAGGGTTATTCCAGTAAAGGGGTTTAGGGTTTCAACTGGAACAAACAAAGCGTAAACCAGAACTATATTCTGGCATAGAAGATGCTATCTTAGCAGTTCACATTTCTCCGGATTGTTGTCTGGAATTTTATGTAGTCAGTCAGGCTCCTATTGTGATTGATAAGTGTTCTCTAGGCTATAAGCCTTCTTGCAAGTGTAGGCCCATCATATATTGTAATATCTATTCATATGGCCAGTGAATTGATATTGTGGGTCACAAATCCCACCGTGGTTTTTCCTTATTGAGTTTTTCCACGTATAAATCTGCATGTTATGGTTCTCATTTATGTGTTTGTCTTATTGGTTGCTTTACTTCTTTCAATTCTATTTATACCGGTATACCAGTTGGTGCATGAATTTTTTGTTAAGGCTAAAATCTACTATTCTGGTATAACACTGATTCACCCCCTCCCTCTCAGTGTTATTGGATTCCAACAATTGGTATCAGAGCCTTGTGCCTCAGAGGAAGTTTAACAGCTTGAGGAAGATCTTGAAACTGAAATCATTGAATATGGCTTTAGAGAAGCAACTTGAGATGGCGCTTGAAAATTATGATGCTGAAAGATTGAAGAACTTAAAGCTACAAGATGAGTTGAATTCTGCTAAAGAATTCATTCCTTTCCTACAAGAGATGCTATCATCTGTTCAAGCTAGGAGGAAGGAACTTTTGCAAAATCAAGATGATGAAGAGAAAAATGAACTTAAGGAACAATGTCAGAAATTGAGTCAGGAGAACATGGTTATGAAGAATGAAATGCAAGTTATAACTATGAGGATGTCTAAGGAGATTGAGGACATAAAGAAAAAGGAAGAAAATCTTGTTGTATCCCTGAAAAACAAGTTTGAAGAATGTGGTAGGTGTTGGCATTATAACAAACAATAAGAGATTGTTGGCATTTCAATTAGGATATTGAGAAGGTTGTTGATAATCATGGATATAACTGATTAAGGATGTTTACTGTCTTCACAATATTATTTTGTCATTGATGTCAAGAAATTGATTTTCTGATTTAGTAGGATGTTTCCATATCTTAAGAAGTATGCTTGTGATGAATAAGGGGAGGAATAAGTTATTCAATGGGCAACTATTACCAAGTTAGACAATGATGAGATCATGTTGTTTAGATTGTTTCGATATCCTACATATGCTATTCTTTGTAAGGTTAATACTATACTATGTTACTGAGCAAGGAACCTAGTCGGTAAAACCTAAGGAACCTAGTCGGTAAACCCTAAGGTTATCGCTATCAGTTAATGAAGGCGGAATGTCTACCGAGTGAAGTTTAGTATTTACCGAGTTGCAACCGAGTAATAATAGAATGCATTGGATGTATACACGTGTTATTTAATGATGGAAGTTGATGAGCTGGTTATGATTAAATGATTGATACAACATGTATGAAGTTTGTTAAGGATCTATGGAAATGGAAGATCAGTAGGAAGATCTACAACTCAGATTAAACTGCAATACCCTAGCACAAGTTCCAAGAAATATATTCAAGTTCCAAGGTGAGGTAAAACATTTTTTGATCGAAGGATACATTGAACCTGGTCAAGATTGAAGATCTGATGGCTATGATTGATCATGGGAAATGTGATCAAAGAGATTAAGCAGTTAGCAAATTGTTTATAAATAAGGAACTGTTAATAAACAATGTATGCGGGCAAGTGTAAGCACAAGGATGCTACATAGTGATTATCGAGCACAGAAGCTTGAAGACCTGTTTGAATAACAGAGTAAAGAGCCCAACAGAGGGATAAGATAAGTCCTATGACTAGATTGTATTGAGAAAATAAGAATCTGCTTTAGCATTTTAGATGCAAAGTTGCAGACATACTCATTACTGTTGTTTATTTGTAAGTGACAGAAAATCTCTTAACCAAGTGGACTTAACAGTCTTATTTGTAAATCCTCTAGCAAGGTGACATTCTGATTGAGTGTTTGAAACACTTTAACAAGGTCACCTCTAACAAGGTGAAGATCCTAACAGATCTGAGGGAAATCCCTTAACCGGGTCACATCTAGCAATGTGTTTGTAATCTTTAACATGATTTGCTTTTAACCGAGCATACTCTAGAAGAGTATATTTCTTAGTGGGTCCGAAATCCCACAGTGGTTTTTCCCTATTTGGGTTTCCACATTAAATCTGGTGTTATGAGTGTTGTTATGATTATGTGTTCTTAAGGTTGCATGTTTTACAATTTTGATTACATATATCTGTTTAAGCTACCGAGGTTGAATCTGTTGAATATATTGAAAATTAAGTTTGTATGATTCACCCCCCCTCTCTCATCTTGTTAGCTTGGCATCTGTACTTAACAATTAGTATCAGAACTATCAGTAGGTTGGTTCATGAAAATGATATGTTGAGAACTGATTTGGTACAATCCTAGAGCAATGAGAAAGAGCTTGAGAGACAAATGATAATACTAAGAGAATATTTAACTACTGCAAGTGAGTACAAAGAAAAATTCAAGATCATCTCATCACAACTTGATGAGTTATTGAAGAGACAAATGTAGATTGGAGATTTTAGTGGACTTGGATTTGAGCAAGGACATAGTTTCGATACTGCCAATGAAGATCAAAACCACAAGGCACTAGTAAGACAATTCAATGCTTATAGATTCAATGGTAGATGTTTTGTTTGCAATAGATTTGGTCACATGGCTAGGCAATGTAGAAACAGAGAAAATCAAAACCTTGATTTTGCTCCCGGTAAATGTTCTAAATGCAATGAAATTGGTCATAAGATAGAAGACTGTAGAATGAATGTAAAATGCTATGCTTGTGGAAAATTTGGACATATGGCTAATTAGTGCAGGTCAAGAAATTTCACAGGTTTTAGCAAAGCAATTCAGAAGAACAATGTTACATGTTATGCATGTAATTAAATTGGACATATTGCTAAGTTTTGTAGAAGCAGAAATCCACCGGTTAGTAATGGAGAATAAAATGAAAAAGGAAAAGAGAAGGTTAGTGAAATCCGACATGATCACACTTAGAGATGGGTTAGGAAGAGTGAAGAACAATCATCAGATGGGAATGATTCAGTTACCTATTCGACAGAAGAGGTTGCTCTTGCACCGATAGTGAGCTCATCTGGTAACTAAGGAAGATGCCTTAGGGGTAGGCAAAATTCTTGAAGATGCTGGATATGCCCCAGGAAGAGGTTCTAGAAGATGTTCTAGATATTGGAAAGGATTATCTGGCATGGATATATTCTGAGCAAGATCCGGTATCTTTCACCTCTAGTCATTTATGTCAATGGAAGATTAGGGTTTTTGTTGAAGGATAAAAGGTTGAATACACTTCATTCTTAATGACCCTGCATTCAGAGCAATTTTAGAATGATTCAGAGCGACTAAGTGTGATCAGAGGCTATTCAAAGAAAATCGGATTTCTTCTTAAGCGACTTCACTGGTGTGTGGAAGAACTTGTTGAACGTTTTCACCGAGAGCGATCAGAAGTTATTTTTCTTGAAACATGGTAGTGGGATCATCTTTTGTTCCTATTTTTGTTGCAAATCCAGCTGTAGTGGAGGTTAAGGACTGCCTCGGGCCAATTTTAAAGCGGTATCCACATGTGGCTACCAAGAAAGATTCGATTGGAGCATTTTCTCATGTTCTGGAGGGAGTGGTGTATGTAGAAGATGTTAGGGAATGCATTCACTGTCATATAGAGGACTTAGGAACTTCAAAGATCAAGGGGATGTATAAGAATGAACTAATGGGAGAATCTAGAAAGATTAATCTGGCATATCAACAAATTGAAGATCTAGGGTTTATAGATATTCTGGATATTTTAGAGTTTGAGGATGAAATAATCAGAAATTTACTAAGAAGAGTACATGGGGAATTCATATGGTTGGACAAACCTTATAAAATCACTAAGGAACTCATCTAGGCAATTACTAGTTTGCCATCGATAGGGCAACATCCAGAGAAAGGGAGAAAGAGGGAGGATCTGGTAGTTCATATTGAACCTGTTACTACAGATTCTGAATCAGAGGATAACACACCATTAGCTTTCAAGAGGGTTGTTAGGAAGAAATTAGAAGAACCTAAGGTAGAAACAAAGAAGCAACCAGTTAGAAAGGTCACAATCAAGTTACCGTCTCAGAAGCAAGCACCTAAGGCTACACATACAACTGCGTCCGGTACTGCCAAGAGGAGAAAGAAGAGTGACATTGATTTGGCACTTGAAACTGGTAATGTAACTATCATACCACCTAAAACTTGTGCAAAAATTATTGATGAAATAAAAAAAAGATGGCATGCTGAAGAATGTTAATTTTTATTATGACAAATTAGAGGTTGATGAACAGAGAGAGGTAGACAAAGCAGTCCTATTATACTTACATATTTACAAGAAAGCCTTAATAGAGATAGAAAATCAAATACCGACTGAGTTATATAGCATGTTAGATGCTAGAAGATTATCTTGCTATGCAAGAGGATAAACACATTAAAATGCAATAGCTATCTGTGTTACTATAACTCCAAATGAAATGGATAAGACAATTGAGGCTGCAGATAAAAGGTTTTCAATAGCAAACTGTAATGCACAAACTTTTGGGCAAAAAACACAACAACAATTTTTTTTTTGAACACTTAATTACTTGCAACCTATACTTAATTAGATGTGACTACTTAACAAGTTGTCCCAAACAAAATCTTAATTGATATTAAAATGGGTTTCTAAAGTGAGCGATAATTTATTTAATTTAATTAAGAGACTTAAGATTTATCTCAACCTCCTAAATAGTTAGTTACGATCTAGAATTTTAACTTGCTTAATATTTACAATAATAGTCGTTACTAAAACTGGTTTACTAATTAATTTGCCCAAGATAATCCTCCAATTATAAATAACACTATGGGTTATTATTGATCCCATACAATATTTAAATGACTCCAACTTCCACTATTAATGACACTAATACAATTTCTTTAATCAATAATTATTTATCAAATATCAAGTTTCCCCCAATCATTGATATTATAATCTCTTCATTTATAACTTAATTAATTCTCAAATCTATTAATTCAATATTAACACGATTTCAATGTATTATTATTAATTAATTGAGCAAATAAAATTAAGTGCCAAACGTTATTATAATAATTAAATTATTTAATAAAAGGTTCCACTAGGGTTAAATAAGTATGCAAGAACAAGTCCATTAACTTATTTTAGAAAAGCATATTACTCCACCACAATACCCTCTTACAAATAACATTTAGCAACCTTTATTAAATTATTCCATTTAATTATAAATATCATTAAAATCTCTAAAATGTATTTATATAACTTAAATCAAATTGTTATATATTACTCCTCCAAACATTAAATATTAAATATTTAATAATCAACATTTAAATTACCTCTTGGTTTAAATTTAATCATTAAACTATATAAAATTTTCATTAATAAACCTCTTTAATAAATTTACTCAAAATGAGTTTATCATTTTTCTATAAATAATCAATCCCCAATTTTAGTTATAATCTCATTAAAGAGTCTACCAAATTTAATATTAACATAATAAGTGGGAATCTCCCCAATTAAAGAACCAACTAGATAATAATAATACAAATTAAATGGGCAATTCCTATTTCAAATTTTAAAAGAAGACTCCCCCCATTTTATTATAATTTTAATCCCTAACCCTAACTAGGTTTTTTTTTTCTTTTTCTTTTTAAAACTATAACACTCATATCTTTCTTTCTTTCTATTTGTCTTTACCTTAACCCAAAATTGGGTTAGGGTTTCTTTTTCTTTTGTGTGTGTGTGTGTGTGTGCAGGTGGGAGATGGCTCAAGACTGAAGGAGGCAGGTTGTAGAGGGCCGAAGGGAAAATGGAGAGAGGGGTCATGTTTACAAAAGGAGAGCCTAGCTCGGGGATGGCAGCCATTGTGGGGCTACCCACAGGATGACCAAGGTCGTGCCTGTGGGTCGCGGCCCACAGTGGCGGCCGAGGTCACCATTGTGGTACGCAGCCCACAAAGCGGCCATAGTCGCCTGTGGGTCATGACCCACAGTGGTGGCCGAAGCCGCCATTGTGGGTCGTGACCCACAGTGCGACCTGAGCCGCCTGTGGGTTCACACCTCACAGGGAGGGAGCTGGGGGCTCCTTCCCAGAATGTATACTTTGTGATACTTTTTTTGTATTTATTTTCTTTAAAAATAAAGAATACTATATATATATATAAAAGGTAAACATATATTTCAGGGTATATTCGAATACATATATATTATATATATGTTTAAATATATACATTTATATCCTATATATATTCATGCTTAAATATATATATTCTATTTATATTTACTTTTAAGTAATCGGTTCTTGTAATGCAGAATATAAAGTTATAAATATTTCTGTACAGTTTTAAATGATGCTATCATTTTAGTCAAAATATTAAATGCATGAATCCTGGTTTAAATGTAAATGAAATCTTCCTTTTTTTTTGACTACATGCAACACATATCTATTAAATTTCCCTTTAACAACAAATTAGATTGGCATATATAAATACTTAAATCTGCACTATTTGTTTCCTTTACACTATCTTATAATAGGTATGATAAATGAGCATCATGTCTTTCTTTTATTATTTTTATTTTCTACTTAAATAAGGATGCATAAATTTAAACTGTCCCTCTAACTGAGCATTATCAGAAAATAGAGTTTAACAGAAATAATTTATTTACAACTGCAACTAATTCTTCCATATTTCTTATTGTTCAATAAAGCAGCAAAATGATCAATAAAGCAACAAAATGAAAATCTAAAAGAAGATTTAAACTAACACCTTATAGTGTTTTTCCTACATTTCTTTTTAAAAACTATAGACAGAAATAATCTTTCCTCTTTCATTTAATATTGCATTTCTAGTACTTATTTTTGCAGAATGATAAATATAACAGAATGAACCCACTTAAATATACAACTACTTTTCTCTTTCATTTTCAATATGTTTGTCCTTTACTAATTAAATAAAACAGAAACAAATTTTTCTTTCAACTTTTTCAAGCAATAAACAAATATAAAAGAATAACTCAAATACTTTTCTTTATTTATTTATTTATTTTTATTTCTTTGAATGAACTTGTCAAATTAAATACATTTTCTTCTTTATCATTTCCTTTACACAAATAGGAAAGTTACAAAAAAATCAAGCCTCTTCATTTTTACCAATTGAGGACTTAGCCATTACATTTAATTTTTCAACTAAATACATTAGGAGGATCATCTCAAAGCCTTCCCTTCCAAATCTTTTCCCAAGCAACCTACAATAAAAACTTTAGGTTTGTGACCATGGAGGCTCACCTCCCAACCTAGGCTTACAAGAACCCACCCTCAAGCTAGGAGAACCAAGGATAGACAGGAAACACACATTCCAACACATACAAGCAAGAAAACTTCACAACATTCACACTCCCAACCCAAGGCTAAACAACATCACATATGTGACTTTTCAAGTAGGGGTGAAGGTGGACTAAGTACCTCAAGGAGAATTCTGCAAGTAGAGAACATCATGCCATAGCAAGGCTACAAATAAACACATCCACAAGTTCCAAACTTGTCCCTACAATCCCTTATGTCCCCCAAGGCATACAAGCCAACAAACTCCCCTTATGACCCCCATTTTATAAACAAAATCACTATGCAGCAAGGGTCACAAAATCCCTTGTGAATCACTCTCTTCCAAAGAGAGCCTCTCACTCATAGACTGTCAAACAACCCTTTACCCCAAGGCCACTCTACCCTCCCAAGGGTGAGTTTGGCCTTGAAAACTCTCAAAACAATAACATAAAAGAAAATTCAACTAAAAACACATAAGGAAGAACTCAACATCTTCCTACACATAAAAAAAACAACGATGGAAAAACAAATACAACAATCTTTTCAAAAACAACAACATACATGAGATAGGAGTTCAACCAACCTTAAATCTCCCAAAAGGATGAAAAGAAGTTGTAGGAGAGCTGCCCAAATCCACAACCTTTTTTTCCTTCTCAAGACTTAGGCAAATTTTATATATCAAAATTCCAAACTTCTCAAAATTCTAAGTCTCCAAAAATGGAGAGTGAGTGATTAAACTTCTCCCTCCCAAACTATTCCCTATGAAGACACTCCTCACTCTTTCCAACCCACTTGGAAAGGGTGAAGGATGCTCATTGGTTGGTCTTCCCAATACCTTACAAACTCTCTAGCCAAGACACCTCAAAAAGGTAAAAGGAATGGGGAAGAGCAATGTCACTCATGAGGAGGGTTATCTAACCTAGGAAGGCTCCTCTAAAGTTGAAATTTGGCCAACTTGGGAAACTCAATTTTTGGGGAGGCTAAATGGGCCCTAGGGAGTGGACACATGGCTAAATTTGGCCTTCATCCATAGATACATCATATGGCCCACTGAAAATGCCCCTAACTTGACCCTAGGAGTTAGTTTAACCCCCTAAAAAGTCACCCAAAGTTTACCTATAGGTCCACCCTGAGTTGACCTTTCTAATGGCTCCCTATCCAAGGATTTCTTGGGACCATTCTAGGATAATTGAAAAATATGCATTGGTAAAATAAATTTTCTCAAAAGAGACATGTCATTTCCAACTCATCTTACAACACATGTGTCAAGTGACACCACAAAAAAAATTACACATCACTAAAATACACATGGCAAATGTCCCTTTTTTTGGAATTTATAAATTAAACAATTTCCACATTAAACACACGTCCAAGCATAACATTTACAAATTAAAACACATTTACAAATGAGGTGTTGTCTCTCCAAATAGACAACCCTTGGTTTCACAAACGTACATGGGCCTAGGCTTGATTCTCCGAATAGTTTCCATGGTCACATGGAATAATTTTCCTACACGTCTCATTTTGCACAATTGTAATTCCAAAAATCACATTTAATATCAACATATGAAAATAATATGATTCAGACACTTTGCATACAATTTCAATCATAACGATCAATTTATCATTTATCCAATAAAATCCACATAAAGCAATTTACTCAAAAGGCATCCTCATAATCCTCATGAAACTCAATCATTAATACGTCATGCGTCCATGTTTTCAAATATAAAAAATAAGTACTGCAAATTTTGAGATAGTTGACATACATCATATCAAGATTATCAAATCAGTGGATCATATAGGATTTAAATCCATAACACATCAAAATTTGCACCGCAAGGTAAAATGATTCGATAACCTGGTTCAATTATTTTTCCCACTAATCTATTTGTCTAACATAGCCCATCCAATTGAATTATAACATTTATTAATACAATCAACCATGGTCAACTAAGTTAACTAGAGCTTGATCGGGGATGGGCTCTACATCCTCCCCCCCTGGAGTTTGACTTGCTCCTGGAAGTCGCATGACTAGGATATAAAATATAACATTTCTCACAATTTCACTAAATTACTCTAAATCTTATCTTGCCTACTAGAAAGATGCAATACTAAAATCATCCTTCCTTTGTAATAGCTTATTTCCTCCATAAGGTACTTATCTAGCATTTTTATTACATTTCCCCTCAACCTCGGGTAGGTGTTTACAAATTCTATCTTACACATTCCTTACTTTACATTAATGCACCATCCAAATCATATCAATACCACACATCAACTCCCATGATCTAGGTTACACATATTAGTTTAGTTATTAAATTTCTAGGAGTCATACTTTGTTAAGGATTTGTTTAAAACATGTTTATCCCCCTACAATTTTCATCCATTGCATATTACCAAAGATAATTGACATCAAAACTTACTTTATCCAAAGTGAATCTGCTTATTTTACATCAAGGTGCCTCATAAGGGTGTTAATTACATATTTGTTGAACCACCCTAGGTGCATGATTTCTTTCCACATCATAAGGCAACAAGGTATATCCAAGTTTAAGTTCTTCCAATTTGCCCATAAATAGGGTAGTTTTCTACCTCAAGGCTTACAATGTTTAGACTTCTAGGAACCAAGGTTTAAGTCACATGGGTTACATTAATCGCAGGCCCAAATATTAAGGTATATAACAATCCCCTTCTAAGGGAGTAATGAAAAATAATTATACTTAATTTAGATATCATCCACGCAGTCATCTCCATACACATGCCAAATTAGCAGGTATGCAATTATCAACACTCACAATTTATTAGGTCTAGATCACACTTTTGTTATTAATTTTCTCGCTTAGATTACTCACAAAAGATTTTCATTTAAGAGGATATTCCTTCCTTCATCTTAATTTTATATAATACTCTCTATTTGTTCCTTGTTCCTAATTTCACTCCTTGCGGTATTCTCCCTTGACACACTATCAGTGGTTCAACGAATATGATAGACATTACACAAGTCACATCACTAGGGCTAGCTATATCAACATTCAAAATGGCCACTTGACACTTTGAAAGATCAAAATAAAAGTTACCTTTGCCAAGTCCAATCAAAATAAGAAAAATGTCGGCAATTGAAAAAGTTTTAAAATTAGCAACATGGCAAGCGCCATAGCTCCAATGAAAAGAAACATAAATTTAGTGGTCCTTCCATCATTAAAAAAAAATTATAAAAGAAAGTACTAGCCCCAAGGTCACAATATACTATTCAAAGAAAGTCGAAAACACTGTTGAATCAAAACTCAAAACAAGGTGATCATTTTAGCCACACTATAGGGAGTAACCACAACACATCACCCAAGATCACATGTCCTTAGTGCGTTAGGGAGTGATTATTAGACTCTTAAGGTATTTAGATTGTTTATATTCCTTTATTATTACAAAATATCTTATACACAAGAGATTGCAACCATTTTATAGATCATGTTCCATTTAACCTTCACATGATTACTATTACAAGCAACACTTTCCAATATAATCCGCTATCCATTTAGGGTTATTAACATCCATAATTATATTCTAATAGGTGATTGCACTAACTCTACCACTTTTCATCAATTCTACTTGGGTTTCCATTAAATATCTTAATATGTTAATTCTTGGTTCAATGATACATGGTAACTCATGCATCGACACTTTTATGTCTCTCTTACTAGTGGGATTGATAGTTGGGTACAAAAGCGATACTTGTATACTTAGAACCACTTAGGATTCATATAATGCAATCATATAATTTCACTAGGGACTTCATCTGTTCTCTTAGCACCTTTTGCTAACTCTTTGTATTTTAATTTCTAATCATCCATTTGTTCTGATCAAGTAGGAGCATGTTGCCAAATTACTAACACTTATGGTTAAGAACCATTAGGGGTGGAATAATTGTCAAGTAAAATCAATAACGCTTGACAGCTAATTCCTACCCACACATTCCATGACATATTTCAAATAACGCGGAGAGTTGACTTATTCTCTCCTACTCCACTTATGCAACTATGAAAACAAGGGGGTGTGCACTCGAGAAGTGACCAACACCTCCCCTCTTAATTTTAAATTTGATAAAATGAAATTATCATTTTTTATATTACTTATTTTATATTTACTTGCTAGCCGATTCTGACATATCTCAACTTTCGATATTCTTCCATCCAAATTAACCACCTTATCATCATAATATCAAGTTACCCAATTACGGCATAGCATAAAGATGTCCAATAATTATCAATGTCTTAAGACTCCCATAATTTCCAAGTTCTCCCTTAGCTAACTACATAATTTGAATCCTTATCATCATTCTCATTAAACATTTTATACTGCCAACTAATTCTCATTAAAACTTTGGTATTATAATATTGCTTATGCTATCCTTCCATAAGCCTTATCCAATTGCATGTTGTCCCATCCATACTTAATGTTTCGCATACTTCCACACTTGAGTGCCATAATTTTTTTTTTAAACCTATTTTGGTTGCCAAGTAGTTTAATTGTGTTCCATATTGCCTTGTATCTAGCTACTAGTCATGATTGAGTTGCACTTTTCTCCTTAGGTTCTGAACGGATATAAGTTAATCACTCCTTGGTTATTAGATCATGATTCTTCTACACTCTTTGTACTTTAATAGGGATTTTGCATGGTTCCCAAATCATCTCTACCCTTTTCGCCATTTACTTAGTCCTTTCAAAATTATCTTCCCATAAAGGAACTAGTTGTGACTATACTTTTCTTGTTTCCCCAATTATCTAACTTATGGAAGAACTTAGGGTTTATTGCAATTACATGTTTTAACCCAAGAGGTTCATGTCTCCTTTCTTCTTATCTCAATTCATCTATAGTATTACTAGGGTTCACTTATCAAGGAGATTGTCATTCACCATTTCAGTCCTTATCTTCAAGGTTATCCAACACTAGCTTCTTGCATTGGTACGAGAATTCCCTAACAATGTTCTTAATAAGCAACCTAGCATGACCACACGCTTAAGGTACCTATTCATTAGGATAGGTTAATGCTTCTTTCCGAGATTTGCAAGAGTACCTCTTAAATCTTCTTCATTGGTGCCTCAAATGGCGGTCCTGGTTCTCGAACCACCGTAATTTTGCATAGCTTAAAAATTTAACTTGAGTTGTCTCTATCTCAATTATCTTGTTTATTGCGCCTTCATCTCATGTCTATCTAGCTTGCTTGACTTGCCATGTCACGAACATATCCCGATGAATGGTATTGCCTTAGTTACCATAAGAGGTATTTTATCATAGAATTAACTCCTCATACTTGATTTGTTTAGGGAAATTGTTGCAATTAGGTTCCAATTGAATGGAAACCTCATATGTACTAATGATCTAAATTCCGTTATTAAACATCAAAAATATTTTCATATATATATATATATATTTGAAATTTTCGTAGCCTTTGGGGTCTCATTATGCCATAACCATTATGACTAATAAGTTTCAAATTTCAAGGCTTTTGCTAACCCTTGGAACCGCTTGAATTGATATATGTTGATCCTTTGGTTTTTTAAAAAGAATTTTCACTTATGTTTCACTTTGTTATTTCGCAAGTTTCCACCTATGTGTTATACTCCGAAGTCGTAGTTCAGTTCAACTAAGTTATGAATGTAGCCCATGTTCACCAGTGTATGAACCTAGGGCTCTGATACCAAAATGTCATGCCCAAAATTTTAGGCAAAAAACACAACAATTTGTTTTTTTTTGAACACTTAATTATTTGCGACCTATGCTTAATTAGATGCGATGACTTAACAAGTTATCCCAAATGAAATCTTAATTGATATTAAAACGGGCTTCTAAAGTGAACGATAATTTATTTAATTTAATTAGGAGACATAAGATTTATTTCAACCTCCTAAATAGTTAGTTACGATCTATAATTTTAACTTACTTAATATTTACAATATTAGTCGTTACTAAAACTGGTTTACTAATTAATTTGCCCAAGCTAATCCTCCAATTATTAATAACACTATGGGTTATTATTGATCCCATACAATATTTAAATGACTCCAACTTCCACTATTAATGACACTAATATAATTTCTTGAATCAATAATTATTTATCAAATATCAAGTTTCCCCCAATCATTGATATTATAATCTCTTCATTTATAACTTAATTAATTCTTAAATCTATTAATTCAATATTAAGACGATTTCAATGTATTATTATTAATTAATTGAGCAAATAAAATTAAGTGCCAAACGTTATTATAATAATTAAATTATTTAATAAAAGGTTCCACTAGGGTTAAATAAGCATGCAAGAAAAAGTCCATTAACTTATTTTAGAAAAGTATATTACTCCACCACAATACCCTCTTACAAATAACATTTAGCAACCTTTATTAAATTATTCCATTTAATTATAAATATCATTAAAATCTCTAAAATGTATTTATATAACTTAAATCAAGTTGTTATATATTACTCCTCCAAACATTAAATATTTAATAATTAATAATCAACATTTAAATTACCTCTTGGTTTAAATTTAATCATTAAACTATATAAAATTTCCATTAATAAACCTCTTTAATAAATTTACTCAAAATGAGTTTATCATTTTTCTATAAATAATCAATCCCCAATTTTAATTATAATCTCATTAAAGAGTACCAAATTTAATATTAACATAATAAGTGGGAATCTCCCCAATTAAAGAACCAACTAGATAATAATAATACAAATTAAATGGGCAATTCCTATTTCAAATTTTAAAAGAAGACTCCCCCCCATTTTATTATAATTTTAATCCCTAACCCTAACTAGGTTTTTTTTTTTTTCTTTTTTCTTTTTAAAACTATAACACTCATATCTTTCTTTCTTTCTATTTGTCTTTACCCTAACCCAAAATTGGGTTAGGGTTTCTTTTTCTTTTGTGTGTGTGTGTGCAGGTTGGAGATGGCTCAAGGCTAAAGGAGGAGAGTTGCAGAGGGCCGAAGGGCAAATGGAGAGAGGGGTCGTGTTTACAAAAGGGGAGCCAAGCTCGGGGATGACGATCGAGGTCGTGCCTATGGGTCACAACCCATAGTGGTGGTCGAGGTCACCACTGTGCTACGCGGCCCACAGAGTGGCCACTGTCTCTTGTGGGTTGTGGGCCACAGTGGCGACCGAAGCCAACCTTGTGGGTCGCGGCCCACAGTGCGGCCCGAGCAGCCTGTGGGTTCGCACCCCACAGGGAGGGAGCCAGGGGCTCCTTCCCAAAATGTATACTTTGAGATATTTTTTTTGTATTTATTTTCTTTAAAAAGAAAGAATATGCAAGTATATATATATATATATATATATATATATATATATATATATATATATATATATATATCTGTGTGTGTGTGTGTGTGTGTGTGTGTGTGTGTGTGTGTGTGTGTGTGTGTACACACACACACACACACACACACACACACACACACACACATATATATATAGCAATAAGGTAAATATATATTTCAGGGTATATTCGAATACATTTATATTATATATATGTTTAATATATATATATATATATATATATATATATATATATATATATATATATATATATATATATATATATATATATATATATATATATTCTGTTTTATTTTTACTTTTAAGTAATTGGTTCTTGTAATGCAGAATATAAAGTAATACCATATACTTGCACATATATAAATCTTTTTTTTTTTAATATTAAATGTTACTAATATATCTGTACAGATTAAATAATCTATACTTTTAATCAGTATACTAGATGTTATAATCATGTTTGCACAGGTTAAATAATCTATACTTTTAATCATAATACTAAATTTTCTAAATATTTTTGTACAGTTTTAAATGATGCTATCATTTTAGTCAAAGTATTAAATGCATGAATCCTGGTTTAAATGTAAATGAAATCTTCCTTCTTTTTTTTGACTACATGCAACACATATCTATTAAATTTCCCTTTAATAGTAGATTAGATTGGCATATATAAATACATAAATATGCACTATTTGTTTCCTTTACACTATCTTAGAATAGGTATGATAAATGAGCATCATGTCTTTCTTTTATTATTTTTATTTTTCTACTTAAATAAGGATGCATAAATTTAAAATGTCCCTCTAACTGAGCATTGTCAGAAAATAGAGTTTAACAGAAATAATTTATTTACAGCTACAACCAATTCTTCCATATTTCTTATTGTTCAATAAAGCAGCAAAATGAAAATCTAAAAGAGGATTTAAACTAACACCTTAAAGTGTTTTTCCTACATTTCTTTTTAAAAACTATAGACAGAAATAACCTTTCCTCTTTCATTTAAAATTGCATTTCTAGTACTTATTTTTGCAGAATGATAAATATAACAGAATGAACCCACTTAAATATACAACTACTTTTTTCTTCCATTTTCAATATGTTTGTCCTTTACTTTAATTAAACAAAATAGAAACAGATTTTTCTTTCAACTTTTTCAAGCAATAAACAAATATAAAAGAATAACTCAAATACTTTTCTTTATTTTTTAATTTTTATTTCATTGAATCAACTAGTCAAATTAAATACATTTGCTTCTTTATCATTTCCTTTACACAAATAGGAAAGTTACAAAAAAATCAAGCCTCTTCATTTCTACCAATTGAGGACTTATCCATTACATTTATTTTTGCAACTAAATACATTAGGAAATAGGATCATCTCAAAGCTTTCCCTTCCAAATCTTTTACTTGAGCCAAATCTTTTCCCAAGCAACCTGTAATAAAAACTTTAGGGTTGTGATCATAGAGGCTCACCTCCCAACCTAGGCTTACAAGAAGCCACCCCTGATCTAGGAGAACCAAGGCTAGACGGGAAACACACATTCAAACACATACAAGAAAGAAAACTTCACAACATTCACACTCCCAACCCAAGGCTAAATAAAATCACATATGTGACTTTTCAAGTGGGGTGAAGGTGGACTAAGTACCTCGAAGAGAATTCTGCAAGTAGAGAACATCATGCCATAGCAAGGCTACAAATAAACACATCCACAAGTTCCAAACTTGTCCCTACAATCCCTTATGTCCCCCAAGGCATACAAGCCAACAAACTCCCCTTATGACCCCCATTTCATAAACAAAATCACTCTGTAGCAAGGGTCACAAAATCCCTTGTGAATCACTCTCTTCCAAAGAGAGCCTCTCACTCATAGGATGTCAAACAACTCTTCACCCCAAGGCCACTCTACCCTCCCAAGGGTGAGTTTGGCCTTGAAAACTCCCAAAACAATAACATAAAAAAAAACCCAACCAAAAATACATAAGGAAGAAATCAACATCTTTCTACACATATAAAAAAAATAACAATGGAAAAACAAATACAACAACAATCTTTTCAAAAACAACAACATACATGATATAGGAGTTCAACCAGGCTTAAATCTGTCAAAAGGGTGAAAAGAAGTTGTAGGAGAGCTACCCAAATCTGCAACCTTTTTTTCCTTCTCAAGACTTAGGCAAATTTTCTATTTCAAAATTCCAAACTTCTCAATATTCTAAGTATCCAAAACTGGAGAGTGGGTGATTAAAATTCTTCCTCCCAAACTATTCCCTATGAAGACACTCCTCACTCTTTCCAACCCACTTTGGAAGGGTGAAGGATGCTCATTGGTTGGTCTTCCCAATACCTTACAAACTCTCTAGCCAAGACACCTCAAAAAGGTAAAAGGAATGGGGAAGAGCAATGTCATTCATGAGGAGGGTTATGTAACCTAGGAAGACTCCTCTAAAGTTGAAATTAGGCCAACTTGGGAAACTCAATTTTTGGGGAGGCTAAACAAGCCCTAGGGAGTGGACACATTGCTAAATTTGGCCTTCATCCATAGGTACATCATATGGCCCACTAAAAATGCACTTAACTTGACCCTAGTAGTTAGTTTAATTCCTTATAAAGTCACCCAAAGTTTACCTACGGGTCAACCTTGAGTTGACCTTTCTAATGGCTCCCTATCCAAGGCTTTCTTGGGACCATTCTAGGATAATTGAAAAATATGCATTGGTAAAATAAATTTCCTCAAAAGAGACATATCATTGCCAACTCATCTTACAACACACATGTCAAGTGACACCACAAAAAGAATTACACATCACTAAAATACACATGGCAAATGTCCCTTTTTTTGGAATTTATAAATTAAACAATTTACACATTAAACACACATCCAAGCATAACATTTACAAATTAAAACTTATTTGCAAACGAGGTGTTGTCTCTCCAAATAAACAACCCTTGGCTTCACAAACACACATAGGCCTAGGCTTGATTCTCCAAATAGTTTCCATGGTCACATGGAATAATTTTCCTGCACATCTCATTTTGCACATTAGTAATTCCAAAAATCACATTTAATATAAACATATGAAAAGAATACAATTCAGACACCTTGCATACAATTTCAATCATAATGATCAATTTATCATTTATCCAATAAAATCCACATAAAGCAATTTACTCAAAAGGCATCCTCATAAACCTCATGAAACTCAATCATTAATATGTCATGCGTCCATGTTTTCAAATATCAAAAATAAGTATTGCAAATTCTGAGATAGCTGACATACGTCATATCTCGATTATCAAATCAGTGGATCATATGGGATCTAAATCCATAACACATCAAAATGTGCACCACAAGGTAAAATGATTCCATAACCTGGTTCAATTATTTTTGCCACTAATCTATCCGTCTAACATAACCCATCCTATTGAATTATAACATTTATTAATATGGTCAACCATGGTCAACTAAGTTAATCAGAGCTTGATCAGGGAGGGGCCCTACACAAACATAAGATAACTAGCCTGATGATAGGGAGAATGAATGAAGTAATAAAGGAAACTCAAAAAGCTTGGATTAAATTTTTGGGAGAACACAGAGGATTCTTTAGTTCACCGAAGACCAAGACCGACACTGTAGATACCTTAGTTGAAGGGAAAGGAAAAGGGATTATGGGTACTGCAGCCTTAGTTTTGAAAAATATCAAGATAGTGGAAATTGAGCCACTTATAAACACAAATGTATAGACAAATACTGAAACACTGGTTAATACTAAGAACATTATACAAGATACTAACATTAAGGATAATTTTCCTCTGGATACTAATGTATAGGTTGAGGATATTGTTCCTAGAGAGGAACCGACAGTTACACAGACTGCACCAAGTGGCGAAGCCACTGGTGCAAGTGAGGAGGTAATAAAAGATAAATCATCAGAGAAAATAGGGGAATCCAGTAGGGTACCAGTTGTTGGCACATCATTATTGACAATTGACACTTATCTAGTAGAAAAGAAAACCATCATAGAGATGAGTCCCATAAAACTAATGATGATGGCTGCTCAGAAACTGATGAAGGAGGGATCCACAGATAAGGGGATTATATATCAATCAATCATTGTTCTACACAGATTGAAAATGAAGTGAGCCCTTCCGGCAAGCTTAAGGTAATCACTGAGCACATATCAAAAGACTTTCAATCCTTACAATAGATCTCTAACCGGCAAGCACTTGAAAGATTCACTCAGGCTAAGAGAGCCACTTTTGATCAGATCAATGATACAGAGAAGAAAAATATTGAGGAGAAGTTAATTCTAATTGAAAATTATTTGAATAAATGTGCAAACAAATACAGGGTATGTTGCACTACTGATATACTTACAACAAATGTAGAGAAAAAGATACAAGAGAATTTCTAGTATTGCTAACTCTTTTGATGGATTAATTTCATTGACAACATCAAATGATGGTCAAATTTTGACTTTGAAGAACCAAATTTCTGCTCTTGAAAAGGAAAGAGATAAAATCATTCAGAGAGCTAGAAGTCTGAGAGGTTTAGTGAGTCCAAGATTGGATTCACTCTGCGTACATAAGAAGGAATGCATGGATATGATGGGAAATCCCACACCGGCATAGGTAAATGAGAAAGAATATTTTGTATATTTATTGAGTGGACTTGTATCTATCTCTAGCACATTCAAAATCGGTTGGGATACTTATGTGGAATTATTGGAGAAAGCTTATCTGGAAATCTTGAAACTGGTCAAGTTCTAGTAAGAAATTTTTGGAGGTATTCAATGTACAATACTTATTCTTTGACATATTTTTTTTGGGCATTGATGTCAAAGGGGGAGTAGTATAGATGTGAAAAAGGATAAAAGGGCTGCATACATTAGGGGGAGGTAGAGAGTTTTTGTAATTTTGAAGATATGGAGTATTTTGCATATTCATTTTCGGGGGAGCAGGGCAGGATGAATCCGATAGATGAAATTATGACCATTTTTCACACGAGTGTTTCCATCAATTCCAAAGGGGGATATTGTTGGCAATTGACACTCTATTGGTTGGTTTCACTATGTTGTCATTGATGGCAACATGATTTTGGGTTTTGGCTTCATATGGTTATATGTTAGGTCCCGGAGACAACTGAGAGGGGGGGGGATGAATTAGTTGTCTAACAAATTCAAACCAAAAACAACTTTACCTACCTAATGCTTAATACCGGTTGTATATGGTGAAAATGGATAACAACAATAATAATATTAAAAGGCTAAATGAATTCAACCACAAAACCCTAGCCTAACAACAACAAAGATCCACCATAACATATGAAGAATACCTAAGACAATGCAAATCAAATGAAATCACAAAGATTATACCATCATATGTCCAATAGGGTTTGGATCTCCATTCTTCCTATCTCCATTGATCTTTCTTGATATATTTGCTCTCAGATTTTATGTGCACAAGAGCTCAACAAAGAACGGAATGTGGTTGCAAGTAGGATCACATATGAAAAGCGTAGTGTAGTCAAGTAGTCGGGTAGTCAAGGTTTGATAATGAAGGAAGCATCTCCTTATATAGAAGACACAATATGAAATGGAGGGATAAGATTGAGAGGTGTAAAAGGAGGTCGGCTATGATTAGAGGGTAGGTAGAGAAAATAATAAAATAATGAAAGGGTAGGTAGTGTAGGAATTAAGAGATGAATGACATGTGTCATGGGTAGAAAAGGTTAATGAATTAATTAAATAAATAAAGATTTATTTAATTAATAGTAGAAGTGGGATTAATTAAATAAATAAGATATTTATTTAATTTAGGAAAATGATAATTTAAATAAATGTATTTATTTAAATGAGAAATAAGGCTAGAAGAGGATAAATGAATTAATTAAATAAATAAAGATTTATTTAATTAATAGAAGAATTAGGCTAAAATAATTAAATAAATAAATATATTTATTTAATTAGACTGGACAATTTTAGGTGTCTACATTTTGCCCCTCTTTGAGATAATGTGGCTTGTCGCGTTGTTTCAAAGAAGATAAGATGAACTGATACAGAGTTGCCTCAAGATGGGAATGATATGCCCCCTCGAGAGATTGGATGAAAAAATGCCTGAAAAGATCACAGACAATCTCTCGATAAGAAAGAAAGGCTAGAATGGACTGACTGGATAAAGCGACAGAGTCACGGGATAAAGAAGACTGACTCGGGAGATGAGGGCTAGGGCTAGGGTAGTCTATAAAATAGACCACGAGGGAAATACATCCTCATTGTCATCCACACATCCACGAGATCAGAGTGCAGAGCGAAATAGAGCAGCAGAAGTCAGCAACGATGGCATTGGTTCATAGATTTGATCGCGTTCACCGATATCAGAGGGTAGCAGAGGCAGGAGAGCCGGTAAGTACCACAAAACCTCCTTGTACTTTGTTGCATTTATTGTTGTCATTAATGCATGCTAGATAGGGTAATAAATGCACTCTAGGATAGGGTCCAAAAAATGTAAAAAACGTCCAGGCGCGTTTGCGTTGGTGTTAGGCGCGTCTGTGTTGGCTGGGCGCGTCTGTGTTTGTGCCAGGCACATCTATGCTGGAAAAGGCGTCTGTGCAGAATGTGGTCGCATCTGCGCTATGCAGGCCCGTCTGTGCTAGGCAGACACGTTTGTGTCTTCCAAGTGTGTCTATGCAGAGCATAGGCACGTCTGTGTGTTTCAGGCGCGTCTATGTAAAATAGGCACGTTTATGCAGTCTCTAAGCGTGTTTATGTCAGGAAAGCGCGTTTATGTCTTCAAGGTCAAATTGGCAGTTCTGTGATGAACATACGCTGTCGATTGGATAAGATACTGAGAGGATACACTCAAGCAGGTCCTCTAGGGAAGACTAGAATAGTAAATAGGGCTAGGATTGACAATTCTATGATAAAACATACGTTGCCAATTAGGAAACTACTCAAGAGGATTCACTCAAGCAAAGGCCCTAGGATAGGATAGATCAAGGCACTTTGTGATGAACAATGAGTACCAAGACATAGTACTTTGTGATGAATAGTGAGTACCAAAATATGAGCAGCACTTTGTGATGAACAGTGAGTGCAAGTGTGAGGAGCACTTTGTGATGAACAGGGAGTGCAAATGTGAGCAACACTTTGTGATGAACAAGGAGTGAAAAACACGTAGTACTTTGTGATGAACAAGGAGTACCACTAGGATAGAAGCAACACTTTGTGATGAACAGTGAGTGTCACTAGGATAGAAGCAACACTTTGTGACGAATAGTGAGTGTTACTAGGATAGAGTACCATATGCACTTAGATAAAAGGTAGCATTTTGTGATGAATAGTGAATGCCACTATGACTGACATGATTGATTTGCTTGACTACAGGAGTATTTGCCTATGCTGGAGTCACGGGAGAGATTCCCATCGACGCAGAGGTTGTGACCTGAGTTGACAGCCGAGGACCGAGTTGTGATTGAGGCAATGGGATTGAGACATATTCTGTATGTGCCTGAGTTTCGAGCAAACATGGGATTACTGACTGCACTGGCAAAGAGGTGGCACTTTGAGACTTGCACTTTTCATTTGCCGATGGGGGAGATGACAGTCACCCTGGAGGATGTATACTAGATTCTGAGGATACCGATTAATGGGGAGCTGATACTCTATGATCGAGATGGAGACAGGGATGCCCTAAGATGAGTGTTTCGAGATCCAAGACTGGAGATGAGGGCAGGGCATGTGGCACTACCGGCAGTGGTAGGAGGAGTGATCAGTGGGTTCTTGTGTCCGGATAGAGCGACAGGAGGGTTGGCTGTGGGCTGGGGGAGCACATTGGAGACACTAGTGACACAACACACCGGATATGCCTGGGGACCATGCGTGGTAGCACACCTATATTATGAGCTTCATTAGTTTGTGTACCATGGATTAGTGGGATTGGGCTACGGGGTCACATTGTTACAGGTGTGGGCCTATGAGCATCTACTGGTGACATGACCTATACATTTCAGGGGTAGAGGTCACAGACGCAGTTTGGTGCATTTGTATGATATGATCACCTCGCAGCCACGGATTGGCAGGTTGGAGTACTAGTGGCGGGCTATAGATGAGATTGATATGGTTATATGGAGGCCGTACCTGGGATGCGAGTAGTGGGAGGATGATGTAGTAGAGCTACCCTACACCTTCCGGAGCAGGTATCTAATTGGGTAGATGCCCTATGTACTAGAGAGGCAGCTAGTTGACAGGGTGGGCAGACAATTTGGCAAGATCCAGCGGATGCCACGGGGTTCAGGCATGAATGTGCAGACGGTCAGGGATCAGGCGCACTTTGGGCCGTTGCTATCATGTGATTAGGCTGTTACATAGCTAGTGGAGATGATGCCCCTACCCTGGGATATATGGCCAGAGATCGAGGATGCCGACATGGATGCAGAGTACACAGCGTATTGGGTCGAGCATCCATTCCCATGCCTGATAGATCTAGGAGAGCCGCTAGATGGAGATGGTGGCGGGGATGGTGATGATGATGGAGATGATGGGGGTAGAGGCTGATGGAGGAGGCAGGGTGCAGTTGGAGAGAGGAGGGTGGCGCCGTGGAGGGAGGGTGGAGAGGACAGACAGGTTCAGATTGTGAGGGGTCGCAGTGGATTACCGCTACAGGTGCCAACAGCACAAGGTCCCATATAGGTGCAAGGACAGGGATAGAGGTAGGTATAGGTATAGGTATAGCCACGAGTACAGGCACAGGGATAGGAACTCATACAGGGGGAGCCATAGGCAGAGGTACAGGGGGCCGAGGCGGAGGAGGATGAGCTGATTGAGCTGAGCGAGATCTGCCAGGGATAGGTAGATGAGATTCAGGACCTGGAGAGGGAGAGGGATAGACTTAGGTGGCAACTCAGAGATACTGAGTGAGAGAGAGACCAGGCTATTCATCGCTACATAGAGGCTGAGACAGCACTAAGGGATGGGAGGCAGGCGACAGAGGATACAGGGGCTAGATATGCCTATGTCCTGCGGGCAGGGGAGGAGATTGCCTACTAGCGGGGTCATTATTATGGTGCAATGCTAGCTGATCAGCGAGCAAGGAGCTTCCATAGGCCATTGTGGACAGACGACTACGGGAGGGAGCTAGAGGCGACAGGCATCCAACGGTGGGATTATGGGTCCTCCACCACCACCAGATAGAGGGGATAGGAGGGATGATCCAAGGGCGGGTCCTTCAAGGGCTTAGATTCCATTGAGGCCAAGCGGCTCCGAGGGAGGGAGTTCATCATAGCCATAGAGGGCTCCCTATGTATCAGTATTGTACCATTTTGTATGATGATGTAGACACCTTCAGGTGATTGTAGCCATATGATTTTGACATCATTGTATCATGACACTTTATATATATATGAGATGATTCATCTTTTGCAGCAGCTATATGCATGTGTACCTATGTGATGAGATGTTTAATGATGTATGTTTTATGTGATGCTTATGATATGGATGCAAATATGTACATAATGAAATGCCATATTTTTGTTCTTTTATGTTTTATATGTTATGCAAATGCAAAATATGAATGTGAATGTATGAAATGCAGATGAATGTGATAATGCAAATGTAAATTGTGCTAACATGTGTTGTGTGCAAGATGCGATGCAATTGTGATATCTATATGTATGTATGAAATGCTTATATGTGGTAATGCAGGTGGAAACTACATGAAATGCAAATATTTTTGGCGTGTCATTATACTCAATCATGTGATAGCAGGCTACACAGACTTGAGAAGGACGATGGAAGTCAATCAAGAAAGGGGGATGGAAGATAGAAGATATGAAAGTGAAAGAGCTTCTTGTGCGTTATCATCATTGAGCTTTATTATGGCAAAATAGTTTATGACAATCGAGGCATATGTTCGACCCAGAAAGTCATTGTACCTGTTTGCATGGAGATAAGACAGTTGCAAACAAGGAATGCCCCAGTTCACACTAGACTCTTAGTGTCCTCATATCCATGGACAAGTCATAGCATTACTAAAAGACAATCCGCAGACAACAAAAGAAAAATAGGTGACGATACCCCATCCTCACCTTTCTAGTCAAAGACATCCTGGAGATAGAATCTCTAGTCAGAGACATCCTGAAAAAGCTAAAAGACATGTCACCACAAAGATAAAATCAAAAGAAAACCAAGAATCGACACCAACATCCACTGTAGTCCTCAAGTTTAGTGTCTCTTGTCATTTGTATAAGTCTTATTTGATTGTGGTCACAATGTTTACTTTCACCAAAAAGGATAGATAGCACTGAACCATAATGTTGTCTAAGTCTATTGAAAGATTTGATTTGTTGAAGCCCATTGTTGCTGCTGTGTCTCATCTGAAACTGACTGAATCCATGAAACTGATACTTTATTGTGGAGAAGATGAAACTTTATTGTGGATTGATTGTGCAAATGTTGCTTTATTGTGGATTGTGCGCGAATAGACTGAAGAAAGCTGGAAAAAACTGTACTCCTTGAAACATGTGATGTTCTTAGTTCCACACCCATTACTAGATGTAGGATTAGCCTTAGCCACATATAGGATCTGATTTATTATGGATGGAAAGGGAGGTGAAAAGGGAGGTTTATTATGAATGGCTAACCAATCTTGGGTAGATCAATAACAAGCCATGATGGGAATGGGTAAGTTTATTATGAACGAATAGGTTGTGAGTGTGTGCAAAGTGAAAGGATGAAAGTGAATCCTGAAGGAGGGAGGAGCAATGTCTCTACACATGGCGCTGGTAACCCAGTTTTCACCATGGTACTTGCCCAGGGCGCCACCAAAGTGGTTTTCACCATTGGACGAAATTATTCTCTTTACTTTTTTCGATTTTTCAATGTTTTTTTGTGTCACAAGGCGCTTGTTTGCCAGGTTTTCACCAAGTAACAATTTTTATGTTTTATAATTTTTTGTATTTTTTGAATTTTTGATTTTTTTTTTGTATTTTTGAAATTAGGATACTCTGAAGAGCTATGTGTAAAACCTGCAAAGGTGCATGCTATTGATAGGATCCTCCAAAGGTTCACCTTCTGTAGTTGAGAGCTGATATGCCCCAGATCCATATGCTGCTGTAATGATGTAAGGACCAAGCCAGTTTGGTTTGAACTTGCCCTTCTTCTTTTGGTCTTGCTGATTTTTGGGGTTTTCTCTAAGAACCAAATCACCTACCTCAAATGTGAGAGGCTTGACCTTGTGATTGTAGCTGTGACTCATTCGTTGTTGATAAGCCTTGAGATGATTAAAAGCAGTTTGTCTTCGTTCATCCAATAGTTCAAGTTCTTGTAAGCGAGGGACCCTATAGTCTTCATCACTGATAATGTTTTGCAAAGAGACTCGTAAAGAGGGTAGCTCGACCTCAATAGGCAAGATGGCTTCAGCGCCATAGACAAGTGAATAGGGTGTAGCTCCTGTAGGCGTGCAGACACTTGTGCGGTATGCCCAAAGTGCAGGAATAAGTTGGATATGCCAATTACGGCCAGTGTTGTTGACTGTCTTTTTTAGGATTTTAAGGATTGTCTTATTAGACGCCTCAGCTTGACCGTTACCTTGGGGGTAATATGGTGTGGAGAAATGATGGGAAATATGGAAGCAGTCACAGAGTTCATGAACATCCTAATTTTTGAAGGGACACCCGTTATCAGTGATAATGGAAACAGGAATACCATATCGACAAATGATATAGTTGAGGATGAACATAGCAATCTATTTTCCAGTTACTTGTGTAAGAGGCACAACTTCAATCCATTTTGTGAAATACTCTGTAGTAGTGATAATGAATTTATGACCATTGGAAGAAGGAGGGTGAATCTTGCCTATCAGATCGAGTCCCCACTGACAAAAGGGCCAAGGAGATGCAATTGGTTGAAGTTCTTGCGCTAGCGCATGGATGAGGTCTCCATGAATTTGACATTGCTTACATTTCTTGACAAACTTATATGAGTCTTTTTCCATATTGGGCCAGTAATATCCAGTCCTGATGAGTTTCTTGGCTAAGGTAGGACCACTAGCATGTGGACCACATATCCCTTCATGTACTTCACGTAACATAATCTGAGCTTCATCACTTTCTAAACATCTAATAAGAGTGCCATCTAGACCTCATCGGTATAGGATATCAGCTAAAATGACGTATCGAGAAGATTGGCGAATGAAAGTGCGACGTTGGTTATTGGATAGATCAGGAGGTAGGGTATTGTCATGAAGGTATGTGAAAATGGAACCATATAACTGGGACTCATGACCGACAAAACATATCATCTCAGTAGGAGTGATTTCATATGAAGGAACCACAAGGTTATCCACCAAGAACTCATAGCGGGTCTCATTCAGAGGTGGATCGATCAGTGAAGCAATTGTAGCCATGGCATCTGCGACTCGATTCTGCTCTCTTGGTATCTGCTCAAAGTCTATCTTTGTGAAATGTTGTTTCAGGTCATCCACCATTTTTTTGTAAGGCATTAATTTTTCATCCTTTTTTTGGTAATCATTAGTTGCTTGACGGATTACAAGTTGAGAGTCACCAAAAACACGAAGTTCCTGGATCTTCCACTGAACTGCAATCCGTAATCCACTTGTTAATGCCTCATATTCCGCTATATTATTAGTGCAAGGAAATGATAAGTGGTATGATTTTGGTATAGAATCCCCTTGAGGAGTTATAAAGAGGATGCCAGATCCTACCCCATGCTATGTGTATGAGCTGTCGAAGTACAGTTGCCATGGCTTTGCATGTGACATTGTTAAAATGGATTCATCTGGAAATTCTGAACTTAGAGGAACATCATCGATCATGGGAGCATCTGCTAACTAATCTATGATAGCTTGTCCTTTTATTGTTTTTTTGTCCACATACTCGACGTCAAATTCACTCAGGATCATTACCCATTTGGCTATTCGCCCAGTAAGTGTTGCTTTATTGAGAAGGTATTTGAATGGATTAATCCTCGCAACCAACTTAGTCTTATGAGTTAGCATGTAATGTTGTAATTTCTGTGAAGCGAAGACCACAGCGAGACATGCACACTCAATTGGTGTGTAGTTTAGCTCATATCCCACCAATGTGCGACTGATATAGTGTATTGCTTTTTCTTTGCCCTCAGCAATTTGTTGTGCTAAGAGTGCCCCCAGTGCTGTTGGAGTAGCTGATATGTATAGTAACAGAGGCTGATTTGGAACTGGTGGCATCAAAACTGGCAGATTTAGAAGATAATCTTTGAGTGTCTGGAAAGCCTGTTGACAGTTATCATCCCATTTGAATTTGATGTTTTTATGTAGCAAGTGCTGAAAAGGATTACACTTATCTGCAAGTTGTGCTATGAATCTTCGTATGCACTGGAGTCTCCCTTGTAAAGACCGAAGTTGACTGATATTTCTTGGTGGTTGCATCTCTAGGATGGCCTTGACTTTTACTAGATCAGCTTCGATTCCTCTTTTTGATACAATGAATCTTAGGAGCTTCCCGGAGGTTACTCCAAAGACACATTTCTTGGGGTTTAATCTTACTTTGTATTTTTCCAACTGATCAAAGATGACTGAAAGTATGTCCAAATGTGTATTTCTATCTATTGATTTACCCAAGAGGTCGTCGACATAATCTTCCACAGTTACGTGCATGAGATCGTGAAAGATAGTAGTCATGGCTCTTTGATATGTAGCACCTGCATTTTTTAGCCCAAAGGGCATGATATTCCAACAGAAAGTTCCCCAAGGACAAGTGAATGATGTTTTGTGTTGATCCTTAGACATGATCTTTATTTGATTATAACTAGAGAATCCATCCATCAATGGTAACATTTCATGACCTGCTATGAGATCTACAATCAAATCTATGTTTGGTAATGGGAAGTCATCCTTAGGACAAGCTTTGTTGATGTCTCTAAAATCTGTACATTTTCTGATGTTGTGATCTGGTTTACTGACAGGCACTAAGTTGGAGATCCATTCAGGATAATCAATTGGGCGTATGAATCCAACATCCAATAATTTCTCAAGTTCTGCTTTGACTAGTAATGCCACTTGTGGATGCATCTTTCTTAATTTCTGTTTCACTGGTTTTGCCCCCGGTTTAACTATCAAATGATGCATTACCAAATCTGGATCTAATCCAGGCATATCAGCGTATGACCATGCAAAGTTGATTTGTTGTTCTTTGAAGAAACTTATGAATTTTGACCTTTCTGACTCTGTCAACGATTGAGCCAGGAACATGTTGTGTGGAACCTCTTCTGTACTAATGTTTGTTTTGATAGTCTCCTCTACCAACATGGATGACTTTTCCTCATATGATGCTAGGAGAATGTCGAGCCTTCCATCTTCGGGTGCCTCAGAGAGGTTTTCGCCCTCAGATATGTCCTTTCTTTTTACTTTTTTGGGGTCAGACAGCGCCACAGTGTGGTTTTTGCCATAAGACCCTTAGTTTGTTCTTATTTTCACATTTTTGCGACTGGAAGGTCCGACGCCCTCACCAAAATATGCCACGCTATTGAGTTCTATAGTGTATCTCGCTTTATGGTCCCCAGGGGGAAGATCATCTCGTATGCCAAGATAGTCAATAAAAGCTTCATCATTTTGGAATGTGTCAAACTATGCAGGTCCTTCATGATCCTAGTCAATGAGTTGGTGGTGAACAAGGGGAAGGCCTTTAATGTCTTCGAAGTTAGCGGGGATAAGAGTGAAGATGCAGTTATATTTGGGTATGTCAAGGTAATTATCGAGGTCATCGATGGCACTCTCCTCATCAGTCTTGATCATGAACGAATCCAAATTATCATCACTAGTAGTGCATTCTGGGATAGGTGTTCTCATCCTATGTGATTTCAACCTAGGACCTTGAGACAAGGACTGTGTGGAATCCTCATGGGTTGTTTCTTGACCAACTTTGAACCTTTTATAAAATTCCTCTTCTTCTGTGGGTTCATCTGGCTCTCTGAATGTCTCGGTGAGCTTGTAGTCACTAGAGGATTTGTTTGAACCCCATTCCCATTCGTTGGAGTCTATGGAATAGCGATCCTCTTGTTGAATTTTGGCAGATTTGATTTGTAGGGCTTCTTCTGTCCTTTGAGTGTGGACCTTGGAAGTCAGGAAACCAAGTCCCTTTGAGCGTTCCTATTTGAATGTCAATTCAGGTTGTAAAGGTTCAATGATGCGTTCCTTTCGTAACCCAAGAGGGCCTTTTCCATCATACCCGAATTTTTGTAGGATCTTGAAACCTTTGCCATATTTCTCACACGGTAGACTGATGTGATCTTGGTGTATCATCTTCAAGGTCTTTGTAGAGCATTTTGTATAAGTCTTCCTCTTCCAGTTCACCCCATCTTTGAAAGGTAGTAGGGTCCCATTTGAGTACAATGATGGATACTTGCTTGTTAGGGTGTGGTCTTCCATATTCTTTTGGTGAACTCATGACTTGTTGTAAGTACATGGTCTGATTTAAAGTGTATTCTCCCATGCCCTTGTCCTAAAATTTGCCTTTAGCTCACCTTGTTTTGATGTCAAAGGTTTTAATGACTCAGGATCAATGTATGCGGAAGAAGGAACAACTTCGCGATTACTGGGAATGATGGTCTCAGTTTTTGATCTCAGGTTATTGCAGTATATGAACGGATTAGGATCACCGTTAACTGTCACCTCAACTCCATTGTGAGGAAACTTAATGAATTGGTGATATGTAGATGGGACTGCCCTCATTTCATGAATCCAAGGATGCCCTAGCAATATGTTGTAAGTGAGATCTAGGTCTCGGACTTGACAAACCACATCCTTCATAACCGGCCCAACTTTGAGAGGTAAGGTGACTGTGCCCTTGGATGAACGCTCTTCATCATCATATGCCTTGATGGTGATTTTGTTTGTAGAATTCATATCTTTATCAGAATATCCCAATTGTTTAATTGTGCTCAATTTACAAATGTTTAGACCACCTCCTCCATCTATCAGGACTCATTTTATTCGATGTTTGTGTATGAAGGCTTCAATGTGTAGTGGTGCATTATGTGGTTGGCTCACGGAGACGTCGTCGGCTTCTGTGAATGTAAGAGAGTGCAGAATGGAAAGGTATCCCACCATGGCTTGAAACTAGTCCACGTTCAGATCAGTAGGAACGACAGTGTCTCTCAAGATTTTGTCAAGAATAGCTTTATGTGCGGGGGATATGCGTAAGAGCTCAAGGATGGAGATGAGCGCGGGTGTCTTCCCTAACTGTTCTACAAGGTCGTACTTAGGCTTGGTTGATGAAGAAGTGGTGTTTTTAGTTGGAGCACCTTGCAAAGTGATTTTACCTCGATGAGTTGTGACATGACATTCGGAGGTAGGTTCGGAAGAAGATCCAACACCTTTTAGGATAATCTTGGGTCTCTGGGTAGAATTCTCAGGGTTTTTGTCCTTGATGATAATGGTAGAGACATAATTGTCCATCAAAATGTGATTTATAGTTGAATCATAGTTATAGGTTGCTCTGGTATAGTTGGTTTGGTCTTCTGTGGCTTTAGCTTTTCCCTTGTCATGTTTTGGGAATGGTTCCTTAAACATCCCATGTTCTTGATTGGATGAGTGTCCTTCAATATCGATGCCACCTCTATCAATGAGATCTTGTATGATGTTCTTTAGTCGATGACAATTTCCTGTCTTATGACCCTTGCTCTTATGAAGTTCACAATACTCGTCATCATTCCACCAATTTGGTTTAACCTTTGGTTCATATGGAGGAAAATCTGGAATTGTGATTACTTTGTTTGCCACTAGCTTTTTGAAAACTGACTCAAGTGGTTCTCCCAATGGGGTATACTTTCTTCATGATCTAGAAGTTGTTTGAGTATTCACTTGATTGTTTGTAGAGCTTGATCTGGAAAAAACGAATTTGGGTCGCACTGTATTGGCATCAACAACACCATCATTGACTGTGTTCTTGTTTTTATTCCAAAATCTTGGCTTATCTTTTCCTTTAAAGTCATCTTTGTTTTCCTTGAATATCTTAATGACTCCTTGTTCAATTAGGACCTTTTCTGTCACTAAGCCTTTTTCAATGACGTCCTTGAAGGTGGACAAACAAGCTTTCCTTAGATCATAGCCAATTTCTTTGATAACATTCTGGGTGAACATCTCCACCATTTGTTTTTGTGGAATTTCACAAGAGCATCTGCTAGCTAGATTTCTCCATCTTTGTAAAAATGATGAAAAAGATTCTCCATCCTTTTGCTTAGTGTTGTACAAAGTAGTGACTGATATGTTTATCTCTATGTTGTAGGAGAAATGTTGAATAAATGCCTCTGCTAAGTCACCCCATGACTTAATACTAGGTGGAAGTTGGGAGAACCATTCCATAGCTTGATCACCTAAGCTTTGTGGGAATAATCTCATCAAATATGTCTCTTCTGTTGCTACCTCAATGCAGGCTGTGAAAAACTGTCTTATGTGTGCCTTAGGATCCCCTTTGCCTCTGTACTTATCAAACTTAGGTGTCACAAAGTGTGTAGGAAATGGAGGCATTGGAATGCTCTTGTCAAATGGATAAGGACATATGTCTCTCATTGTGTATGTTGGCTTCAGTGTATTTATGTCCTCCATTTTATTTTGTAAGTCCTTGATTTGTTGCTCCAAATTGTTCTTAGGTGGAGATCGACTTCTTGGACCATACCCCATGCTTGAGGCACCAATTGGAGGAGGAGAATGTTGCACATATCGATGATATTGATCATACACATGTTCATATGGAGGAGGTCTATAATGATGCTACATATATGGACCACTTGGTATAGATTCATGTTGAGGAACAAAATATCTGTTTTGTCCATGTATACCATACTCTACAGGTATGTCATGTTCTAATGTGTTGCCCCCAAATTTGACTCGGGGTTTCCTTGTGTCCAAATTTTGAGCCTGCCTTTGAATATCCAATTGCTTTGGTGGTTGATCCTTAGCATTGATATGTGATTGAGCATATTTCTCTGCATAAGACTTCCATAATGGTTTGCGAAGGTGAGTATCATATGCTTGACCATGTGTATGTGGGACCTCTGGTTTTTGAAGCAAAGATGATGGTGATTCAGGTACCATATGTGGTCCTCTATTGCTTCCACTATTAGGCCTCCTTTGATCCATGTTGGAGTGAGTTTGTTGCAAAGGCCTATGTTCCATTATTTGAGACATGTCAAAATCATGAGGGATCTTGGCTCCACTTTGTGCCATCATTTGTAAGAAGTATTGTCTATCTCTGCTCATTGTTTCCTCAATCAATCGATTGAAGCAGGGGCCCATAATGGATTCTTCCACATCTATTGAATGTACTGAAAAGTTGTCCATATTGTCATTGTGTGTATCATTGTTGTTTGTAGTGTCCATGTTCTCAACATTTGGAATGTTTCTATAGGCATCCATGTCAGGTAATGTAGTATGATCATAATTGAAAAAGATATCATTGTCATACTCATAGGAACTCATGTTTGCGGACTCTTGAGCCTCTTTAGTTTCTCTCCTAGATTTTTGAAGACGGGTTTCAACCATGAACTAGGTATTGACCGAGATGTGTGAGACTAGATGAAAATGGAAAAATTATGGAAGACCAAGAGTTGGATGGAATGTAAATGAATCTGAAGTGTACTTGCAAAGTCCAAAGTGTAAGACCAAGTATGTATGTAGTAGAGTAGGTGTGACTTCCAAAGAGAGGATAGTTTCTCTTGATGAGGTAAGTTGACCTTGACTCTAAGTAAGACCAAATGAGACCCAAAGGTGATAGACCTTGATGAGGGACCACTTAGAAAAATGTTGTTGTATCTAGTGTGTTGACAAAGTATGATGAGGACAAGCAAGTGACCTTTTGACTCAAGTTTAGACAAATGTGAATGTAATGTAAGGTGTAAAGAAATGATGGACTGTGTGAGACCAAAAGATAGGTTGAATGCTAAATGAAACCCTGGAGAAATAACCTAGGAAGGTCAAGAATTCTGAAACTGACTATGTTTGTTTGCTGGATTGTAAAAGTTTTTCAATTCTGAACACAGACGTGCCTGTATACTGCACATACGCGATTTCCTGACGCAGAAGTGGTTCTGTTTAACATAGACGTGTTTTCTGAGATTTTGTCAATGCAATGTTGATTCTAAGAACACAGACGCATTTCTGCCCTTCACAGACGTGGTTATACAACATAGACGCATTTTTGCAAAATTTGTGCAATTTTTTCCAATCTGTGAAGTTGTTTTGTTGTGACCAAATCTGACTGTTTGACTATTTTTCGTGACAAGAGGACAAAATGTTGATGAAGACTCAATGTTTGCAAGTGTCTAGACTCCAAAAAAAAATGACTCAAAGAAAGTGTGATGTTTGATGTAAAAATGTTTTGCATACACTTGAAGACACAAAAGACACAATGTTTTGTTGTTTGGTCTTGAATGTTTGATTGTTCAAAATAAGTCAAGCACAATTCTTATGGCTGGCCAAGACAATAGTTGTTGATCCCACATGAGGTTTTAGCACTGAGGCTATGCTATTCAGAGTGGATACTTAGATGCTTGACCTCACTAGCTCCACCCTCGGCACTCACTTCTTGGGTCAGCCAAGCATCAGTCCCCATGAAAACTCCCCGTGGTGAACTTTGTATCTCTACTAAGAACCGTATGCATGTGGGCCACTACCAGAGGTCCGACCTCCTACCCCAACAACTAGAAGGATTTTGGCTTCTAAAACAAAAAGGTGCTTGTAAGGGAATCCGCTCGTGTGGTCATACATGCAACACTTTCAGCTTTGTAAATACAGAAGGCTCCCAGCCGGTAGGGGTTACGCCCTACAAATGATCAAATAAATTTGATCAAACGTGTTTATGGGGAGACATAGTGTCGGTATGAACTAATCAGCACACGTTATTCATAGTTTTCATCATGAATACAATTATTTATAATGGTTTGGAAGAAGATGGCTTTTCTTTTGCTACCAGTTGGATTGTTCTCTTCTCACTAGTAGTCCTAATGACCACACGGGAAGACAGGCCCTCTAAAGATTAAACAAAAAGAGCCTATTGCTCAAGACACAAAAGACAATGATTCAATTTTAGTGCACCAATTGAAGTGTTGGCTAGTCTATTGAAAATAAAGCACACAATAAAAAATCAAAAACCCTTGCCAAGGACCTACAACAAAGATTTATTAGTAGTTTGAATTGTTTGAAATAATCACCCCTTCCTGCAAGCACACAAGTTAGGTAAATTTTAAATCCAAAAGACTTTGTGAAAATAGGGGCCTTCAACCAAATGATTTTGCTTTCAAGACAAACTGCACCAATTTCATTAGCTAGATCTGAAGATGTTAGCTCAAAATAAACCGGATCTGAAATATTAAATGACAAAAAACTGAATCAATAAAACTCCAAAAAAAAGAAATCAACGCACACAGACGCGGTTACTCCAAACACAAACATGACTCTCTGACGTAGACGCACTTCTGCGAGACACAGACGCGGTTCCAGAACCCAAACGCAACTTTTGGACACAGACGCGTCTAAAAACACCGCAAATGCGACTGAGGAACACATACGCGGTTTTCGGAATCTGCAAAAAAAATAAAAATAAATACTATCGTGGATGCAAACGTTGTTCCAGATGTCACAGACACGACAAAAAATCAAAAACATGACCTGAAAGTGCGTAGACGCAAAAATGTCAAAATGTTGTCGAAAATGTCAGATCTACAACTTCAAACACAAAATCTGCAACAAAAATGTTAAATGCAAAAGGGACAAGAGTCCCACCGGGCGTGCCAAAATGTATATGGTGAAAATGGATAACAACAATAATAATATTGAAAGGCTAAATGAATTCAACCACAAAACCCTAGCCTAACAACAACAAAGATCCACCATAACATATGAAGATTACCTAAGACAATGCAAATCAAATGAAATCACAAAGATTATACCATCACATGTCCAATAGGGTTTGGATCTCCATTCTTCCTATCTCCATTGATCTTGCTTGATATATTTGCTCTCAGATTTTATGTGCACAAGAGCTCAACAAAGAACGGAATGTGGTTGCAAGTAGGATCGCATATGAAAAGCGTAGTGTAGTCAAGTAGTCGGGTAGTTAGGGTTTGATAATGAAGGAAGCATCTCCTTATATAGAAGACACAATATGAAATGGAGGGATAAGATTGAGAGGTGTAAAAGGAGGTCGGCTATGATTAGAGGGTAGTTAGAGAAAATAATAAAATAATGAAAGGGTAGGTAGTGTAGGAATTAAGAGATGAATGACATGTGTCATGGGTAGAAAAGGTTAATGAATTAATTAAATAAATAAAGATTTATTTAATTAATAGTAGAAGTGGGATTAATTAAATAAATAAGATATTTATTTAATTTAGGAAAATGATAATTTAAATAAATGTATTTATTTAAATGAGAAATAAGGCTAGAAGAGGATAAATGAATTAATTAAATAAATAAAGATATATTTAATTAATAGAAGAATTAGGCTAAAATAATTAAATAAATAAAGATATTTATTTAATTAGACTGGACAATTTTAGGTGTCCACCGGTAAACCAGTCTTTTATGCCGGGAGACAGTTTTATTAGTTAATTGTAATAGCGGTAAAGATTAATGCATGAAACAAAAGGACAAATTCATCCACAACACATAACACCAATATTTATACGTGGAAACCCTATAAGGGGAAAAACCACGGTGGGAAACCTTACCCACAATCAGATGATACTACTGTAGATAATATGTGTATACAAATGGGGTCTGCACATGCAGAAATCTCAAGCGCCTAGAGCTCACTGCTAAAACACAAATAGGAGTCACAATGACTAAAATTGGATGGTTAAATCCAATAAGGATGTACTGCTCACATTAGCATCTTTCTATGCTAGATTCAGTACTGGTGTAGTTTTGATTGTCTTCACAAAAAACCTTCCTTCAAACTTTGAATGATGTCTGCGTGTATAGCACTGCTTATTCTTGCATATACCTTCACACAATCCTTTTTCGCATTCCACACATGATCTTACAAATAAGATCTTACATTTATATCATAACCTCAGACCAATTTTAGTAGGTCGGCTCTAAAGGATATTACAATAAAATCAATTTACAAACAAAACAATGTTCGATGCAATAACTGATTCAACATGTCAGCTTGATGCATTTACAACAATAATGAGACATCTCCATAGCGTGTCGTGCTGATCTGGAAAAGATAAACCTGCCGATGTATATCCTAGACCTATTTTCTGGTAACAACAAATATGCAAATATGAATATGCTAATGAACAAAACTCCAAGACAAAGTGTCCAAACGATGTCTTCGACATAACCAGGTGTTTTCCATGCTATTCCAAGTGCCAGTTAACATTATATCCTGCCGGTGTACCAAATATCGGTGACTGTGCATAAGTCACTTGCTTGCCGGTGAATGTTGCTGATTCTCCAAAGTGCTAGAGTTTATAAGTGTTTAGTAGGTGTTGACATCAATGACAAAACCATACCAAAATACCATCAGTATACTGGCAGGAACCTCACAGATTCTACACCGGCACCGACATCGATAGGATAAAGAGATTTCTTTGGTCAATGACAATGCAAGACGACATGGTATAGTAAAGGTTATTGGTATTGGAGGTTGACTTATCTTGGATCCGGCATCAGCAACTTGTTTTAATGTTTATACATTTGTGATATCTGCTTGACATGTAATCTGATATTGTGTATATCTTTGTAAGCCGACATAAGGCATAAATCTATATAGGGTATATAGGGAAGATTGATTAGATAATTTTGATATGATAGGGATTTAATATAATGGATATGTAAATGTAATATGATGTGAAATATATCAGAGGGATTATGCATGTGAGGAATTTATTGTAAGGGTTATTCCAATAAAGGGGTTTAGGGTTTCAACCGGAATAGACAGAGCTTAAACTGGAACTATATTCTGGCATAGAAGATGCTATCTTAGTAGTTCACATTTCTTTGGATTGTTTTCTGGAATTTTATGTAGTCAGTGAGACTCCTATTGTGATTGAGCAGTGTGCTCTAGGCTATAAGCCTTCCTGCAAGTGCAAGCCCATCATATATTATAATATCTCTTCATATGGCCAGTGAATTGATATTGTGGGTCACAAATCCCACCATGGTTTTTCCTCATTGAGGTTTTCCATGTATAAATCTTTGTGTTATGGTTCTCATTTATGTGTTTGTCTTATTGGTTGCTTTACTTCTTTCAATTCTGTATATATCGGTATACTAGTTGGTTCACCCCCCCTCTTAGTGTTATTGGTTTCCAAAAATTTCTCCCTAGTACTTACATATTCAATCTTGACTTCTTTTTCAGGTACTTTCTCTCTCAAGAAATGGTGCTTGATGGCTATGTGCTTCGTTTGAGAATTCATCACAAGATTATTTGATATGTGAATAGCACTAATATTATCACAAAGCTTTAGTACTGCTTTTTCATACTCTATCTTGATGTCCCTTAGAGTATGTTTTATCCATAACAGTTGAGTTCAACATGAAACAACAACTATATATTTTGCCTATAGTGGACAAGGACACACAATCTTGTTTCTTGTTGTGATAGGAAACCAATTTGTTTCAAAAAAAGAATGCACTGCCACTAGTTCTCTTTCTATCATCAACACATCCTTCCCAATCAACATCTGTATATGTATGTAGATCAAAATATTTTCCTTTAAGATACCATAGTCCATAGTCTTTTGTATGGTGTAGATACTTGAAGATCCTTCTAGAAGCCTTTACATGATTTTCATTTGGAGTAGCCCTAAACCTAACAACCATGCATACAACATGCATTATATCAGGCCTAGAAGAGGTTACATACAATAAACTTCCAATCATTGATCTATATCTTGTCTGATTTGTCATTGGAGATTCATCATTTTTGCTTAGTTTACACCCTATTACCATGGGTGTGTTAGCTGGATTGCAATATCCCATTTGAAACTTCTTCAACATTTTCTTCACATACTTGGTTTGATAAATAAAAAATACCTTTGTCAATCTAAGTGATCTACAAACCAAGAAAGAATGACAACTCACCTAACATGGACATTTCAAATTCATTTTGCATAGCTTCAACAAACGTTTTACACATCTCATCACTGCTTCCCCCAAAAATCATGTCATCAACGTACACAACCACAATCAATGGATGATATTATTCATCTCTAATGTATACATAATTGTCCACAACACCTTTTCTAAACCCTTGTTGTTGTAAGTATGCATCCAATCTTGTATTCCAATCTCTAGGGGCTTGTTTCAACACATACAAAGCTTTCTTAAGTTCGCATAGAAAGTTTTGATCTTTCTCTAATGTACAACCTTTTGTTTTCTCAATATATACTTCCTCTTCAAGATTATCATTCAGAAATGCACATTTGACATCCATCTGATATACTTTGGAGTTCTTGTAGACTAAGAATGAAAGAAACATTCTAATTGCTTCCACACGTGCTACAGGTGCAAATGTTTCTTCAAAACCTATACCCTCAACCTGTGTATAACCCTTGCACACAAGTCTAGCTTTGTTCCAAATAGCTTTCCTTATTCATTTAATTTGTTTTTGAATACCCATTTGGTTCCAACGACAGTTTTATCCTTAGGTCTAGGAACAAGCTCCCATGTTTCATTCTTCTCAATCTGATTGAGTTTTTCTTACATAGAATCAACCCAATTCTCATCTTGACTTGCTTCTATAAAGTTCTTGAGTTCAATAAGAGAAATTAAAGAAAAACTTTCAATTTGAGCATCATCTTGTGTCCTTATTGTAGTCTTTCTCCTTGTCTATACACCTACATTTTTATCACCAATAATATGCTCTTCTGGATGATCTCTTTGTACAATTTTTAAAGGTGCCTTTGTGTCTTTCCTTTCTAGTTCATGACCAATTGGTTCGGTATGAATTGGTTCTGGTTCATCTAAGTCATCATCAACTACTGAAGTACAAAGTGAATCCTCATCAAATTTTACATGTATGCTTTCCAAAATTTTACATATCCTTATATTATAGCATTTATAAGCCTTGCTTCTTAAGAAATATCCAAAAAATTATCCTTCATCTTCTCTAGCATCAAATTTTTCAAGATTATCATCATCACATTTAATGTAACACTTACTTCTGAATACTCTAAAATGACTGACTGAGACTGTCATTTCTATCCATAACTCATAAGGAGTTTTGCAACTATTTTGTCTCAATTGTGCCCTATTTAGAATGTGAACAGTTGTATGAACAACATCCTTCCAAAATCTATCAGTTAGTTTTGACTCATTCAACATGGTTCTTTCTATTTCTTACACTGTCCTATTCTTCCTTTCAACCACACCATTTTGTTGAGGTTTCCTTTCTGCAGAGAATTGTCTTTTTATACCATTTTTTTCACAATAATCTTTAAATTCTTTTGATCTGAACTCTCCACCTTTGTCAGACCTTAAACATTTCAATGTTAGATTCATCTCATTTTCAACCATAGGCCTAAAAGTTCTAAATTTTTCAAATGCTCCTGATTTTTCTTTCAAGAAGCACACCCAAATCATTCTAGTGAAGTCATCTATGAACAACATGAAATTTATTTCACCATTTCAACCTTTTGTTCTCATAGGTCCACTTAAATAAGTGTGTATTAGCTCAAGTGGTTTTGTAGTTGAGTTCTCTTTAGTCTTAAAAGTCACTTTTGTTTGCTTGCCAATTTGACAATGTTTACATACAGTGTTTGATGGCTTTGTAATAGTAGGCGTACCTCTTATAGCCTTCTTTGAACTGATTTTGATAAGATCGTCAAATTTTATGTGTCCCAACCTTTTATGCCATAGCCAACTTTCATCCTTTTGACTCATGAGACATTTGGATCCATTCCTTTCCTTGAGTTGTTTAGTATGTATAAATTTCCATCTGTTCTATGTGCATCAACAACTAATCTTCCATTTTTCTTGATATCACATCCTTTATTATGAAATACCACATTGGATCCATTATCACACATTTGACTGACACTGAGCAAATTGTGTCTGAGCCCTTCAACATAGAAGTGATTTTGTGTTGTTGTCCTTCCATTATCAAAACTAATTGATCCTTTTCCAACTATGGTAGCAGTGTCATTTGAATCAAATCTTATTGTTCCTTTGCAATCCTCTCTTTTAATGAGAGAAATTTACTTTTATCACCTGTCATATGATTTGAGCAGCCACTATCAAAATACCATGTATCATTCTCATCTTGTGCATGAAAGGCAACCTGAACAATGAGAGACTTCTCTACATTCTTCTCTTCCTTCTTTGCCTTCCATTCTCTTTTAGTTTATTTCTTTTGATCGGTATCTAATTTAGCTTTCTTTTCTCCTTTTTCATGAGTATTCATTTTCATTTCTTGTTTGGGAGACTTAATACCGCTCCTACAAAATTTTTCTATATGACCAAGATTGTTACATTTATAGAATACTGGAGTGAATTTAGCAAGATGTGCAAACAGATTATGACTTATGAAGGTATTTCTTCTCATATTAAGTCTACAGTTTACTGCCTTATGACCAAACATATTGCAAGAGAAATAGTAACTAGGAAAAGAATGATTGAACCTAAATTCTTATTGTTGCCTGAAAGTAAGCGATTTTCTAAATATTCTCTTTTTATTGTTGACATCAATGAATCCATCAATATCCTTGCTTTCATTTTTCTTGTCAGTTATCATGTCCTTTTCTGCAACTGATTGATTCTTCTCATCTTCTTTCCCTCGATCTTCATCTTTTATAAAGATATCACTGAGTTTGTCTTTGTATTTCTTCTTATCTATCACAGTGTTATTAGAACACTATCCTTTCTCACAACCCAGTCCAATCAAGATATTAGATTTACGTTGCTTACTTATCATGTTATACAAGGCTTCAGTGCTTTTGTCATATTTCTTTAGACATACTATCCTAGCTTCCAGCATCTCACCTTCTTTTTCTTTTTCCCTTATACTTTGTGTCAAAGTATTCTCTATCTTCTTTTCTTCTTTAATTTTAGCATTGAGACTGATAATTAGTTCTTCAAGTTCCTCAATCTTCTTTTTGTATTTTTTATTCTTTTCTCTTGCAAGGTCTAGTTCATTTAAGGCTGAAATGAGTTATCCTTCCAAATAAACTACAATTTCTTCTTCATCATTATCATTCTTTTCAGTTTCAACCTCGAAAATTGCCATCAATAAATGTTCTTTATTTTCAGGTTCAGTAACATCTTCTACATCACTTTCATCATCATATGTACAATTATCTTCTTTGGAATATAAACTCTTCCGATTCTTTCCTTTCTTGTTTTTAGGAAGTTTGGATTGATTCTTACATTCAATTTTAATTCTACACTGACATGCATAATGTCTTACTTTACCACACTCAAAACATTTGAAAGGTACTTTTGTTACAAGTGTGGTTTTTGTTGCACCAAAAGATCGACCTGTTAAAGCCCGATACAACCACTAGACTTCTAGAATCCATAGGAGGTGTTAAGACATGCCACAAACCCGAGCGCTGCACTGCACAACACAAGGAGACCAACACAAGGAGTTATATGCATTGTCTTTTCATGTTATGTGCACCTCCTTACATTTCTAGTAGTTGAACAAACACAACACATTATTGCACCATAGTTCTGTAAGTGCTTTGGTGGTCCTTTGACCATTGAATATGGAGTTGTAGAAGCTACTTACATTGTACCCGCAAATCCACAAATAACTTGGCAATCTTTTTGAGTGGACCTGCAGAGCTATAGAGGAGTTATTCCTTACCACTCCATAGTTGCCAGATTTTTTGAAGTCTTCAAGTCAATGAATACCATCCCATCGTGGCCACTTGGTATTTTGATACATATTCTCCCCATGAATGAATGCATGTCATTAGATTTTGTATCATCCAACGTGGCCTATATGGGGTCTGCCTACTTCTGCACAACCATTTTCCAGCTCGATCGAAGTGGGATCTATTCTTCTAATCAATGGTCATTGTTTCAATGTGGCCTCCTTGTACCTGATAGTTAATATTCCCTTGGATGCACACTCACCATTAGATCTAATGTTGATGCAGTCAAAGTGGGATCCACTAGTGCAAGAGCACCTAAGGGTTGAAATTCCCTTAACCAATTTTGGCATGTACATACTATGGACTGGCTCTAAGTTCTTTTTTATTGCAGTTTTTGAAAATTTGCCTTATCGGCAAGACCTACCCCGATCGACAGGACTTCTCCCTATTGGCATTTTGGATATGTTGATATGGTTTTGTCATTGATGTCAACACCTGTCATCACTTGTCAACACTTATCAGCACTTGGAGATCTTTGGTTATATTCATCGACAAGTCAAAGACTTATGCACAGTCACCGATATTTGGTTCACCAATAGATTATATTGTTCATCGGCACTTGGAATGACTTGGAGACTACTTGGTTATGTCAAAGACATTATTCAATCACTTGGTTTTGGCGATTTGGTTAATTGTTTATTCAGGTTTTCATATTTGCTGTTATCGACAAATAGATCCAGGATAAGCACCGACAGGTACATCTATTCCAGATCAGCACGACACATTATGGAGATGATTTATTATTATTGTAAATGCATTGAGATGACATCATGCATCGGATATTGATTTATTTGTAATTGATTTTATTGTAATATCTTTTAGTGAGCTGATCTATTCAAATTGGTCTTAGGTTATGGTATAAATGTAAGATCTCATTTGTGAGATTGAGAATGTGAATGCGAAAAGGATTGCAATAAGGTATATGTGAAAATAAGCAGAGCTATACACACAGACATCATTTGAAGGTTGAAGGAAGGATTTTGTGAAGGCAATCAAAACTAAAATGGTACTGAATCCAACATATGAAGATGATATTTTGAGTAGTACATTATCATTGGATTTAATCATCCAATTGTAGTCAGTGTGACTCTCATTTTGTGATTGAGCAGTGAGCTCTAGGCAGCTGGCCTTTCTGCATGTGCAGAATCCATATTGTACACACATACTATCTGCAGTAGTATCATTTGATTGTAGGTAAGGCTTCTCATTGCGGTTTTTCACCTTACAGGGTTTCCACGTACAAATATTTGTGTTATGTGTTGTGGATGTTATTGTCTTTCTGTTTCATGCATTAATCTTTACCGATACTGCAATTAAATGTTAAGATTGTCTACCGACATAAAGTTTGGTTTACCAGTATTAAGCATTAAGTTTTGGTTAAGTTAATTTTGGTTAAATTTATTAGACAATTGATTCACCCCCCCTCTCAGTTGTCTCCATGACCTAACAACTAGTATCAAAGCCTAGTCCTCTTTTTGCAGAAGTTTAACAGCTTGAGGAGATCCAATGTCTTCTAACTATTTCAGGAAGGACAGTCTGAAACTTGATGGAACTATGGCATATGGAAGATCAGATGGAGACACATTTGAATTGCATTGGAAAGGACATATGGGATGTTACAAAGAATGGCTATACTGCTCCTACTCAAGGTCAACCTAATCCACCTAACTTGGCTAAAGATGAGGAAAATGTTTGCAAAGCAAGAGAAGCACTTTTGAGCGCATTGTCTGATCAACAAGTCATGGGATTGTCAGATAGATCTACTGCTAAAGGTATTTGGGAAAAACTGGAAACATTGAATGAAGGAGATTCCACAGTCAAAATTACAAAACTTGAATGCTTCCGAGTCAGGTATGAAAGTCTGAAAATGGAAGAAGAAGAAAGAATTTATGCTTTTATGGAAAGAGTAAATGAAATTGTTTTGGGTATACAATGTTGTGGAGGAACCTTAAGTGAAGATGAGATTGTTTCTAAAGTTTTAAGAGCTTTGCGACCGACATATAAAATGAAAGTTACTGCTATAAATGAATTGAGAACAATGCGTAATGCATCAGTATCTAGAGACACTTTGGTTGGAAAACTTTCAGCTTTTGAGCTTGAGGAATTTGGTCCTGTTACTACTATCAAGACAGATCTAGCTTTCAAGGCATCATCATCATTATCTGATAAATTTGATTGGAAAGCCTTTTATGCAAGAGAACTTGAAGAAAGTAGGAGAGAAAATGAAAAACAAGAACTTGAAGCACTATTTGCAAGGAAAATGCCTAAAGGTCTAATTGGAAGTAAGTATGAAGGTAAAGCACCCTTTAAATGTTTTAATTGTAATAAGATTGGTCATATGGCTTCTAGATGTCCTAATAGGCATGCAAGATTAAGAGAAGAAGCTAAAAGAACATATAAGCCTAACCCTGACTATTAGAAATACAAGTTTAAGAAGAATAGAGACAAATCTTGTTATTATATTGATGAAGGAGTTACTGATGATTCTGATGAGGAGCCAACAGATAATGGATGGGCTTTTATTTCTATAACAGAAGATCAACCGGCACCTACTGTTCAACCGATAGAGCAGGCCCTGGCAGCTAAAGTTGAAGATAAGGATGAATGTATTATTGATTCAGGATGTTCACATCATATGACTAGTGATAAGAGTAAATTCTTAACCTTTCAGGATTACAGTGGAGGTCTAGTAAGATTTGGAGATGATAAAGCTTGTTTGATCAAAGGAAAAGGCACTATACCTTTTCATGGTAAGCACAATACTGATAATATTTACTATGTTGAAGGTTTGAAGCATAATCTTTTGAGTTTGGGTCAATTAGTTGAGAAAGGATTTCAATTACAATTCAAGAATGGTAAATGCAAAATCTTAAACAAAACTGGTTTGGAAATTGCAACTGGTAATCAGACTAGAGGTAATATCTTTCATCTAAACAACAATGAGAAAGCATCTTTGATTGCACATATTGATTAAAGTTAGCTATGGCATAAGATACATTGTCATGTAAATTTTTATTGCATTGTGAAAATCAGTACTACTAAGGCAGTTAGAGATTTACCTAAGATTGTTAAACCTCACAATCCGGTATGTAAGGAATGTCAAATTGGAAAGCAAGTTAGAGCAACTTTCAAGAGTATTCCGGAGAAGTCTAACAATGTTCTTGATTTAATTCATACTAATTTATGTGGTCCAACAAGAACTAGAAGTATACAAGGAGATAGGTATTTTATGCTAATCATTGATGATTATTCTAGAATGTCTTGGGTTACCTTTCTCAGGGAGAAATCTGAAGCATTTGGGAAATTCAAACTATTGAAGGTGATGGTAGAAAATGAAACCGGCAAGAAAATCAAATGTTTGAGATCAGATCAAGGAGGTGAATTCACATCTAAGGAATTTAATACATTCTGTGAAGTGAATGGGATTAGAAGACAACTATCAACACCCCAGACACCCCAACAGAATGAAGTTGTGGAAAGGAAAAATAGAACTATCTTGGATGCAACTAGAAGTATGATATCAAAAGCAAATCTACCTCATACATACTGGAGAGAAGTCATCAATGCAATAGTTTATACATTCAACAGAGTTCACATCAGAGGTGAAACCGGTAAGACGCCACATGCACTATGGTTTGGTAATACTCCTACTCTTAAATATTTCAAAATATTTGGAAGAATATTAGAAGAGATGAGTATATTGGCAAATTTGATCCTAGAGGCGATGAAGGAATATTTCTTGGTTATTCATCTAAGAGCAAGGCATATAGATGTTTTAATAAGAGATTGCAGAAAATTGTTGAGAGTGTAAATGTGAAGATTGATGAACAGTTTAGAGGAAATTCAAGGTACACAAACTCTGAACCGGCAATAGAGATAATCACAAATGAACCTACTATGAATACACCAGTACAGAATGGTGATCCAGTGACATCAACATCATCTAGAGATTCAACAGTCACTGAAGAACAACAACAAGTAAAAACACCCCAGTATGTAAGACTGAATCATTCTGAAGATCAGATTATTGGAAACAAATTTCAAGGAGTTATGACTAGAGGAAGATTGGCAAATAAAGAGGTATGACTTATTTCTCAAATTGAACCTACATCAATTAATGAGGCATGTGAAGATAAATATTGGATTAAATCTATGGAAGATGAATTGGAACAAATTGAAAGGAATAACACTTGGTCATTAGTTCTCCGGCCTAGAGACAAAAATGTAATATGAACTAAATGGGTTTTCAGAAACAAACTTAATGAAGATGGTATAGTAATTAGAAAAAAAGCAAGATTAGTGTGTAAGGGATATTCACAGAAAGAAGGAATTGATTACAATGAAACCTTTGCACTGGTAGCTAGAATTGAGGCAGTCAGACTTTTATTGGCTTTTGCAGCACACAAGAACTATAAAGTATATCAAATGGATGTTAAATGTGCAATTCTAAATGGTGATCTTGAAGAAGAAGTTTATATTGAACAACCTAATGGATTTTGTTTGACAGATAACAAAGACATGGTTTGCTTGTTAAGGAAAGATTTATATGGATTGAAACAAGCTCTTAGAGCTTGGTATGCTAGATTGGGCAAATATATTTTGAAGCTTGGATACACTAAAGGTAATGCTGACAACAATCTATACTAAAAAGTGACTAATGATGACATCTTGGTTATTGAAGTTTTTGTTGATGATATAATCTTTGGAGGAGAAGATGGATTGTTTAAAGACTTTTCTAACAAAATGCAGCAAGAATTTGAAATGTCTATGATTGGAGAGATAAAATTATTTTTAGGATTGCAGATTTCATAGACTGATAAAGGTATATTCCTATGTCAATTTAAGTACTTAAAAGAATTACTAAAGAAATTTGGCATGGAAAATTGTAAACTGGTAAGCACACCTATGCCTACAGCTGATAAACTATCTTTGAAGGATGAATCTACACCTGTTAATCCAACTAGATACAAGTCTATGATAGGAGGTTTACTGTATTTGACACAAACAAGACCTGATATTATGAATGCAGTATGTATTGTTTCAAGATTTTAGAGTAATCCTAAAGAAAACAATGAATCAACAGTGAAAAGGATTTTTCGATACCTACAAAGCACTACAAATCTTGGTTTATGGTATCCTAGAGATGAAAATTTTGATTTATGTGCATACACAGATGCTAATTGGGCAGGAGATGTGGATGATAGAAAAAGCACCACTGGCGGAGCTTTTTTTCTTGGCAAAAGACTAATTTCATGGTTGAGCAAGAAACAGAGTTGTACAAGTCTATTAACAACAGAATCAGAATATGTTGCAGCAACAACTAATTGTACACAGGTATTATGGATCAAGCAAATGTTTAAGGACATAAAGGTAAAATGCAACGAACCTATAACTATCTACTATGATAATATGGTAGCAATTGATATATCAAAGAACCCAGTATTTCACTCTAAGACTAAACATGTTTCTATCAAATTCAATTTTCTAAAGGAGAATGTTGAAGCAAAAGAAGTGAAATTGGTTTATGTGAATACTAAAGAGAAGATTGCAGATATTTTTACAAAGCCTTTGCCTAAGGAAACATTTGAGTATCTTAGAGAGAAACTTGGAGTCCTACCTCCACTGGTAGAGACTTAGACAGTTGATGTTTGTCATCAACCGACATAATTAACAGAGAAATTTTATTCCGGCTTTGATGAGGAGAGCTAATTCTCGGGGGGAGTAGTTGGTATTTTGTATTTGGTTTTGTATTGCTTTGGCATTTGATGTCAAAGGGGGAGAGATTAATATGGAAAAACACATTATCTTTTTCTTTTGGGGAGAGATTATTCCTAGGGGGAGAGATATTATGTATTTTGATTTCTGGTTAATGATCTCTTTGGGAGATTGTTGGTTTTTGGCATTTCTGTTTTGGCACTTTGATGGTTTTTCTATCTTGTGTTGCCATCAATACCAAAGGGGGAGATTGTTGGCATTTTGGATATGTTGATATGGTTTTGTCATTTATGTCAACACTTGTCATCACTTGTCAAAACTTATCAGCACTTGGAGATCTTTGGTTATATTCACCAACAAGTCAGAGACTTATGCACAATCACCGGTATTTGGTTCACCGACAGATTATATTGTTCACCAACACTTGGAATGACTTGGAGACTACTTGGTTTTGGTGATTTGGTTAATTGTTCATTCGGGTTTGCATATTTGCTGTTACTGGTAATTAGGTCCAGGATAAGCACCGACAGGTATATCTATTCCAGATCAGCATGACACATTATGGAGATGATTTATTATTATTGTAAATGTATTGAGACGACATCATGCATTAGATATTGATTTATTTGTAATTGATTTTATTGTAATATATTTTAGTGAGCCGACCTATTCAAATTGGTCTTAGGTTATGGTATAAATGTAAGATATCATTTGTGAGATTGAGAATGTGAATGCGAAAAGGATTGCAATAAGGTATATGAAAAAATAAGCAGAGCTATACACGCAGACATCATTTGAAGGTTGAAGGAAGGATTTTGTGAAGGCAATCAGAACTAACTGGTAGTGAATCTAGCATATGAAGAATTTTGAGCAGTACATTATCATTCGATTTAACCATCCAATTGTAGTCGGTGTGACTCTCATTTTGTGATTGAGCAGTGAGCTATAGGCAGCTGGCCTTTTTGCATGTGTAGAATCCATATTGTACACACATACTATCTGCAGTAGTATCATTTGATTGTGGGTAAGGCTTCCCACCATGGGTTTTCCCCTTACAGGGTTTCCATGTATAAATATTTGTGTTATGTGTTGTGGATGTTATTGTCTTTCTGTTTCATGCATTAATCTTTACCAGTACTGTAATTAACTGTTAAGACTGTCTACCGCCATAAAGTTTTTTTTACCGGTATTAAGCATTAAGTTTTGGTTAAGTTAATTTTGGTTGAATTTATTAGACAACTGATCCAACCCCCCCCTCTTAGTTGTCTCTAGGACCTAACACTCTCGATGCGGTCGCTAGGGTTTGGAGTGGAGTTATCGGGTATCAGAAGGAGTGGGTTTATGCTATCCCGGTAACTCGATGAGTTAGCATTCGGAGCGAAGTACCTCAAAGTATAGGCATCGGGTATCAGAAGGAGTTGTTTTCCACAACCCCAATGACCTGATGGGAAAGCATAGGCATGGACCGGGTTGTATCGGGTATCAACAAGCAAGTTTCTCTCCTACGTCGACACCCTATAGGAAACTAGACGGACTAGAGGAGGTTCATCGACCATTGGGAGGAATGCTTCCATGTTACACCGATGGCCTAAAGACAAAGCATAAATAGAGGAGCATCAAACAAAGGGAATTCTTGTTATCCTGATGCCTGATGGAACATCACAAATTGGAGCATCGACCATCGGGTTGACCTATTTGGTGGGTCCCGATGACCCGATGGAAATGCCCAGGGAGCAGAGGAAGAGCATCGACCATCGGATGAAGGGGTTTCTTGTTATCCTCACGCACGATAGGAAAGTGAGAGTGGAGGACATAGTCATCGAACATTGGCAAATAAGAATTGATGTTACGTCAAAGTCCGATAGGAAATGCAGAGTGTAGAAAGTCAACATTGGCAGTTGGAAACGAGGTTCTATGGCTACGTCGATGGACCATTTTGTAACTATTTTTCAGTTTTGAAACCATCTGTGTTTCACAACGGAGGAAATGTTTAAAAGACCTAATGGGAATTCGTAAAGGGTTGGTTGTTCGATCATTTGGATAAACAAAAAGAAATACAAAAGTGTGTTTTCTGGTTTTGATCGCTGAAGTTTTGTTCTATATTGTTTTGCTAAGTTTTTCATTACAGTTTTGTAACCAGAGTTTCCTTCTTGTTGTTTGTTCTTTATTTTGAATCCACATTGTAAATATGGCTTTGTCTTGAAACTCCACTATGGGATCCACGTGGCCATTGGAGTACTTCAAAAAGAGCAAAAAATGTACAGTTTGAGTAAAATAGCAGTAGGAGGAAACCAGGAAATGGCAATCACCATTTCTACATACTGAGCCTAGGCGAGCTTGGAAGTAGTCCGGCTAGGTTTCAGTAATGTAATGAAGATAACTTGTAGGGAAGGAATTTGCTAAGAACTAGAAGAAGTTCCAGAAGGCTACAAGCCTGAAACCGTGACATTGTGAATCCAATAGAGAAAAATTTGCTAAACCAAACAAGATGGGTGGTGTTGCAATGAGGGAATATGTGTGTGTGTCTTGCATCCCTGCAAGGTTTTAGTGAGAAAGATTACCTGGTGAGCTTGAGAAAAGTGAGATAAGAAAACAAATGGGAGGGAATCCCTGACAAGTCTGGTGAGGTAGACGTGAACCCAGGAAGGGATAGAAACAAACTATTAAAGAAGCCTAATTGATTGTAAGCTAGGTAGCCTCCCTATCATTTTGGTATCAGAGTAAGTTTAGAGATGGGAAGAAAGTAGTTGATGTCAGACACTGAGTTAGTGGGAGAAAATAGTTCCAGAACGGTGACCAATGCAGAGTTAGCTAAGAAGGTAGAAGACCACGAGGAAGACAATAGACTCCTGAGAGAAAGATTAGCACAACTGGAGAGAAAATTAGACACAGTTGAGGACAAAACTGAGAAAGTAACAATCCAGGTCAATGAAGGGAAGGGTAAAGAACTAGTAGAAGAGGATAGGATACTAGAACCAAACCCTGTTCTACCCGAGGAACCTTTCTTGAAAGAAATTAAAGCTTTAGGTGGAAAATATTTAGAAGGAGTGCCACTTTTGCATGGGAAAATAGAGCCTGAAGTAGCTATTGAATGGATTGAAGGAATGGAGAATCACTTTGAGTGTGATGGATCAGTGAAGCCCAAAAGATGAAGGTAGTTAAGTCTAGATTGAGAGGAGCAACCTTAACTTGGTGGAAATTTGTCCATGAAGAGAGGCAAAAAGAGGGTAAGAACCCCATAGCTACTTGGAAGGGAATGTTAGCCAAGGTAAGAGAAACCTATATCCTAGAAGATTATGAGATCCAATTACACAAAAAAGAGACAAAATCTGAGACAAAGAGACTTGGATGTGAGCAGCTACACTGAGGAATTTCAAAAGTTGTGTCTGAGATCCAAGGTGGTAGAGGATGAGAGCATTAAGGTAGCTAGATACTTGAATGGATTGAGATGGAATATTCAAGAGGATTTGAGTTTGTTAAGCCCTAACACCATGCATAAGTGATATCAGTTGGCACTAAAGGTGGAGGAAAAGAGCAAGAACAAGCAAGAACAAAGCAACAGAGGAAGGGGAAGAGGAAAAGATGGTAGAGGCCAAAGAGGCAGTTTTGGTGGAAGAGGAATAGATCAAAGGTCCCAAGGAGAGTCCAAACTTATAGAGCAAAGTGAGGATTCACATAGCAAGAGTAGCTATAGAGGAAGGGGATCATGTAGCAACCCAGGAAGAGGTAGATCTAGTGGACCAGGAAGAGGGTCCTACTTCTCAACCATGAAGTGTTACAATTGCCAAAAGTTGGGTCACCCTGCCTATAGATGTCTAGAGAAACCCTCTTCAACTCAAGGGAGTGAGAGAAGAGTGACATATGCACAAGAGGATGCAAAAAATAGTAAGACACAAGATGTGAGCTTAGCTCCTAAAGATGGAGAAAACTTAATGATGAGAAGAGCCTTGATTAAGGAGCCAATCAAAGAAGAACCAACTCAAAGGAGAGCTTTGTTTAGAATAAAATGCAAGGTCCTTGGTAAGGTTTGTAGAGTGGTGATAGACTCAGGGTCTATTGACAATATTATGTCAGAGGAAACTAAAGTTGAAAAGAAGTCCATATAGTAATCCATATAGGGTCACTTGGCTCAACAAGGAGCGACATGTGGTAGTGAATGAACAAACATGGGTTGAGTTCAATAGGTAGTTATAAGGATAAAGTCTTGTGTGACATCCTACCTATGGATGCTTGCCATCTACTTCTTGGTAGATCATGATAGTTTGATAGAAAGGCCATTCACAATAGAGAGGAGAACTCTTATTATTTTCAAAATGATGGAGTTACATACCACATTCATTCCCTAATTGAAGAAGGAGAGAGCAGCAAAACTAAAGGCCCAAATGTGTCATTGGTGAGTGAAAAAGAGTTCATTAACACTCTCAAGGAAGGAGAAGGAGTGGGATTTTCTCTTATAGTGTAACCAAAGGAAACAAAGCAAGAAAAGATGGTTCCAATACCTCATGAAGTGTAGTAGGTACTAAACCAGTTCAAAGAAATTATAAGTGATGGAGCACCAACAACCCTACCTCCTGTTAGAGCCATCAGCCATCAGATTGATTTTATTCCTGGAGCATCATTACCCAACAAAGCAACCTATAAGATGAATCCTAAACAGAAAAAGGAAGTGGATAGACAAGTCCATGAATTGTTGGACCAAGGATTGATAAAGAAGAGTATAAGTCCTTGTGTCATACCTTCAGTGTTAGCACCCAAGAAAGGAGGAACATGGAGGCTATGCACAGATTCAAGAGCCATAAATAGAATCACTATCAGGTACAGATCTCCTATCCCAAGAATTGAAGACTTGATGGATTGCTTAGAAGGTGCAAAGTACTTCACTAAGATTGATCTCAAGAGTGGATACCACCAGATCAGAATAAAAGAAGGTGATGAATGGAAAACAACCTTCAAAACCAATGAAGCACTTTATGAGTGTCTTGTTATGCCATTCGGTCTTAGTAATGCTCCCAGTACCTTCATGAGACTCATGAATGAAGTGCTTAAAGATTTTATTGGTAAATTTGTTGTTGTATACTTATATGATGTCTTGATTTTCAGTAGAATTAAAGAGGAACATCTAGAGCATCTTAGTATTGTATTGCAAAAATTGTATGATGAGCAACTAACAATAAACTTGGAGAAGTGTGAGTTTATGAAGAAGGAACTTGTCTATCTCAGATTTGTAGTTTCAGGAGGAAATTTGAAGATGGACACATCAAAGGTGGAAGCCATCACAAATTGGCCAACACCAAAGACAATGAGTGCAGTAAGAAGTTTCATGGTTTGGCACAATTCTACAGGAAGTTTATCAGAGGGTTCAGTGAGATTTGTGCACCCATATTGGATACCATCAAATGAGGAGTTAAGTATAAGTTTCAGTGGACCAATGCAGCTAACAAAGGGTTTGAACTTTTGAAATAAAAGGTAGCTACATAATCAATAATCATTCTTCCTAGTTTTGATATGTTGTTCACAATTGAATGTGATGCAAGTAATATAGCAGTTGGTGTTGTTTTAAGTCAAGAGAACAGACTCGCTGCTTTCTTTAGGGAGAAGCTCAATGATGCCAAGAAAAAGTATTAATCCTATGATCTTGAGCTGTATGCTCTTGTCCAAGCTCTTAAGAAGTGGAGGCACTACTTGTTACCTAAAGAGTTTGTTGTTTATATAGATAATCAGGCTTTGAGTTTTTTGAATTCAAAAGATAAGTTGAGTCATAGGCATGTTAAATGGGTTGAGTATTTGTAGTCATATACTTTTTATATTAAGCATAAGAAAGGATAGTGTAATAAAGTAGTAGATGCTTTGAGTAGAAGGCTACTAACAGTGCAAGAAGTGCAGATTCAGAGTATTGGAGTTGATTACTTCAAAGATTTGTACCCTAATGATGATGATTTTATAGCCATTTATAAGGTTTGTCAAGAATTTCAGAATCACTTTCATAGTGAGTATGCTGACTTTACTTTGCAAAATGGTTTTTGGTTTAAAGGTGGACAGTTACGTGCTCCCAAAGGATCGATGATGGAAAATCTAATCCAAGAAAAGCACAATGGATGTTTGAGTAGTCATTTTGGCCTTAATAAGACATTGGAACTTGTTCAACAGTTTTACTATTGGCCTAGAATGTAGAGGGATATCAGAAGGTATGTTGAGAAATGTATGGTTTTTCAGATAGCTAAAGGTACAACTACTAATGGTGGACTTTAACAGCCATTAGCTATTCCTACTAGGCCATGGGAATGTGTCAATATGGATTTTGTGGTTTGATTACCTCAAACGAAGTTTGGCTGTGATAGCATTTTTATTGTTGTTGATAGATTCAGTAACATGGCACATTTTGTTCCTTACAAAACTACTCATGATGCTAGTCACATTGTACACTTGTTTTTCAAAGAGGTTATAAGAATCCATGGATTTCCGGTTAGTATTGTTTCAGATAGAGATGTCAAATTCCTTGGACATTTTTGGAAAACTCTTTGGAAAAGACTGAGAACTAATTTGTCTTTTGGTTCAGCCTATCATCCCCAAACGGATGGTCAAACATAGGTGGTAAATAGGACACTTGGAAAACTTTTAAGGTGTTTGATGAAGGAATATGGATAGAGTTGGGATCAGGTTCTTCACCAGGCAGAGTTTTCCTACAATGACAGTGTCCACAGGTCAACTGGGAAGAGTCCTTTTGAAATAGTGTATGGTATGCACCCACGAGGTATTCTGGAATTACGAGATCTTGGTAATCTGTCCCACAAAATTTGTCAAGGTGGTGATGTTGCTCAATCTATGAAGGAAGTTCATGACCAAGTCAGGCGATTTCTCCAAGATTCTTCACAAAAGGTTAAAGCCAGAGTTGATGCCACATGGAGGGATGTGCAATTTTTTGTTGGAGATTTTGTGATGGTCATTTCAACAAGGCTTGACTGCAAAAAGGGATTCCAAGCAAACTACAAATGAGGAGACTAGGCCCATATAAATTTTAGTCAAGTATGGCTCTAATGCCTATAAGATCGATTTGCCATCTGATATTGCTTTGTCTCCTATTTTCAATGTTGCAGATTTGGTTGCCTACAAGGGGCAACTTCCTAAGGAGGATGCGTGAGTTTCAGATGTTTAGCAGGCACTTGACGATATGCCCTTACCTTCTTCTACTATACCTTGGGCTGAGAAAGTGTTGGATTCTCACGTTTTCAAGAAGACTAGACACCAGGTCTACATGGAACATTTGGTCAAATGGATGAATAAACCTAATTCTGAAGGGACCTGGATCCCCGAATATCCAACTTTGTCAAGTTGTGAATTGATCTCTCTCTACTGCCGCACATAGTCACTTGACTTCTTTGTTTTTGGGGGAGTATGGTGCAGGAGCACCTAAGGGTTGAAATTCCCTTAACCAATTTTGGCATGTACATACTATGGACTGGCTCTAAGTCCTTTTTGATTGCAGTTTTTGAAATTTTGCCTTATCAGCAAGACCTACCCCGATCGGCAAGACTTCTCCCGATGCGGTCACCAAAGTTTGGAATGGAGTTATTGGGTATCGGAAGGAGTGGGTTTATGCTACCCCAATAACTCAATGAGTTAGCATTCAGAGTGGAGTACCTCGGAGTATAGGCATTGGGTATCAGAAGGATTAGTTTTCTGCTACCCTGATAACCTGATGGGAAAGCATAGGTACGGACCAGGTTGTATTGGGTATCGACAGACAAGTTTCTCACCTACACCAACACCCAATAGGAAAGTGGACGGATTGGAGGAGGTTCATCGATCATCGAGAGGAATGCTTTCGTGTTATGCCAACGGCCCGAAGACAAAGCAAAAATGGAGGAGCATCGGACGAAGGGAATTCTTGTTATCTCAACGCCTGATGGAACATCACAAAGTGGAGCATCAGCCATTGGGTTAACCTATTTGGCGGGTCCCAATGACCTGATGGAAATTCCCAGGGAGCAGAGGAAGAGCATCGGCCATTTGATGAAGGGGTTTTTTGTTATCCTAATGCCTGATAGGAATCTGCGAGCGGAGGAAGAGCATCAACCATCAGACGAAGGGATTTCTTGTTATCCTGACGCTCGATAGAAAATTGAAAAGTGGAGGACATAGTCATCGGACATCGGCAAATAAGAATTAATGTTACGTCGAAGCCCGATAGGAAACGCGGAGCGTAGAAAGTCGACATTGGTAGTTGGAAACCAGGTTTTGTGGCTACGCCGATGGACCATTTTGTAATTATTTTTTAGTTTTGAAACCATTTGTGTTTCACGATAGAGGGAATGTTTAAAAGACCCAATGGGCATTTGTAAAGGCTTGGTTGTTAGATCATTTGGATAAACAAAAAGAAATACAAAAGTCTATTTTTTGGTTTTGATCGCTGAAGTAGTGTTCTATATTGTTTTGCTATGTTTTTCATTACAGTTCCATAACTAGAGTTTCCATGTAGTTTGTTCTTTATTTTGAATCCACATTGTAAATATGGCTATGTCTTGAAACTCCACCATGGGATCCACACGGCCATTGGAGTACTTTAGGAAGAGCCAAAAATGTACAATTTGAGTAAAATAGCAGTAGGAGGAAACCAGGATATGGCAATCGCCATTTCTGCATACTGAGCCTAGGAGAGCTTGGAAGTAGTCCGGCTAGGTTTCAGTAATGTAATGAAGATAACTTGCAGGGAAGGAATCTGCTGAGAAATGGAAGAAGTTCCAGAAGGCTACAAGCCTGAAACCGTGACATTGTGAATCCAATAGAGAAAATTTTTCTAAACCAAACAAGATGGGTGGTGTTGCAATGAGGGAATATGTGTGTGTGTCCTGCATCCCCGCAAGGTTTTAGTGAGCAAGCTTACCTGGTGAGGTTGAGAAAAGTGAGATAAGTAAACAAATGGTATGGAATCCCTGATAAGTTTGGTGAGGTAGACGTGAACCTGGGAAGGGATAAAAACAAGCCATTAAAGAATCCTAATTGATGGTAAGCTAGGTATCCTCCCTATCATCCACCCTTGCAAATATGCGAAGACTGATGATCATTGAATATTGTTGCACCATGGCAACGTCCTCTCTGACAAAGATTCTCCCCATAGATGCATGCTCCCTGTTAGATCTGATGTCAATGAAATCTTGCCTTACATATGTGAGGAGGTCATAACAATAGCGACAACACAATGTGTTATGTTATCCCTATAACAATGCACGACTAACACAACATGAGCAGTAATACAATATGTTATGTTATACTTCTAACTATGTGCAACTAACATAATGTATTATACATGACTGAAACTGCACTTTTTTTGAGTCTTCATTATTTTCCCAATGCTTTACCACTCTATGGCTTGTTTGTCATTAGCATTCTCACATTTGCCAATTTGGGGCAACACCATTAATATTAAGTCCATCTACTCAACGGTTGACATCAATGACAATCTAATGCCAACAAATTTAAAGTTGAGAAGGACATGGCTCTCATGTGGAATGCTAGGAGTGAGGATAAAGGGAAGCATAGAAAATTTGAAGCTTTATGGCTAGGACCATTTGTCATCATAGACAAATGTGGAGAAGACTCTTACTACCTACAAAATATGGCTGGTGAAAATCAGGAATTGCCAGTGCATGGACAATTCTTGAAATACATTTTTCACTAAAAAGAAGATATCTTCCATGCATAGTAGTTTGGGTTTCCCTTTCCTTTCCTTTTCTTCTTTATTTTTATATGCACACCAAATATATTCTAGATTAATGCAATGACTGTGACAATCATTAATCCCCAACTAAAGCCACTGTTGGAACCTCCAAAAAAATTGTGTTTCTTAGTTCTAATGTCCTTAAATTATTTTCCCTATATTGTCCCTATAAATAGATAATCCAAACAATCAAAATATGTACAGGTGTACATAGTTAAATATCCTTTTGTCATAATTCGTTGTATTTTCTTGCCTAAAAATCCCAGAAGTTGGTACCAAAATCCTCAACTAAATAAAATGTTTGACACATTAAGAAACCCTAAAAGAATTTTGTCCTTGTTATAAATTTTATTTGTTAATCAAGGAGTCCATATTCCCCACCATTTCTCTAAAAAATGTCTATGTACCTAACTTATAATTTCATTTGGACCATAATATAGTAATACCATGAATTATTGCTATTTCATAGGATCCTTATCCTATTATATTAAGCAGTCTATGAAACAACGACAAAGAAAATAAAGCTTATCAAGATATCGCTATTTTGCAAGACCTATGTCCTATTATATTAAGCAGCCTACAAAATAGCGACAGAGAAGACAAAGATCATAAAAGTATCGCTATTTTTCAAGACCCATATCTTATTATATTAAGCGGCTTGTGAAATAGCGACAAAAAGAGCTAAGTTAATAAAAAATTGCAATATCGCAAAAGGGGTTTAATATTGAATTGGAGACACTAAGATATAGCGATGGCTTAATAGACTATTGCCAGACCATAGGATGGAGATACTTAATGTAGAGTGAAGTTGCGATATAGTGATAGTGGCTAGACCACATACCGCTATATCACAAGAAGCAAGGATATGGGAAAGACAAGTGTCGCGATACAACGATAACTAATGTCACCATTTCGCAACAAAGAAACAAGACTATTAAAATAGGTTTGCAATATGACAAAAATAGTAGCCGAGCCAAGTTGAGAGTGATGTCAGCATGTCATAATTCAAATTTTTCAAAAGGTGGCGAAGCTGTTAATGGCACACATGAATTAAATGAGAAAAGACCCTCGAAATCCATCATTAATAATCAAATTTTTGCTTGAAAATTTTACTCTAAACTAAGGAATTACACGGTGCGAGCTTTGCGACAAGTAAGAACATGCCAAAATCATCGCCAAAATTACAATTACTCCATCATTCCTTGAGCTGAAAATTTTACAGAATCAAGTTGAATTTCATCCAAAATCATAAATTTAAAATGCCTAAGAAAGGGGAAGGGTCTAAAGTAGGCGAAATCTCTAAAAAGGATGAGGGTTCTAAGAAAACACCTCGGAGATCTAACCCAGTTGATAAGAAGAGGCCATTGCAAAAATCCTTACTAGATGCCTTACCTGGGTTAGAGGACACTGGAGTCAAAAATGTGTTTAAAGACAAGATCGAGGGATGTAGGAATGCCTCAATTCCCATAGCAAGAAGGGATCTATTTTGGTACTTTTATAAAAATAGAGATGGAAAGGTCCCAATGTTGAATCCCTAGACTTTGGATGTGGAAAAAGTTGCTCCACTAAGGTATGAGGAAGGAGTACATGGCTATGAAGCTCAAGTAGAAGAAGGGGCAGAGAAAATAAATGATGTGGATGAAAGGGTAGCTATGTCACTGAGGTTCATAGAGGATGATAAATTCATATTACTCCCGAGTTCAAAGAATTTTGGATGAAAATAAAAATGAAAGAATTCGAGGAGAGTAAACAAATGAACCTAATGGGTGTGGATGAATCCAAACATGATAAAGTAGTTTCACAAACTTTCAAGGAAGTAAAATTTGATGAAATACACATTACTCTTGCAAAAGCAAGAGAAATAGTTATGAAAAGTAATATGCTAGTTGTTCTAGGAATGAGATTAAAATAAATTTTTTTGTTAGATCAAGTGAGGCAACAAGAGGACCCCATGTTAGTATAAAAATTTGATTTTGAAGAGGGAGTAAGCGGTACTGGGTATAACCCAAAAACTAAGATTCTAGCTGCATGGGTGAACTTCAAAAGCACCAATAAGCCAAAGTTGGTAAATATGGTGAAGGAAACACATTGAACAACCATTCTAAAAACCTTGAAAGATACCTCCCCATTAGAGGTGGCCACATTAACTATACATTCTGGTATGTTCACCAGAGATGCAGCAAAGCACATGCAACAACAAAAATTGAACTTCAAAAAAGACAAGTGGAAATGATTGATGAAATTAACAGATTGTATGTTGAAAATGCTATGTTAAAAGATAAGACAAAAGGACAGTCGAATAGCCAAAGCAAATCCCTTCTCTTGCATAAACATGCTACACACAAGCCAACAAAAAGCACTGAAGACAATAAGGGATGACATGAAGAAAAGAAAAAATATGAAAAATGAATCAAAGAGTTAAGAATGACCAAAGAAGAAATTTTGCAGAAGATACCACATTAGATATATAGAAATTTTGAGCAGATACTGGCATACAAGGAAAAACTTGTCATTGAGAAGCTAGATGATGTTTATAGGGGCTATGAGTCTTTATTGAAGATGTTGAGAATATTTGAAGAAAAACAACCTAGGTTAGAAGCTTTGTTAAAGTAGTGGCAACCGACATATCTTACTCTTGCCACTTTGTACAAGGTAACACAAAGGGATCCTAATGCTCCTCCTGCCATAAAAGAAACTGAGAAAACAATAAGCATAATCACTCAAGAACTCAAGTATGTTTCTAGGGAAGAACATAAAGTAAGGGCCAAAATAGATTCCTTTCATAGATTCCAACAATGTACTATACCCCATATCATTGACAACGACAAGATATTTTAGTGATTGGAAGATTGAATTTTGTCAAATGGTCCCTAAAATCAAGTCACATATGAAAGAGGAAAAGGACACAAGTATCTACAGTTTCAATTTTTTCTAGGACCAAATTATAACATTAGATGTTAGATACTCAAAATTTTGTCACAAAGGTGCGAGCAATGACCAACAAGAAATGGAGAGATCACCTTTTGAAAGTGCCTGCTATCCAATGTTTCAAATGGCCAAGTGACTACAAAGTCTACCAATAGGAGACCACATATTTGAAGGCCTCATGAGAGTAATACAACATAAAGCATGTCAATGAATGTGTAGTATGCCCTTACCTAAAGTAGAACCTTTCCTGACCCCTTGGCCATGGGTTGCTACTCATAGTATCATGATAAGGGGCTCACTCACATTCACCAACTATTCTCATATTTCCATAATTGTGTTTATTTTAATGCACGTTTCAGAAAACTTTGTTCAAAAATATTTTAATGTTTTAATTAAGTTTTCTCTTAAAAGTCCACAACTATATTGAGTCATGAATGGTTGCAATGTAATAGTCTAAAGCTTTTTTGGATTAAGGCAAAAATAGGTTTTGTGAAGGGACCTCGAAACCCTCTACAAAATGATTCTAAGAGGAATAGAATCAGAGATTAACATCCAAAACAAAATGGGCTGCATGGAAAAGCATTAGAAATAGCAGTCAAAGAGACAACAAAAGCCCAACTGGGCACAAAAAGAGAACAAGGATACCGAAGCCAAACACAGACAGAATCAGCAACCAAAAAACAACACAAACCTAGTTACATAAGGCTTTTGAGGGTCTCAGCGACCTCAGCCTCAAGGACATTCATTGTATCAGCATTAGTCTTCATAGCTTTGTAATCCACATTTTGAATAGCTGCTTTTTTCTTCATATTCCCACGAGTCCTTTTGCAGGGTCCTTCTACACCCCGATCTGCCTCAAAATCATCCCAAATAATGACAACAACCCTATTTTGTTGCTCCATACTATTCACCATAGTGTTCATAACAACCACATTCTATTTGACAGTCTTGTGACCCCTTGCCATTATAGTTTTGAGGGTGTCCTGGATCTTGTTATAACATTCCTCAACACAGGCAATGCGATCCTCCAGCCTTTTCTTCAGCTAATCAACCCCTTCACCCATCTTCTTGATGCAGTCCATAACCAACTTCTCATCCTCTGTCCAATTCCCCACATTGTTCTAATTACCTTGCGTATAACCAGCAGGGATCACTTCCATTTTACTTCCCAGGGGTCCTTGGTTGATCCTTATCTCCTTTAGTTCATGGAACAACCATTTGAACATGTTGAAAGTGTCAATAGAATGTTCACGAGCCATGCCCAACACATTATCAAAATCCTCCCTCTTATCATTAAGTTCGACAGTCTTGAGATGAAGGTCTTCAATTCCAACTATGCCCACATTACCAGCCTCCTTATTAGATGAAGGAGAGGTCATGACATTATGGCACTCAAAGTCCTTACCATATTCTACATTCTCACTAGAAGAGGGGGAGCCATTCTCAGTAGAAGTAGAGGAGGAGGACATAACAATATTTTTTTTCCCTTTTATACCCTTCCTCACCTTAGGTTTTGAACTCGAGAGTTTTTCTATTTTAGCTTTTTTTAGGGAGGGGAATTCCCTTTAGACCGAGACCCAAAAGCTTCATTGCCAAACTCACCCATACTAGTATCTTCATTCTCAGAAGTAATGTGGATATAAACATTAGGGAAAGGAAGAGCACATAAATGGGCATCAATAAGGACCAACAGGCCTTTGTACAAGATAGAAAACTTGGAAGGGTTCTTGTGGTGATCACTAAAAGTAACATTAAGAGTAGACATAAGATAAAAAGGGAAATACATCTTCACACCATGGAGAAAATGATTCAATATAACAATGATGACCATACACCGTAGTATAACAACCATCCAAAGTAAGGTAATTCATGATTACCTTAAGGAGCTTCTGCCAGAAAGACTTAATGACCACAATGTCATAGTAACTGGTCATCTTTTTAACAATTTTGGCCAACTCTACCTCCTTCTTGAGGAAATTATGTACAGCTTTCTCAGTATACACTCTGTCTCTGTAATACTTCATACCCTCGATGGATAACCTTATGACCTGTGCTATAAGGGATTCATAAACCAAGACCTTCCGACCATGAAGGACAATTGTTCCATCCTTCTAGTTCTAAGAAAAATAGTTCATGACATCCTGATTATGCCCTTGTAGCCTCTCAATGTAGGGAGTAAACCCCCCTTTCTCCAAAATCCACCATAGCTTCTTTTCATTCTTCAACTTCACACAGCTAGGCGACTCTATTCATTTTCTTGCACCACCCATTCTAACTTGCTCTCTGTAAAACTGACTGCAAAGAATTTTCAAAGTGAAAACTAGACTCCAGAAAATGTTTAAAATCGACCACAAAGCATGCAAAATAAGTTTGCATGGATTGTTATGTCCTCTCTGGCCACCTGTATCAATTAGGAAAGTATCAATAACTCTAGAAACACTTAGAGTCATTATGGCATGAGTTATTATTAAATTTCCTCCTTGACTTCGCTCGTGGAACAAATGCATAGCAAACTTTGAGTCCATCCTATCACCTCGGGTCCAACTAAGTTGATCCTTACATGTCACTTCTCTGTTGGCAACAAAGTCGGCCACCACATTGGCTTGTCCGTATACATGAACAATAATGCATCTATCAAACATTTTTATAATATCTTTTGTCTTCTTCATCCATATATCAACATTCCAAGCCGGTGTAGATTTTCCCTTTAGGTAGTTGATAATATTCATTGAGTCCCCCTCAATCCAAACAAGCTGAAAGCTCTATTGTTTAGCAATTTTTAAGCTCTGATAGGCTCCTATAGCTTCAACGACATTATTAGTCCATTTTCCTAGAGGGAGAGAAATAGCATAAATAAGTTTCCATAGTGATCTCGTAGCACTCCCCCACAGCCGGCTTGACCAAGGTTCCCTCTAGCCACACCATCAAAATTAATTTCCACCCATCCTTGGGGTGGAAAATTCTAGCTAATGTTGTCCCTAGGATCGACCTTAGGTTTGAACATTTGAAGAAGATGACTAAAATCCCATTCCTTGACAACATTGGCTTCATACTCCTTAAGGATGCTACTTTGAAAATGAACATTGGAGCTAACAGTCGAGCGATTATCAAAGATGTCTCTAGAGATTTTCTTGAAAACAATATCAGGACGGAGATGAATATTCCTGAAGATATAGTTATTATGTTCTTTCCATAAACCCCACGCCATGTGAGGAAACACAAAGGACCATAGATTCTTCAAGAGAATATTTCTTGAGGGTGGGTTCCATTAGTGAACAAACTCCTTTATGGCCCCCGGGAGAGTCCAGCAAAGACCCCATTTCTGAAGCATTAGTCCCCAAATCTTAGAAGTGTAAGAGCAGTGTAAAAATAGATGATCAACAGATTCAACATCTCTCACGCACAAGTAGCATCTATTTGGGATAGAAAAGCCTCTCTTAACAAGATTTTTCGTTGTTAAGATTTTATTAAGAAAGAGAAGCCAAAAAAACATATTGACCTTAGGGGAGAGGTCCTTGATCCACACCTTCGAACACCAAGAGACATGGGGTTCCTTATAGCACTCCACATAAGCAATAGAAAACTTCCCATTAGGAGTGAATTTCCAAATAAGCTCATCTTCCGCACCATCCTCCAGATCAAAATAGTTTAGGGAAAGTTGCAAATGAGTTAAAGAAGGATTTAACAATAGAAAGATTCACCCACTTACCCTCCTTCCAATAGTCAACCACCATTAAGCCAAAAGATGCCACACAAAGATCCGTTAAAGTACCCAATGTTGGATCAGAAGCAAGCGAGTGATTCCCGATCCAACAATCATCCCAAAACTAGATACTTTTGTCATTCCCCAGCTTCCAATAGGATCCCCATCCAGCCACTTCCCTAGCCTTGAGGATATTGTTCCAAAGATGAGACCCAATAGGGATATGAGAAGAACTCAAAAAATCCTGCAAAAGAATGAACATTAATGAGGTATTTATTGTGCCATATGGTGTTCCATTCCCTTCTATAGTCATAAGATCTCCAGTCCTGTTTAGCCAAAAGAGCATTGTTAAAAAATTTAATGCTTCTAATTCCCAGTCCACCATATCTCCTTGGATTACAGACATTCTCCCAGGTAACCAAAGGGATTCTTTTCTTTTCCTCCACCCTAGACCAAAGGAATCTTTTTTGAAGTTTTTCAATAATTTCAGCAAATTTAGAGGGAACCTTGTACAAACTAAGGGCATAGACTAGGAGGTTCTGAAGAGTAGCTTTCAACAACTGAATTTTACTAGCTTGACTCAAAAGGGTGCCTTTCCACCTAGCTAACTTCCTATTAAATCGATCAGTTAAAGAGAGCCAAAAGGAATCAAAAAGTTTAGATCCCAAAGGGAGACCTAGGTAAGTTGAGGAAAGCTTACCTATGATACAACCAACAATATTAACAATCTTCATTTGATGTTTCTAAGGAGTATTAATGAGGTAGATAAAACTCTTGGTTCTATTGACCATCTGTCTTGAAGCCTTTTCATAAAGGCAGCGAATCGATCTAATAACTCTGGCTTCCCCAACAAAGGAGCTTCCCATTAAAATAATATCATCAACAAATTTTTGATGAGAGCAGATCAAATTGGCTGAGGATGACACAAGGCCCTTCAAAGATCCTTCCACCACCTTTTTGTGAATGAATCTTCCCAAACTTTCAGCCATTATAGTGAACAAAATTGGCGATATAGGATCACCCTGCCTTAGTCCCCTCGAAGTTCTGAAGAAATGAGAGGGTGATCCATTGAAAATAACTACAGTTGAAGCGGTGGATATAAGCTGCCAAATCAGACTGATGACCTTACCAGAGAAACCAAAAGCTTGAAGAATTTTTTTTAAAAAGCACCAATCCACCCTATCATAAGCCTTTGAAATGTCCAATTTCAGCAGAAAGCCTTGAGACTTTGCCTCCAAAAGTGAATGGATGTTTTCATGAATAGTGATGATATAGTCAAGAAGATATCTCCTTGGAACAAAGCCATTCTCTTGAGGTGAAATAAGAAGAGGAAGAATCTTCAACAACCTCAAAGTAAGAACCTTGGAAATAATTTTGTAGAAATGATTACACAAGCTAATAGGCCAGAGAATCAACCCCCTACTTCTTACGGATAAGGACAATAAAGGTTGGACACATCTTTCTCCACAACTTCCCAAAAGTGTTGAAATAAGAACACAGGAAAGTCGGTAGAGCCAGGAGCTTTACTACCATCAAAAGAAAGGACATCACTTCTAATTTCCTCCTTTGAAGGAATAGCAACCAAATTATGATTTTGGTCATTAGATAGGACTTTAGGTATGATGCCAACCAACATATCTTGAGACTTCGGGTCTAATAAAGTATCTTTCTTCAGAAGATCAACAAAGAACTCAACTGCAGCTCCACTTATTTCATCCTCATTATCTATTCTTCTCCCATTCTTCACAAGGTGATCAATTCTATTTGCAGCCCTGTGTTAAGGGTAGTGATGTAAAAGAATCTGGTGTTTTTATCACCATCCTTAAGCCATAAGGATCTAGATCTAGATCTTTGCCTCCAAAAGGTCTCTTCTGGGGCTATAATTTTGTGGAATTTAGACAAAAACTCACTTTCCTTAGTAAAATTATCATTCACATAACCTTCTTTTTGGACTTTATCCTGGATTAGGCTCAACTCTTTCTAAAAAGCATATTTTTTAATGAAGATGCCCCTAAAGACTTCTCTATTCCACTTTTTAACCTTTTCCTTAACATGCCTTAACTTATTAGCTACCTGGAACATAGCAAAGCCATCCACTTGAACATTCCACCAATATTTCATGCTATTAAAAAGGTTTGGGTGGGAAAGCCACATTTTCTCAAATCTAAAAGGAAACCTTCTTCACAGGTCATTCTTAGGATCAACCATAAAACATACTGGAAAGTTGCCTGATCTGATTTTAACCATGGAATTCAAAGAACAAACATAATGCTGGATCGACCCAACTGAAATCAAAGCCTGATCAAGTCTAACTTGAATCAGCTCAGCTCCAAGATGACGATTAGACCAAGTGAAGGAAACTCCAGATAAGTCCAAATCAATGAGACCCAAGCTATTGATGAAGTCAACTAAGTCTTGTTTGTTATCATTCTATATCTGGGATCCCCTAAATTTCTTAGATTCCATAAGAGGGGTATTAAAATCCCCCATAACCAACCAAGGAATTTGGGATAATGGCTCTGAAAGGAATAAAACTTTATTCAAAATTTCCTCCTATAGACTTTATTATTGGGAGCATACACATTGGATAGAACCCACGAGAACCCATCCCTTGAATTTTTAAACAAAGTAGCCACATGGTTACCATCATGATAGATAGGAGTGCCTTGAATGAACTGAGTATCTCAGAGAGTAACAACCCTCCCAGAGGCCCCATCAAAGTTGCTCCCTTGAGATTCACAAAATTGAGAAAACTTAATTTTCTCCACTTTTTCTTTTGACATTTTAGTTTCTTGAATAAGTAAAATGTATGGCCTATGATCCCTAGAAATATTATGGATTTTGTCTTGTTTATGTCTACTATTAAGACCTCTAATATTCTAGGAAAAGAACTTCATTTATTACCAGGATAATTAAATAGACTTTCATGGATCATTTTTTGTGACCCATACACTATGTTTTGCATGCACTCCTACTCTCTTTACCACCTATTAGATTTTCTCCCTGCGCTTCGAGGTGGCCCGCAGTCCGCCTTCACTCTGTTGCGAGTAGTAACTCCAGGTTTCTGTTGTGACTTCTTTTTCTTTGATACTACCTTGGTATTGTAATACCCTAAAAATGGTCACCTAAACCATGATCCCCTAATCTCGACAACATCACCAAGGTCCTAACCAAAGACAATTAAATCAACTTTGAGCACACAATTAATTAATTCTTAAATCATTAAATGTCACATGGCAAGTGAATTATTCTATATTAATTAAATATTTATTTAATTAATTAAATCATTCCAAGAAAATCATTTTGATCAATTATCCTATTTAATTTATTAAATATCCTAGCATATTTAATTAATTAATAAATTTTCTATTTAATCATAAAAAGAATTAATTTACTACAAAAGAGGAATCAATATGCAAAGCAAGAGTTAAATTGAAAATAAAATAAACAAATTGAATTGAGAGAGAAATCAAACTTGAGATATTGTTTCTTCTTCTAAAATGAGATAACTTGAAATCAAAAAAGTAATTAATTGAATTATTAATCATTCTCTAAAACTGGAACTCAAAGCTTTTGAGAAAAGAAGTTCAGTTGCATTGAAAAGACTTTTTTCTTGAATAAATCAAAGAAATCACATGGAATCACCTATTTTTATCACAAGTGCATGGAATTAATTGGATTTTATCTCTAATGCAAACTCAAACTTATAATCAGAATGCATTTCAATCAAGCTATAATTGAAATCTATCTCAAGGTTAACTGAATATGATTTCTCAATTATTTCAATTATCCTAAATTGTGCTTTTTCTTGAATAATCTCAACCGCTCGTTGCTATTTGATCTTGAAAGTTGGTCTCTCTTTTGATTCTCTATAAATTCAGCCTTCATCTCTCATTCAAAACACCCTGGAGATATATTGTTATTATGCAGTTTTTGCTCTGGAGTCATTGAAGATATTGTGCTTGCTTTTGAGATTATTGCATCTTAGTTTATCTTTTTTCATATTTAGTTCAATTATGATTTCTTGAATTCATTTAGCTTACTATTCATTCATATAGCTTACTATTCATCCATCTAGCATAATCTTGCATTCATTTCGCTTAATATCATGCTCATATAGATTAAATCCTTCGTCTTGGTGTAGTCTAGTCACTGGTATTGCTTATACAAATCGGAGAGAAAGTCTATACTCGCATTTTTTAGAAGGCAATTGGTCAATTTGTTATGTTTTTCATATTCATGCTTATATCTGTCTAACCATACATGTAATGACTTAATAAAAGTGTTGTGTCTTACAGCTTAAGATACTTATTCCACCGTGGGGCAAAAGACTACAACTTTCCACCTTGAAGACTAATTTTTTTCTTTTTTTTCTTCAGATTTTGGTCCGTACACTTACTGCAAAATATCGTACGAGTTTTCCCACAGGCTCGAATGACAAACTACAGGTATCGTACGGCTCGATGAGAATTGTCGTACGGTATTCTGTATTTATGTTAAAAGTAGACTGCATTCTTCAGGTTCTTTATTGGATTTTTATCATACTAACGCTGACCCTGGCTTGTTGTCTATTTATCTAAGGAATTTACACAACCTAATCAATTTTTACAGAACGCTTGTCAAAGAATATGTTTGTCAAACAAAGACAATATGACTACTGATTTGTTGTCTTTGCAGGATGCCTAAGGAGATTCAAGTAAACATCATGTATTCTTTAAATTCATTTTTAGGCACCTAAATTGCTATCTAGTTAATGAACAAATCTCTCTTTTGTGTTTTAAGAAAATTCTGAGAGGTAGGAGAGTATGTTCTCGTCTGCATAGACAATCAAAAATCCAAACCCTTGAGGCTTTTTCTAGGTTTGAGATTTGTGTACCTTTAGTGAGCTTCTCACAGTGGGTAAAAGTAATCACCCTGTGAGAATGACCCAAGTGAGTACAGTCGGACATAGGCATTCCAACTCACTATAATAAATAGGTCTATGGTGATTAAAGTCTCAGATGATGGGATTATTTGAGTTTTCTCTTTGATATCTCTCATATTGAGCATTTTGTAGGGCCTCGCGGTCTTAATCACATATAAGTGACTACAGCTTGTTTCGATACCTTGTCAGGCTATAGACCTCAATCATGCTTGCTTGACTTCAAGGGGTAATTTCAAATGAAATTCCTGACTAAGAACTATAAGATAGAGGCTACCCAGTTCACCTCTGAAAGGGGGGATAATCTTTGTGCAAGAGAGATAGTAACTCTCCCAAGATACTTGTCATTTCATGCCCCCATGAGCGTTTGGAGTTGGCTAATATGGCGTTGAGAATCCATTGCGTGAGACTCAGTGGTCATATTCTGATTAGCTATTGGGTGTGTACCTGAGTCTGCAAGCAAAGGTTTTCTTCTCTCAACAATTTCCATAGGGATAGCGTGTTGTGATTGAAGTCATTATACATATTGTGTGTTTACTGTGTTTTCATCCCTAAAATTGAAACTGGAATGCCAAAACTGGAGAAAACAATAAACAACTCAGTGATCAAAACTCTGTCTGTATCAAAAACTAGTCTACCTCAGTTGTCAAAACTTTGTCTATATCAAAAACTAGTCTACCTTAGTTGTCAAAACTTTGTCCATGTCCAAAACTTCGTTCGTGTCCAGAACTAGTCATTGTCAGTCATGGAAAACTCTATCTATCAGAATCTCATCTTTGTCCAGTAAACTGTTGTATGAGTCTTCTGAAATATCATCCTACTGCCTACAATTTATCGTACGAGGTTTCATCAATCCTTACAGTTTTTGTTTGAGCCTCTATTTTGTGTCGTACAAGATCTGATAAATTATCGTCCTAGTTAGGGAAGTGTCGTATGAGCCTCTATTCTATGTCATACAAAAAATCTTCATATCCATCAGTTTATCATCTAAGGTCTACCCACCTATCGTACGAACTTAGGAAGCAAATCATAAAAAAATTTGTTTTCATCATCCTGAAGCTATCAAATTGTCATTTGGTTTTGTAAACCCTGTCATACAAATCCCTGATTTTGTCAGTCCAGAACAGTCAAAATTGCCTAAAAATAGTCTACAACGAGCATAAAATTGGTTATCATCATCTTGAGCATAAACAAATCTAAACTAAACATCTTATACAGGATAGATCATTCCAGAAACCAAACTAAGTCTTAGTTGCTTCTCTCAATCAATACGTTAAACACACAACTAGCTCCAATTTGATCTTGACTTTTGCAACACATACAACTCTAGGTCATGTCAGTTATAAATGACTATTCAAACTAGAAGCTCTTCTAAAAATTCTGACAAAAGTAAGAAGCCTATGGCTACCTTGGCTCAACAAATTCAAGATCTTAAGAAAGAAATATATGACATTCAAGCCCAACGAAAAGATTCAATGGCCCCTCGTGAGATAAAAATTCATGATATGAAGAACACTAGACTTCAAGAAATGCTAAAACAATTACATAAGATGGAACAGAAAGTAATTGAAAATCAAAAGTCAAATCTCAAACAATATCACAAGACACCTTCACCAAGACAAAAAGACATATATTCCCTAGATAGACAGTTTACACCTTTGGGGCAATCTATTGAGTCGACTTTGAAAGAGCTTCTTGAGCATAATCATATCATATTACCTAAAAAGACCACACGGGGATGTGAATTTTTGAGTAAGTATTATGCATATCATAGACAAAATGAATATAAGACTTCGCATTGCCTAGAATTAAAACATAAGATTCAAGATCTCATTGATAGTGATGTCATTGACATTGAAGATCCTAATGACTCACCTAAAGAAAAAGAAGGAACTATTTCCAAGCATGATCAAAATTATGAACCTGTGTCTAGCAATGGCTTACATGTAGTCTCCATCTCTTCCATGATGCCTCCATCTTCTAAGGCTTCTCAATAGAAGTCCATATCATATCCCTCAAATAATGAACCTAATGATGAAACTTTTCATGTTGACCCTCAAGGGCTATCTCAAGGGCCATCCTATCCAATGGTTGAAAAAGATCCTATCTCACTGGAATCTCATGATGATTCCCTTATACCTTTCCATTTCTTCCAAGATTATCCCCTTCCATCTCAAGAGAAAAGCATCCTTCCTAAGCAAGATCATGATGCCTCTTCCACCTTTTCAAATGATCCTATTCAAAATGAAGAGTCAAACACCCCTCCTACTCTATCCAATGGTCCTCTTCCATGTCAAGATAAAATTATCCCTTCATCTTCTTGTCATAATCCTTTATGTTCTCCTCAAGGTTCCTTTATGCCTACAAATCCCTCTCATGATCCTACAAGTCAAAATATTTATAAACGCAAAGGGGTAGACCTTCACAAGCAAGAACCCCTCCATGTTAAAGACAATATTAAGGGTCATGGCCTCAGTGACATTCCTCAAGATGGTGGTATTCCTACTAAACCAAATCCAAGTACACACCTTTCTCTTCATCTTGTCTATCCATTTTAGGACCCTTTATTCCTCCATCCATTGTGCAGGATCAACAAAGGCGTACATCTACGCACACCTTTCCTTCATCTAAAAGGACACAAAAGCCCACTGAGAAAAAGAAAGAAAAATCAAAAGTTGTATGGGTTCCTAAGGCACTTGTAGAAGCAATGTGTTCCAAGAAACTGCAAAAGCATGAAAATTCAAAAACCATGTGGATCCCTAAGCGTCTCCTTGAAGCACAACAGTCTAAAAAGAAATCCAAATCAACAACAAAGATTGTTGTTCCTCCATCCCAATCTTCCAAATCCATTTCTCCATCACCTCTTTCATCCATTTTGGATCCTTATGTCCCAAAATCCCTGGTTGTTCCTCCATCCAAATCTCAAAATTTGAGATCCACTTTTCCTCCATCAATCCACCATCCCTCAAGATGTGTGCCAATGGTGATCCCACAAATGTTTCTATTCACTCATACACCAAAATTTCTACATCTGTTCCATTATCCAGTACCTCCATTTCATCCTTCCATGCCCCTTATCCAGTCCTTTGCATAAGACTTTACCCTAGTTTCATCACCAAATCTAAAAACTAAGGAAATCAACATTGGAGATGATGGACATGTACACTTAGCCGAGTCCTTCTTGGAAAGACATCTTTATGCTGGACCAATGAACTACCTACACAATACTCCCTGGCCCTATGAAAAACATGCACCTTCAACGATATCATATCTAAGGGTTGGGTTAGTTTAGCATTTGCTTTCTGCACCGCATATCATTTTCTTAAAAGCACTGCATCACATATAGTTTCTTTTTCAAATGCATCTCATTCATACAATTTCTGCATTTGCATATAGCAGCATTAATAAAACAAGGAATTGTCCAAGTTTATCATCTGTTTAAATTCAAGGCAAATAAGGGTTGTGTCCTTTCTTAGATATCTAGACATGAAGTCTTTGAGGTCATAAGGTCATTCATTTTCAACATTACCCTATGATGACGCTTTACTTATGGTTGGATAGTGACTTCACTATTTGAGACTTGTTAACCCAAAATCTATCAATTGATATATCTCAAACACATTAATAAAATCTATAATTCATTCTAGACACCTAGTTGGTCATATGACTAGTGAAAAATCTAACATTCTACTTCAGCACCGCTATAATTGTCACACCCAAGTAGGTTTCATTACTTACAAGTCAAGTCAAGTCATAAAAAAAGGAGAAAAAGTGTTATGCCAAATATTCATCTCAAGGCAAAAGAGCAATTATATATAATTGAAATATCACGCATAAAGTGCGACAAAAATCTTGACTTTGGGAACATGCGAGTAACTCCATTAGGGCTATGAAGAAATTGCACTCTATAACCTCATCAGAGCTCTAAAAGCTTGCTTGCAGTGAGGCTCTATTCAGGATGCTTTTGAAGCAAGAATTAACTCATTTGCACTCACATGGGCAAAATAAGATCAAACTTTCAAGAACCAATGGGGAAGGATTTTGCGTATCCATTTGTAAATCCTTGTCACTAAGTGTGTTAATTTGGATGTTCCAAGGGACCTTAAGGATCGATTGACCGCTTATCTATGAAATGTTTTGTACCTCTAATTCAATTGGTGTATTACAAAGTGCTAAACAAACACGATCATCCATGTTCGAATAGGAAATGCATCTTCATCATGCACATTGCATTAACATAGGTCATATCAAAAAATCATTGTCTCCATATGCATTCTACACATCATCATGTCATATAGGTCTGCATACTAGGGGCATAGCTGAGAAAATCCTTTAAAAAATCATAAAATGTCCTGAACAAAATCCTAAAAATCATAAAATGTCTTGAAAAAATCCTAAAAAATTAAAAACTCACAAAATCAAAAACTGAAAAAAACCAAAACAAGAAAGCATAGACCATCCTTCAAACCAAATCAAATACAGATAAACTCTTAAGGTCTGCAATCATACTTATCGCATGTCTTGTTAATCAATCTATCAAACTCTATCAAACATCAACATGTCTTATACAGGGAAGGGTACACTCGAAATCAGACAGATCAGTCTTATACGGGGTACTTACTCTTTGAAACCAGACATTCCTATCAATGATCATAAAAAAAAAACAATGACAGAGATCAGTATGGCTGTTGGATTTTGTCCAGGTTAGTCTTATCTCTTGTACTGAAGTGCTGCATCTACGCTTTCATTTGTACATGTCTTTTAGTCGCTTTTGTGACATCCTGGTTCTTTTGGAACCCTCATGGCTTGAAACTAATCAATGTCCTAGTCTTAGGTTAATCAACTGAGCATTTTACGTGTCCTAAGCAATATCGACTAAATCATCTTTCTATCAGTCATATCTGGTCATCCAATCTGAGTCAGTCACCTGTCTCCTAACTACTGAAGAGTTTTATCACTAAGTAAACAAGCAAAACAACATTACTGAAACTAATCACTAAACAGTTTGAGATATGCATGAAATTTTCTTTGTGTGTTGTCTTTTATATTGGTTTTTGATTATTATTCCCTCTGAGTAACTCAAGGAAGTCTATCTTGACTAAGAGGAGCAAAGATTGGGGGCATAATGTTTTCTTTGTTTTCTGCTTGTAGGAATGATTCTGATGATCTGGAAACATCTAATCAGTTGGGTGTCTGTGATAAGTGCCTTCACATTAAGGTGAAATCACCACACATACCTCGACTCTGCTTATTTGTATGCTATGAGGAAGTTAGCATCATTTCTTTAACTTTACAATCTGGATGCATGTGTAATCTGTCCAAGGATATGAATGAAAAAAGGGTCATTGTGGACAAGATAATTAATATTGCACATGAAAAGAAAGGAACTCTATTTTGTCTGCTATGTTTGTAAACGGTCAGTGATGAAAATTAAGCATTCCAAATCCAGTGACTAGTTTTTAGGTTTCATTCATTCTATATTTTATGCATTTCGAGTGATTTTGGTATGATAACAATGTTCTCTTTATCTTTTGAATGAGTTTGAAGTATCATCATTTCTCGGCTAAGTGGTCTCTTTTTCATCATTTCTCCGATCGAGTACTTGTGTATTGAGATGTTAGTTGCATACATAAGCATATTATATAGATCCATACATTTTATTATACACATTCATTTCCATTCATATTATCGCATAGAAAAATAAAAAATTAGCATTAGTAGTTACTCTTTTTCATCATTTATTTTGCATATGAAAAGAAACAAAAAAAAAACATCCATACTGAACAAATATGCATACATATAGAATAAACCATATAGAAAAACATCTCATAAATCAATCAACACAAGTACGATGAAATCAAATCAATATCTCGTATATATCATCATAAATATCTCAGAGTACAAATGATATCAACTGTCATATACAATGTCTCATCAGAGCAAGAATCGTATAGGCTACAAAAAATGGGGTATATAACAAAATCTAGGAGCTATAATAAATCTATCTATCTGCTTCTCCCTCATTGCAAGGTGGTGGAGGAGGTGGAGCCTGCTTACTAGCATCCTGACTAGGTTCCCGAGCTCCCTCAGATCAAGCCATATACTGAGAATATGGGACAACCTACTGCGCTACAGGAATTGCTACACTATAAGCTACAACATAATATGTTGCCCGACTCGTCTGGTGTAAAACCTCTCCCTGGAGAATATCTCACTCTACCGTGACCTATTCCTGCTATCGGTCTCACTCCACAATTTGTGTCAGATCTACTATCAACTGTGACTAAAAACCTGCTAATCTGGCTATCAGGGATCGTAGTGGGTCAGCTACCCCCTACTCTCTCACAGGATCTCCACCTCCATCTCCGCCTCCCTCTCCACCCTGATCATCCCTCTATTGTCTCACCTGTCTAGGAGCTGCTTGCCCCTCCTTGTCTCCACCCTCTGTAGCCCTAGCACCACTAGTCCCAACACCAACACCACCCTCCCCTCTCTTCCTTTTTCTCCCCCTAGCTGGTATGCTGTTGCTGCTAGCACCAGGATCACCACTTGCCTACCTAGAACCCTCTGCTCTCTATCCTAGTAACTATGCCTATCCAGGGGCCTCATCCTTAGCCTCCTCTATGAGAGGTGCATGCTCTACAGGATCTATAAATCTAGGGAAGGAATGTCTTTGAAACTAGTCCCTATATTGGGGCAATACCCCCGCATTTGCAATATCCTCCAAATAGTCCCATCATTGTCGCTGCAATTTGACCATCTCCTGCATGCTCAATGCGTAGGACAACCTAGGGGCCCATCCTCATCTCTCCTCCTCACCATATTGGGTGTAGGCGGTGAACTCCTGTGATATCCCCTAAGGCCTACCATACTGCCTCATAACTCTCAAAACCATGAATCTCTCAATGATGGACATTGATCTCCCAATAAGAGGACGAGTCATGAACATATCTCTCTGTTGAGCTCTCCAGTCATCCCACAACTCTAGAGCCCTATGTGGTATCCATACTACAATGATCAGATCATCGAATTGTCGTCTTCATACTACAATGATCAGATCATTGAGTTGTCATATCCAATATTTTGTCTTGCCCAGATGGGTCTGAGTAACATATCCAAAATATCTATAAACAATTGGCTGGTGTGGATCTCTAGCATCATCCACAATTAGTCTACAAACTGGGATATGCTCCCAGGCCCATATTTGAAGAACCAAGACTCCTGTAGCCATGCTCTTCCCATCTCTATATGCAATCTCATGCATCTCATGATACATGTGGGCTAACAAGCAAGATCCCACCCTAATATCTCAGGCTCAGTTAGTAGTCTCTCCAGCAGCCTGGCCCACCCACATAGAAACCCCCGTTGTCCCCTATCTAGCATAATAAAACAACCAATGAAACCTACTAATACACATGCCAATAGAAACTGCTTGTTGTACCTAGCCATCATATCATCACAAGTGATAGCCCACTCAAGAATGTCCTCATCATGAAATATGCATCTCAAGGATAAGATACCAGGTCGTTGAGCAGAATCATAGTCAACCTTATCCCCAGCAAATGGAATCATCAAAATCCTATAAACATCCTCTAGCATAATAGTCATCTCTCCAACTGGTAGATGAAAGGTGTTATGCTCAGAATGGAACCACTCAACAAGTGCAGTAAGCATCCCATGATTCACACAGATGTCAAGCATATCTAAAAGATGAGTAAAGCCACACAAATCAATATGTGCTCTATCTACATCTGACAGCTTGCAGACTAGCCTCATCGTAGGAGGATAGACACACAGAAACAAGATATGTGGCAATTGAACCTACAAATATCAAACAATAGAGCATCAACAAGTCATCCCAATTAACATGTTAAACAACACACAAATTCAAATACACCAAAGGCAAAATCAAAATTTCATGTTTTAAACCTTAAAAATGCTCACTGTTTTCCATACAACATTTCATAGTGTAAGCAGAAACTCATACGAGTCAGGAATTCATACCACATGATAAAAGACTCTCATACAAAAAATGTCATAAAATCGCATGATAAAATGAAGCAAACTCTCTTACGAGACATGGGACGATCCCACACGACAAAACATATAGCCTAATATGACAAACCACATGAGGATAGTTTGTCGTATGAGAGGCAGTGTCTTCTCCCACGACAAAATGACATTGACTGATTTTAGACGACCTAAAAAAGCAAAAAAACTCAACAAAAATTCAAAATTGATGAAATGCAAAGGCTTAAGATTAGTCACTTACCGCTGACTCATAGTTCCACGGTCGGTTATGTCATCTCTGGTGCTTGAATCGATGCTCCTGGATTGGAATGACCATTTTTCTTCACACAAGGCTTTTCAAATTTCAAACGTGGAGAGGTTACAATGAATTGAAAATGACACTTGGACCCCTTATATAGCCAAAACCCTAATTTTTCAACTAGCTCCGATGGACATGAAAACTGTACCCTAAGCTAATTTGTCTGTCCTTATTCCTTTTTCGGGATCAAAATCGAAATCCAAGCTCATTCTCCTAGTCAATTTCACACAACTTAGACCACTTAGAGCTTTCATCAAATGCTCATTCTTTTCTTCAATTTGTACTCAATTTCTCATCAATCAATGCTAAATCTTCAAATATTCCTTGGAATCGTTCTTCATGCTCAAATAATTATCATCTCCAACAATTGCCTATAATCGTGTATTCTTGCTATCTTTTGATTTCGCTCTCGAGGGGGCATACTTATGACCTCATGACCTCACATCTTCAATGTCGAGAAAATTTTCAAATCTTCATCAAAAGTCGAGCAAAAATCTTTTCAACTAAAGAAAATCAAACAAGACCTTATCGCTAGGGGCATCTCAGCTTCATTGCTTCATATTAAGTTGAGATTTTTTGATCATCTGAATCGAATCAATCGCTAGGGGCGTATCAGTTTCATCGCTTCAATTCAAGTTGATATTGTCTTCATCTAAGTCAGTCTCTTAACGTTAATCAGTTTAATCGCTTTTCATCAAGTTGATTATTCATTTAAACTCAATCAAAAGTTTAAAGAGTATCTTTGATCGCACACTCAATCTAAGTCGATGTTCAATTTCATCAAATCAAATCAAGTTGGACAATTTACCTTCACTCATCGTGTCTTGATCCATCAAGTTCAAGATTGATTTTATCTTCCCTCACTATGTCTAGTTCAATCAAGTTCTAGATTAGTAAGATCCACTTCTTGATCAATCAAGTTAAAGTTTGGTATCTTTTCTCTTCATCGGTCCTAGTTCAATCCAGTTCAAGATCGGTATCGCTTTAATCAACTCTTGTTCAGTTTCATCACTTCAAAATAAGCTAAACACCTCACTCTTCATCTGGTTCGTGGTCAATCAAGTTCAGAGCATGTATCTCCTAGACATCAACTATTCTTTGAACCAATGTGCTGCTTGCACATTAATTCAAAGAGGGGCAAACGTAATACCCTAAAAATGGTCACCTAAACCATGGGCCCCTAATCTCGACAACGTCACCAAGGTCCTAACCAAAGACAATTAAATCAACTTTGAGCACACAATTAATTAATTCTTAAATCATTAAATGTCACATGGAAAGTGAATTATTCTATATTAATTAAATATTTATTTAATTAACTAAATCATTCCAAGAAAATCATTTGGATCAATTATCCTATTTAATTTATTAAATATCCTAGCATATATAATTAAATAATAAATTTGTCATTTAATCGTAAAAAAGGAATCAATTTACTACAAAAGAGGAATAAATATGCAACGCAAGAGTTAAATTGAAAATAAAATAAAAGAATTGAATTGAGAGACAAATCAAACTTGAGATATTGTTTCTTCTTCTAAATTGAGATAAATTGAAATCAGAAAAGTAAAATTAATTGAATTATTAATCATTCTCTAAAATTGGAACTCAAAGCTTTTGAGAAACGAAGTTCAGTTGCATTGAAAAGACTTTTTTCTTGAATAAATCAAAGAAATCACATGGAATCACCTATTTTTATCACAAGTGCATGGAATTAATTGAATTTTATCTCCAATGCAAACTCAAACTTATAATCTGAATGCATTTCAATCAAGATATAACTGGAATCTATCTCAAGGTTAACTGAATCTGATTTCTCAATTATTTCAATTATCCTAAATTGTTCTTTTTCTTGAATAATCTCAATCACTCGTTCCTAATTGATCTTGATCATTGGTCTCTCTTTTGATTTTCTATAAATTCAGCCTTCATCTCTTATTCAAAACACCTTGGAGATCTATTGTTATTAAGTAGTATTTGCTCTGGATTCATTGAAGATATTGTGCTTGCTTTTTGAGATTATTGCATCGTAGTTTAAATTTTTCCATATTTAGTTCAATTATGATTGCTTGAATTCATTTATCTTACTATTCATTCATATAGCTTACTATTCATCCATCTAGCATAATCTTGTATTCATTTCGCTTAATATCAAGCTCATATAGATTAAATCTTTCGTCTTGGTGTAGTCTAGTCATTGGTATTGCTTATACAAATCTGAGAGCAAGTCTATACTCACATCTTTTAGAAGGCAATTGGTCGATTTGTTATGGTTTTCATATTCATGCTTATATCTATCTAACCATACATGTAATGACTTAATTGAAGTGTTGTGCCTTACAACTTGTAGATACTTATTTCACTTTTCACACACACAAGTATAGCTCATTTCTTCGTCAAATTCAATTCCCTCCAAACCTAGTGAATCATCAGCCTTCAGGGACTACAAGGTGTCTGGAATAACAACATTCTGGTCCAAGTCAAGGAAGGCATAAATAGAGTGTTGTGAAGAAGATTCATCCTCAAGGATCTTCTTTGAAGCACTGAACCCAAGATTATCGAACGATGACCCAAGAACTGGAGAAGATTGGAGGTCTTTGAAGGTACATTATTCCATATTCATGAATCTACGGTGGTTCAGGGGTGAAAGTTCTCCATCCTCCAGTTCATCTATCAATTCCTTTTCTCCTTCATTTATAGCCACCATATTCCCCTTAGCTATCTCTTCTTCATCCTGAACAGGGGCCTCCTCAGGAATAATCTCCTCATCCATATCCTTAACCTCAAGGTTTTTATCTTCATGGATTCTCTTTTTATTACCTTCCTCCTGATGCATTTCTTTCACTTCAGTGTTCTCGCTTGGTTGAACATTATTTTCCTTATTGATTTATTGGCTCCCATCAGGCTCCTCCTGGTGCGCAATATATTCCTTCTTATTTTGAGCTTCTGTATCCACAAGTTTGGTTTTCTAGACAATAGATCCTTTGTTGGAATCTTTCTTAGTATTTGAGGGCATTTCTTTGCCCAGTGGCCTACCTTTTTGCACAAGAAACACATGAAAGGTAACGATTCAAACTCAATAGTTTGAACTAGTGTTCCCAGCTTCGACACCAGTTGAACTGATGAAGGGATGTCCTTAGATGTGGACACCCCCACACAAATCCTAGCATAAACCATTCTTTTCATGGCAATTGTCATTGGATAAATGGATAGGAGTTCCCCAAACACGCGAGCAATTCCCTTGAAAATATCTTCATGCCAATATTCCAAAGGAAGCTCCGACAACTTGACCTAAACAAGAAAAGTTTCAAAAAAGGCATCAGACAAGTCCATATTCGGACTCCACTTCTTAAGGGTTAAGAAAGACCTCCCCATAATCTAAGGGCCACCATAGAGGATAGTTGGATATCCTCAGTGCAAGAGAACACAAAGGAGAAAAAACCCCAAGGGAGAGCCGACACCTCAACTTGCCCTTTGATCTTCCACCTCTAACTAACAAAAATCCTTACCAAGTTAATGTTGGGTCTAGGCCCAAAGAACTTTCCAACAAGGGTGAGCGCCAAGATAGAAATATTGTGGTCAATCACCAGGTCAGGAATAGAAAGGGAAACCTTACCACTCACCTTATCACAAGTGATAGAGAAAGGGGGAAGGGAAGAATTTCCAGTCGGTTTAACCTCGAATAAAGTTGCCCAATGATTATTCGTGGCACCAGCTAAAAAGGCACATTCCATGGCCCCCATGATAGGTTGGATTACCTGAGAAACCCATGATGAAGACATATCACAAGGGACATCCATAGAGGGAACCCTCATTGGGTGCCCGTCCCTTGGGTCCACCTGAAAACCCATTTCTGGGTCCCCACCATCTTCAGTCTTCGAATCTCCCTGGTTGTCCTTAATGCCAGCAGATCTAGGGGATCTTGAACCAGTTCCCTATGAAGCTAGAAGGGACCCGCCAAGATCTGCAGAAGCATCACCTGAAACCCTACCTTGAGCAACCTAAAACCCTATCCTAAGCTCCATTCTATTTATCTGAAGCTTGTTGCTTCTCTAAATTTTGATATATAAGATAGAAACCAAGACCGAATAAAAAACTAATGATATGATGAATCAATAAGGATCTAGACAACTACTCAGAAGGGGGGGGGGGTGAATCAGTAGATAGAAAATAGACTAAACTTTCACCAAAATCAAAACCCAACTCATAAATCAATCACTGAACTAACTGGTTAAAACACCGAGTAATAAATTGCAACTGCATTGTCAAGTTTACCGTTTGACTAGCATAACAAAATAATAGTGTTACAGATTTGAAACTCTCAAACCATTTAACCAAAAAATCAAACCACTTTACTAACATTAGTAAAATCGCTTTTCAAATGACTTCAGGTCATCTAAACATATCTAAGTGGCTTAACCAGTTAAACAAATTAACCATATCAAAACATAACCACAAAAATCATTCACCACTTGACACAATGATTTTTAACGTGGAAACCCAAATGGGAAAAAACATGGTGGGGATGAATACCCACAAGTATTTTGAACTCTTCTGAAGTTCGCCCTATTAGGAGTCGAGCCTTGTTAGAAACTTTACAAAAATGTCTTGTTAGGAACATATCTGGTTAAGGACCACCTAGTTAAGGGATTGACTACAATACCCTATTAAAGGCAATACCCTGTTAGGAGTAACCTCGATAAAGGATTTGAAATCTAAGCTAATGGATCACCTGGTTAGAGGATTTAGAAAACACCAAGCCTGTTAAAGCTTACCCGATTAAGGGATTTAACAATTGTAATTGTTAGAGAACAACAAGGTTTTTTTGATCTGGTAATAGCACTACTCTACTTGATCAGATCATATTCATGCTCCTATCTACCTTCAAAAATTCTGTAGATACTCCTTCTGGTTCAACAATCAATCACACTGACACTTAACCAAAATTTCCAACATTACTACAAAACAACCCATCGACCTTATAAGAAAAACAATAGGTCGGTAACACATCACAAAACCTAAGATTTCATAGAGATTACAAACAAATTGGTTCAAATATGACCATTAGATTACATAGAAATCAATAGCACATTATTCAAGGCAACCTCGACTGCTCCTTGATCACCACTCATCGAATCCTGTAACTCATCACGCAATTTCCACTTAATGCAATGTACTCGCTCATTCCCAAGATAAAACAGTTATCTCAACGCGTGAAAAAACCACTTGAAACTCATCACGTGCATCATGCATATGTGGAATAATCATCTCCAATCATCATTTGATCATAGATCAACACAACCAAATCACCAAGCTCCATCGGTTAAGGGTTGGCATATCAACAAGTAGGGTTACCGGTTGATCTCACTGCTACAATAGTAATACCGATTTCCTTCACTTTCTCAACTATCGGTTGCAATACAACTCCATTACCGGTTACAATTGACATCAATGACAACACTTAAACTTCATTAATGCAATCTTCATGAAATGCCAACAATCTCCCCCTTTGGCATTGATGGCAATACAAATATCTATACCCTTTGATTATGATGATTGAGAGTAATGCACATACAAAGGTATAGGAATATTGGTTTACATTTTACCATGTACTCTCCTTCAACTGTGTCTCCATGTCTTCAACTGGTAACTAGCTATAGTTCTTCTCTCCCATCAATCATGTAGTTCTTCTCTCTATCAATCATACAGTTCTTCAGTGTCAAACCTCACTATTTTGCAACACCGATATTCAGCTTGTTGCTCTCCCTGTGGAATAGCTCCACTCTACACCAATCCTACTTCAAGATCTTCAATAAGCTCTGGGATTGATGTCTTCCACATCTGTTCAACTGACCTCATGTAGGGGCACAACCCCTAGCTAACCTCTAAGATACTCAAAAGTAGCCTTAGGTAGAGGTTTAGTAAAGATATCCGCTAGTTGTTCCTTAGTAGATACATGATCTAATAACACATCTTTACCCTACAATTTTTCTCTCAAGAAATGATATTTCAGCTCAATATGCTTGGTTCTAGCATGCAACACTGGGTTCTTTGAAATATTTATTGCACTGGTGTTATCACATAAAATCCTTACCGGTTATGTGATCTTCAACTTGAATCCTTCCAAAATGTGTTTCATCCAGATTGTCTGGGTAAAATTCATATACGCTACAACATATTCAACTTCAGTAGTGGACTGTGATATAGAGCTCTGCTTCTTCCTGCTCCAAGATACAAGCCTACCTCCAAGAAAGAATGCACCTCTGGTTGTACTCTTTCTATCATCAACATTTCCTGCCCAGTCTGCATCTCTATAGACTTTCAAATCAAAGTTACCTTTATATGGATACCATAATCCATAATCAATAGTACCTTTCAAAAATTTGAATATCCTTTTAGTTGCTACCATGTGTGGTTCCTTCGGGTTCTTTTGAAATCTAGCAACTAATCCAGTTGCATGAGCAATATCTGGTCTATTGTGAACACTATAGTGTAGTTTCCTTATCATGGACCTATACTCCTTTTCATCAATGGATGCAGAATCATCCTCCTTAGACAGTTTACAACCTGTAACCATTGGTGTCCCAGCTGGTAGACAATATTCCATTCCAAATGTCTTCAATACCTCTTTCACATATTTGGACTGTGTGATAAATATACCATTCTTCATCTATTGAATTTGCAAACCTATGAAGAATTTTATCTATCCTACCAGAGACATCTCAAATTCACTTTTAATCTCATTTGCAAAGTCATCACTCATGTCATCATTGCCTCCAAAAATAATATCATCCACAAATACCTCACTAAATAGTATCTTATCTCCTTCAGTCTTGAGATATATATTGTTGTCTTCACTGGTTCTTTGAAAAACCTCGCTTCACCAAGTGTGAATGTATTCTTTCATACCATTCTCTTGGTGCTTGCTTCAAACCGTATAGTGCCTTGTGTAGTTTACATACCATACCATTTGCATCGGTCAAAGCATAAGCATTTGGTTGTTCACTGTAAACTTCCTCTTCTAGTATTCCATTTAGAAATTCTAACTTCACATCCATCTGATATGATTTGAATACACTATATCTTGCGAATGCAAGTAGATTCCAAACACCTTCCAATCTAGCAACTAGTGCAAATGTCTCACCATAGTCTTCTCCTTCTTCCTGTGCATAACCTTTGCATTCTAATTTGGCTTTGTTTCTGACTACTACTCCATCTTCATTCAGATTATTTCTGAATATCCATTTAGTACCTATTACATTTTTGTTCACCGGTCTGGGTACCAAGGTCCATTAATTGTTCTTCTCAATCTGGTCAAGCTCTTCTTACATAGCCTTGATCTAGTGATCATCTCTAAAAGGTTCCTTTGTTGTTATAGGCTCAATAGTGGAGATCATACAAGAATTCTCTCTAATTCTTCTTCTGGTTAACACTCCAACATCTTTATCTCCAATAATCTAATCAGGATTATGATTGATTCTAACATATCTTGGAATAATATGATCATTATCTTCAGTATCTTCTTCCTCACTATCTTCATCTTCTGCAAAATCTACCTATTCCAATTGAACTGGTACTGTAGCATTCATTTCACCAACTTCTAGATTCACCAGTTCTTGTTCCAAAATCAGAATGTAAGGTTCATCTTCCTTCTTCTCCTCATTGGTTTCTCCTGTATCTTCAGGACACTCATCCACTCGAACATCAGCACTCTCAATGATCTTCTTTGTCTAGTTGTTGTAATATTTGTAGGCTGTTCTCTTGGTGTAGTAACCAAAAAAATGCCTTCATCACTCTTAGCATCAAACTTACCAACATAGTCACCTCTCTTGATAAAACATTTACTGCCAAAAATCTTAAAGTAACTGACATTAGGCCATCTATCTTTTGAAGAAATTATCATTTTCATTGATACTGTAATAACCCATAAGTTATCGAAAAATTCTAATAGCATTCTATCGAAATATCCAAAATTCAAAAAGTATCGATGAGACCCAGCGATGTCTCATCGATATAAAAAGGGTATTGAAGGAAAGGGAGCACCGATGAACTCTAAAAAGGACTCATTGAAAGAAATGATTCCATTGAAAGAGGATATCAAAGAAAGCAGAGATGGTTTTCATTGATGGGAAAAGGCTTCAGAGGAAACAATACCATCGGCGTAACATGAAGGAAACTTACCAAAAGAAGCATTCTTATCAAAAGAATGATATTAATCAAACAAAAGGAAGCTACATTGATAAAAGATATCGATAAGGATATGAGTTTCGAGGAGGCTAAAAGGCATGTTACAGATATGTGTGGTTTTACCGATGCAACTTTATTGAGGAAGATTACTAATGAGCTCATCGATGAAAGATGCTAGTGGAAGCAAATCATCAAAAGAAAGATGGCCTCGATGAAACAATAGACCCATTCATCGAAGGAGTGTAGTGATGTCGATAGAAAAAGTGTTTCGATGGAAGGATAAAGGAAGTTACCGAAGCCGAAGGTTTCTTCGACATAAAAACCCGATGGATATCAGATAGGTATCGGTGAGGAGACAGCCATAGTGACCAAATACAACATTTCGATGAAGGGAGAAAATACTTAGTCGAACTAATGTTCGAAATAAAAGTGTTAGTTAACGGTTATATGTTGAAAAGCCGCAACGCTTGGTGATAATGTATACTCTCATATAAAGGAGGGAGCTTTTTTAATATGGATGGGAATTAGAGAAAGGAGTAGATTATGGCCTCAGGCTTATCATTGTACAATTTTGGTGAATATATATAATATAATTAGTTGTTTTCCTTTGCATATGTGTTGCGAATTATTGCATTTTTCTACAGGCAGTTGATTATGATATTATCTAAAGGAGATAAGGTTATTTGTGTTCTTCCAATAAAATTTTGTGTTTCATATTGTAGATTTGGATCAAAAATATTTACTTGTGAATTGTAATTGTTCCTTGTATTTCTTCCTTGAATGGTCTCTTAAGGTTAGAGTTAAATTCATTCAGGCGGTTTACAATATAGACATTGAAGTAGAGCTCATAAGAAACAGTAACTGATAGACTCATCGAGAGAGGGTGGGTGTAAAAACTATCTCATAAGTTTACACAATAATTCCTAAAGAGGTATAAAGACTCTGTAGCCCAAACAGAAAAGAAAGGCACTGGTCATCTATAAAATACAACTCATCAATTCATACTTTCACATTAAAAGTAATAGGAGTAGCTGAGTAGGAATTCTAGAATAAATTAGCAATAGTGTGTATATATATATATTTCAAGCACAAAGATCAAATAGCTTCTACAACAACAATCTTGAACTCATCTGCTATATCTCCATCCTAGGAGCTTATACTATTAAAAGATAGGAGGAAGTCGGATCAAGACACTAAATTTGCTATAAAAAGCATTAGTTGAAGGAACAACTAGTGAGTAGGTATACCTGCCTAGGTCCTGCAGAGCCTAAAGTGAGAGAGTTAGTAACCAAATAGGTTCACTCTATAAGTTGTCCAAGTCAATTGGAGGGTTTGAGCATAGGAGTTGGCATTTCCTTAGAACCTATCCAATCTATTGATTTGAGACCCAACACACTAAACTAACTGGTTAAAACATTGAGTAATAAACTGCAACCGCACTGTCAAGTTTACCGATTGACTAGCATAACAAAATAATAGTGTAACAGATTTGAAACTCTAAAACCATTTAACCAAAACATCAAACCACTTTATTAACACTAGTAAAAGCACTTTTCATATCACTTCCGGTCATCTAAACATATCTAAGTGGGTTTACCAGTTAAACAAATTAACCATATCAAAACATAACCACAAAAACCATTCACCACTTGACACAATGATTTTTGACGTGGAAACAAAAATGGGAAAAACCACGGTGGAAATGAATACCCACAAGTATTCTGAACTCTTCTGAATTTCGACTTGTTAGAAGCTTTACAAAAATGTCTTGTTAGGAACAGATCCAGTTAAGGACCACCCGGTTAAGGGATTGACTACAATACCCTATTAAAGGCCATAGCCTGTTAGGAGTAACCTCGATAGAGGATTTGAAATCCAAGCTAATGGATCATCTGGTTAGAGGATTTAGAAAACACCAAGCCTGTTAAAGATTACCCAGTTAAGGGATTTAACTATTGTAATTGTTAAAGAACAACAAGGTTTTGCTGATATGGTAATAGCACTACTCTACTTGATCAGATCCTATTCATGCTCCTATTTTCCTTCAAACATTCTATAGATACTCCTTCTAGTTTGGTAGTCAATCACACTAACACTTAACCAAAATTACCAACACTACTACAAAACAACTCATCGACCTTATAAGCAAAATAATAGGTCGGTAACACATCACAAAACCTAAGATCTCATAGAAATTACAAACAAATCGGTGAAAACATGACCATTAGATTACATAGAAATCATCAGCACATTGTTCAAGACAACCTCAATCACTCCTTGATCCCTTCTCACTGAATCCTGTACTCATCACGCGGTTTCCACTTCATGTAATGTACTCGCTCATTCCCAAGATAAAATAGTTATCTCAATGCACGAAAAACCACTTGAAACTCATCACGTGCATCATGCATACATGACATAATCATCTCTGATCACCATTTGATCATAGATCAACACAACTGATTCACTAAGCTCTATCGGTTAGGGTTTGGCATATCAACAGGCAGGGTTACCGGTTGGTCTCACTGCTATAGTAGTAATATCGGGTTCCTTCACTTTCTCAACTACCGGTTGCAATACAACTCCATTATCGGTTACAATTAAAATCAATGAAAACACTTAAACTTCATTAATGCAATCTTAATGAAATTCCAAAAAAAACAAGAGAGATAGAGGCAATAGTGGTGGCAAGAAATTTGTTTACTTTCTTTATAGCGGCAAATCATAATAAAAGAATCCAAGTTACTTATTCTTAGTTACTTGTTGGTTGTGGATGATAAAATTTTATATGGTTGTCTCCAGTGCATGATTTTTCCATTTATTTAATTCAAATCATCAAGGGTAATTCTGATTTATCAAAGCAACTTTCTTTGCTTTGTGTAATTTGGTTAATTGGTTCTATAAGGCAGAATTAAAATTTCATTTAATAGAATTACAACAAGTTGGAAGAAAATAACTGGATTAAGAAGAAGGACCTGCTAACATTACATTAATGCATGCTTATATAAGGTATAAACATAGTTGAATGCCATGTAACTTGAATTTTGATCAAGAATTGGATGTATGAAAACTCTATAGCGTTGAAGGGAGGCACCGATCTTAAGTATTTCAAAAAATAATTTTTCTTTAAGATTTAGTTTTCTTTTTATTTCATTTTAGAAAATAAGTAAAATAGGAGTAATAAGGAATAACACATTCATTTCAAACATCTGTGCCACTTTGAGATAAACTTAAAATAAGTTAATTGAAAATCCAATAAGGATGTATAATCTACTTGGTCATTAAAAAGGGTACACCCACCAAGTTTTAGTAGAGCTTGAAGAGCAGAAGACATCTTCCTCGAGAAGATTCCTGTTCATTGGCCAAGTCAATTGCATAACTTGATTATAGAACTTGGTACATTCTTAGGTTTTTTCAATCTGTTGATTTGGGAACCAATAGTATCAGCACTGGGTTTGCAACTGTTGTTGCACTACAAGGACAACCCCAAAGGGAGAAAGAAAATCTTAAGAAAATTAAAATGTTAAAACATGATAATTGTTCTTTTTGTATTAAAGATCCTATTGTGATTAATCTAGATGATGATATGGATGATAATATTCATGATGCTAACAATGTTGATGCAAATGATAATATTGATTATGATGATGTAATGCCCACCAAAATACCCCAGAGAAATATAGCTAAAAAGATGCTAATTTAATTTCATTTTTTTTTAAACAATACAACACATAAAATTACATAAGAAATGCAGTGAGCACACAACAACAATTAAGTGTTATGAACATATAATAATTCACTCAAGCTATTCAAACAATTACACAAGCGGAATACAATAAATCATTTCTACTACTCCCTAGGGTATCTCAATGTCATTACTTAATCTACCTACATAAGAAATAAGCATTTACTTTCTTCCAGTTCAATACCTCATAATCTTAATCATTATACACACATAGGTGCAACATAGCAATACCTAACACTCATGATATGCAACCTTCTTAATCTTTCATTTAATATGAGATTCCATCTTTCAATGCACCATTATTTCCTTTTTCACTTAGATTCATTTTATACACCAAGTCCAAATGTTCCTATTACATTTAACCAACCTCTGACTATAAACATCACCATACACATACCAAGATTAATCCCTTACATTGCATTAACATGATTTCCATTTACAATTAACTTCTACATAGTCATTTATAATTCTATTCTCCTAGCATAATTATTACTGCATCATGATTCCAAAAGCACATAATGCTATACTCACAAGGTCTCCTTAAACATTTAACCCACAGCTCGTTTAATACTCATAAAATCTCTTACACTATATCAACTAGCCAACAATCATCTCATTACAAATTAAGGTACAATATCCTAATTCCATAACAACTAATAGCATCCACCAAATGTAGATATAATTCCTAAACTATAACACATGATACATTCTAATCCTTTCCTAAAAGACAAGAACTCATTTAATCGTCTTCCCATACACTTACTAGTAATTTCCATTAATAAGATTAGTAATTCATTCATTAAGAACATCCATACAATATTTTCATAAGGAACATTCAACTACATCCCAAGCATTATAATATTTTCAATCCTACCATTAGATCACTAACTACGAAGTATGATGATATAATTTCAAATTCTTTAATCACAACTCATAAACATGTCCTAAGATATCTTCCAAAATTACTCAAACTCATACATCCTATCAAGACATAATATTTCTTCTACTTAAATCATTATTTAAAGACATCATTTCAAATCTAATACTATTATCATAAAATTTACCCGATTTACTTTTAACATGGTTCATCGAGAATACAAAATACATCATTTAGTTTCAAACAACAATACTTATCCATATCTCATGCATCTATTTCATTTAATATAAATGCATTACAATACCACTCAAGGTTTATCATTACAATCATCTACCATAATCAAAAGTTATCACTATAACTAGAACAACATAGTCATTTCTCATATACATGACTTCTTTTACAACCATTAAATAAGAATTTCATTACATAAATCACATCATCATTTATATTCTTGCTGCAATTATTATCCATGAATAATCTAAAGAAGCATCCTCATCCACGCAAGAAGAATCCAAAGACAGGAACTTCCCAATGGTTTAAAAGCACCAACCACCTAACCATGTGGAACCAAAGGAACCACCCCCCATGCTAGGAGATGACACAAGGTCCCAACACACACTCTACATCAGGGTGACACTCAAAACCAAAGAGACTAACCAACAAGGACTTTCAAGCAAGAACTCACGCAAAGCCACAAGAATAAACTCCCAAAGGCGTAAAACTCATCAGGACATAAATGCATCCAATAAGCATAATCATAAATCATAAAGGGGGAACACATGTAGGAGTGGAGTGTCATCACATGCCATCCTCATAACACAATAACATAATAACACAAGGCACTAGCTTGATGGACATGTGGAGCCATCTCAACCTATGAGAGATCAAGGGAGATTAGCTTACCATCTTCACGGCCTTCTCATGCTTATCCTAAAACATCCTCCCTAGGGCATAAGTCATGAGGCTCAAAACTATTCATTATCTTGTTTAAGTGAGTTATAATTTTCCCATCCCAATTAATTCATTATCAATGTTATCACTTGTTTACAAATCATGGAAAACTCCAATGTGCCCTGGTGGTCTAGACTTCATGTATCTTTACAAGGAACCTCATGCCAGCCTATCTCTCATGACCCTGGTCATCACAAGGAAACCCACTCCTCCTAACATGGCTCAACAATAAATCACAAGAGACTCTAAAACAAAATACAAATCTGCAACATAACACTCATATGCATCCAATGGCTTACTCCCCAAAACAAGGATATTCAAGTAGCCAGAAACACAATGAACCTCTTGGCAGTACCACATCAAAAGCTATAATTAACCATGAATGAAAAACATCATAAATATCATAAAAACCTTTTAATTCAAATCTGATTTAAATCTGAGACAAAACTGAAAATAAAACAACAACCAAACTCATATTCATAAAGCCTTATGACAAGGAAACTTGACACAGTCAAAGCTATAACAACATAGAAAAAATGAGCCTCTTGGCCAACAATAAATATAGGCATATCAAGCCATTAAATTTGTTGTCATTAATGAAAGTAAAACCACAGCAATGCCAACTCACTTGCTACCCCAAAACAGCAACACTTCCAACTCACCAATCATACCACATCAATATGGATGAAAGCACAATTCTTTCCCCAATAACATAGGAAGGTAAATATGCTTGAAACCAACAAAATACATCAAATAAATTCAGATATAAAACTAGAAAACTCACCAACACCCTTAACAATGCCTTTGGTACAAGAATTAATCCAAAAAGTACCACACAATCAAGCAACTAGCAAATTAACCTACAGGAAAAACAAATCCAAGCCTTTAAACCAATTTAAATCCAACCACTAGAAATCTCCAAATTAATCTCATAAATTCATTCACCAAAGATGCCAACCCCCGTAATTGCACAAAAAGGTCTATTTTTGAAAAATAAAAAATAAAAAAAACAAAACCAAGCAAAACCATGCTCCAATCAAAATATTTCAAAAATATTATATTCCATACCTACCTTCCCAAAGTTCAAAAAAATAAAATATACTTTCTACCTACTATAAACTTCCAGCCAATCAATTCCAAGGGTAGGTAAAATAAATTAAACCATTGACCGGGGGTGAAAATAACTTTTAAATAAAAGAATACAAATTAACCCCTTTTAATAACTTAATGGGTAAAATAATATTACCCAATAAATAAAATTCACTTCAACATTAAATAAATAATAAACACTTGAAGGCCAATATTAAATCAAAACTCCATGCACGACACAGACTCAGAAAGACACAGAACGCTTTCAGAAAACCCAGAAATACAAATATTTCCCACAAACTATAGAATAAAACCTTACAACAAATTTATGCCCTCATATATTTCCTTCCTCACTATAGAAATTTTAGATTAATTTCCCCAAGCTCACACATTCAATCTGCAGACACGGAGCATACAAGAAAATGTTAAAATAAAATATAAAAAGGTAGAATACATCTCCAATCTACGACCCGTGTTATGAAGAATCTTAAGAAGAGATTCCACCAGTCAAACCAAATCCAACCCAAGCTCCAGCCAAAATTCAAGAGAGAAGAAAACCAAAACCAAGAAGAAAACTTGCTGGAGAAAATTTTCCAGAGAAGAACCAACCCATGAAAACTTCCCAGGAAATAAAATAAAAAGACAAACATTAACCAAAAACCCTAGCCTCAATCTCAGCCAATCAAAATATTCCAATCTATAATATATTTTACCAACCCCACCACATAATATAATTTTACCTCCCTTTTTAAATTCAACCAATAAGAGAAAAGGGTAGGTAAGGTAAATATAAATCATGTTTTTTACAATTTGGTGGGAATGTTTTATCATTTTATTATTTATACAACCCACTTAATATAAAAGTCAAACTAATAAATAAAACATGAGCCACAATTAAATAAATTAAATGGAAAAATTAAATTAAATAAACCAATGGCTCATAAATGAATTAATGAACTAGATAAACATTAAAAACCAAATAAATATTAAACCATAGGCAATTAAATAAATAAATACCAATAAAGGTCAAATCACAAATAAATATAAAACACATCATAAGCTAAACAATAAATATTAAATAAATATTAAATCATCCTTAAAATAAATAAACATTTAAATATCAAATAATCAAATAACCAAAAAGGAAAGAATCCAATAAATTAAATTAAACATTAGATAACCAAATAATCAAATTGCTATTAATCAAAATAATTAAAATAAACATCATTAATTATTTAATCTCGTATCAATAATCAAATAGTCAATCTCAACATAAAAGGAATAATCGGCTAATACTAACATACTCACAACACAGAAGAAACCTAGCTTACTAACTATCATGACGACTTGCGCCAAGACACTGACGACTCACAGTGAACAACTTAGACCTAGAGTATGTGAGGGGAAATTGTGCCAACTCCGAACCACATACCATTGGGATTTAAAGACACGCTCAGACCTGTGGAGCCAGGTGGAGTCGATGTCTGGTACCTACAAATCCTGCATCCGCAAAGCAACGATATGACATATGCATATCTATATATATATTATAACAGACAAGGGTTAGAGAATCACAACGACACATCCCGCTCACAATGAGTGATGTGGAATTGTCTCTATCCCAAAGACAGTCATACAACAATCAAACACACCATAAGATCAACTCATCATAGATAATCATTAAATATGGTTAGTACATAAAAACATCATCAAGTGCATGATTAGTATAATTCACGATTATAGTAAGGCATGTAAAATCCATCAACAATTATGCTCATCAAATCACATGATCAATATAATCTTTTGATAGTCAATCACATAATAAGCATATAGTGTCTAATAAATCACACGATCATTAATGATAGTATCAGCATCCTATAAATCATCTGAAATAGCCTATGTCCAATAGTGTTTATCATGCATGAATTAAAGGTCAACTCTAGTCAAACAAGTCAAGTCACGGGTGGAACCTACATCCTCCCCCCCTTAGACTCGACTTACTCCTGGAAGTTGTCAGAGTGAGGGTGAAAACTAGCACACATAAATCAAAAACTTTCTTTTAACACAAACACATTATAATATTTTCTAACTCCAATAAAGATAACGGCAAATAAATTTCCTTTTTGTGCTTCAATTATCCGAAATAAACATGTTACACAAGAGGTAAATGAAGCACCAATTGTTATTAATTATGATATGTAAACTAATTTGTTAAAATACTTACAAGGGAACTTCATTTTAACCACACTTGCAATACAAAGTTGTACTTTCAATCACTGATTCAAGCATCAATAAGACGAAATCACTACATTTCGCACTAGTATTCATAATAATACTTCCTCAACATCTAGTTGCATGCAATAGAGAGAGAGATATATATACATTTACATAATATCTTACACATATGCACCTATTATATTATTGAACAAATCATGTCATAAGCCTAAATGAGTGAAATTTTCTTAGAACTAAGCTTCCTCAAATTAAATGTACTCAAGACCTCACACAATAACCAAGCATAAATAACCTATTTATTTAAAAGAACAAATTTCATGACATTCAAATGTCCTAATTTCCACCATGCTTACACTGCGCTACACTTTATACAAACGTTAGATGCAATCCTTATCCAATCAAATCATTCAAAGGGCATCCTTAATCCAGTATGTGTACACAAAGATTTGAAGGCAAGAAATCAGCAACTGCTTTTTATTTAACTATTCCATAATTTCAGACTTCATAATTCCAAGGCACTTCTATCTACTATAAACTTTTAGAAACTTGCCAATAAATTTCACCTTATTAACACTTTTCATTTACTCGGCTAATAACAACATTATCTACTTGTTTTCTTAGTCTAGTGCACTTTTTCGCGATGTCCTCCCTTGCACACACTATCAGAGGTTCAAAATGAACATGATAGAGACAACACTGGCTCAAGATATGGGGCCACAATACATCGACACTTAAAATAACCACCATAGACAACAAAAAAGGAGGTCAAAGGAAATATCCTCAAATCTATTCATTAAATTAAAAGAGAAGAAAAGTTGCTGGCGAAATAAATCAAGAAATTTAAGTGTGACAAGTGCCACCACAAGGAAAAAAATAAAAGAAAAAAGAACTCAGTGGTCATCCAAAAGTAAAGAAATCTCAAAATTACACATTAATCCTAACGACACATCACATAAATCATAAATTAACTCAAGGCAAAATAAACAATTCATCCAACCCATATCACGAGGTGACCAACATTAGTCACACCAAAGGGAGTAACCACTACACAACATCCAAGGGTGAGATGCCTTGAAAGTGTTAGAGAGTGCATGCCATATTTTAAGACTTTTATTTTAATTCGTATGTCTGTATTCGTTTCATTATTTTTATGCAATTCAATATTTTCGAAAATCTAGGCAATTATCCTTTATGAAAGTTGACATAGGTAGGAAGAGATAAAGAAACTACGCACTCACACATGCACAAGGAATATAATCATACCATGACTAATGATCAAGATATCTTATCTCTACTATGATTATACTCACCAAGTTATAACAGAAACAAAGGTTAGAGATTCAATTACTCACTTGATAGTAAACTACAACACGCATTATTTCCATTAATGCACAACTAATAACCTATAGAAGATTAGAAATTCCTTCATAAGGTCTTTAAGAAATTTATTCAATCATATATTTAAACAAGCAAAATAGGTCTCATTACAAAATCCAAAGTTTAATATCAATTTCTACTCTTACCAATAATAATCTTCTGACATACTTCTAGTTATTTAAGTTAAGAATATCTCAGTCCCACTTTCAGAACTTAGTTTTCTTTTCATCTAATACCACTTAAGTACAATAACACACACATCATTCTATTTAAAATCACTTCCTATTATTACTTGATTACTATCATTCATAGACTATGTATTTTCAACATTTCAAGAAAAATTGGCATTTAGAATGCCAACACAATTTCATATAACTAATTATTATTTTATCTCATTAGAATTCGCTAAGGAGGCACTTCTTAAAATTCAAATAAGGCAATGATATAGTAACCTTTCTTAATTTATCCATCTAGTTAAGAGAAATATTTATTCAATGCCACACAATTCCTACACAAAGCTAAAACTTTTGTCTTGCAAAACCAAATAAAGGCACAATGATATCATTTTGATTTCTACATATGCAATGTACCAATCCTTGCTTCAATACACATATTTATCTCCTTTTAGTTTCACGATACATTTCCTAATTAAATGATGGGATATTCTATTTAATCAATTCTTCCCTTAAAGAACAAGGATCATGAATGCAATACCTAAATTTCAGTCTCCAATGCAAATTAACTTCATCTAATCTTCCCTTTAGCGTTTACAAGTCATATTCATCATTTATTATCCAATCCTTCTGCTTAATATCAATAACCCCCAAGTATTTGAATATTTTACCACAAGGAGAGAAGAGAAAGGAAGGGATATTGCCACACAAATCAATACACGCAAATTTATGTAAACTTAGTTTGAATTTCTTAGTCATGCCAAATACAACTACCAATTTTAAAGATATGCAATTTGAAATTCCTTAAAATCTCCTACCAATACACATGCAACTAGAAATCCCAAATCATTTGATAGCTATGATTTCCTCAAACAATCTTTTATTATATACAAAATCACACATATACCAAAACAACCAATAGTTCTATGGGGAAATCATTACATTACCAACTAACCTCCTTACATTTCACATAAGAGATTGAATAAGGAAAAAGGCATTCCAACTACTTCTATTAAGAACCACATACAATTCCTTCGATTTTCACATCATTATCTATACTAAATTATTCCTAAACGTATAATACAAAAACTTCATCCTTCTATTCATAGGAAGATCAACATAACAGACTAATTTTATGATCATCGCATTAGTTAAGAGGATACGCACATTCTTTTCTCATTTTGCAACATAATTAATTATGTATAAGGAAAGCAACCCTAATCATTCAAGTAAGCACTAGAAATTTACAGAGCAAGAACATATAGACACTTCTCTTATTCTGGAGACATACATATGGAATAAATACACACTTTACTTAAAGTTGTGATTCCTAAAAGAAATTTAGGGAGAAACACAAGGCATACATATCTAAGATTCCAAAAATTCCAATAACACTTCTTCTAACACAAATCTCAAGAGTAACTTGATTCAAAGGAACATCAAGGCACATTAACAATACTAATAGAAAAATCCTTAACCAGAGATTCCAACATTGCAACATGGGCTCTGATACCAAATGTAATGCCCGCCAAAATACCCCAGAGAAATATAGCTAAAAATGCGCTCATTTAATTTTTATTTTTTTTAAACAATACAACACATAAAATCACTTAAGAAATGCAGTGAGCACACAACAACAATTAAGTGTTATGAACATAGAATAATTCACTCAAACTATTCAAACAATTACGCAAGCGGGCTACAATAAATCATTTCTACTACTCCCTAGGGTATCTCAATGTCATTACTTAATCTACCTACATAAGAAATAAACATTTACTTTCTTTCAGTTCAATACCTCATAATCTTAATCATTATACATACATAGGTGCAACATAGCAATACCTAACACTCATGATATGCAACCTTCTTAATATTTCATTTAATATGAGATTCTATCTTTCAATGCACCATTATTTCCTTTTTCACTTAGATTCATTTTATACACCAAGTCAAAATGTTCCTATTACCATTAACCAACCTCTGACTATAAACATCACCATACACATACAAAGATTAGTCCCTTACATTGCATTAACATGATTTCCATTTACAATTAACTTCTACATAGTCATTTATAATTCTATTTTCCTAGCATACTTATTACTGCATCATGATTCCAAAAGCACATAATGCAATACTCACAAGGTCTCCTTAAACATTTAACCCATAGCTCGTTTAATACTCATAAAATCTCTTACGCTATATCAACTAACCAACAATCATCTCATTACAAATTAAGGTACAATATCCTAATTCCATAACAACTAATAGCATCCACCAAATGTAGATATAATTCTTAAACTATAACACATGATACATTCTAATCCTTTCCTAAAAGAGAAGAACTCATTTCATTGTCTTCCCATACACTTACTAGTAATTTCCATTAATAAGATTAGTAATTCATTCATTCAGAACATCCATACAATATTTTCATAAGGAACATTCAACTACATCCCAAGCATTATAATATTTTCAATCCTACCATTAGATCACTAACTACGAAGTATGATGATATAATTTCAAATTCTTTAATCACAACTCATAAACATGTCCTAAGCTATCTTCCAAAATTAATCAAACTCATACATCCTATCAAGACATAACATTTCTTCTACTTAAATCATTAGTTAAAGACATCATTTCAAATCTAATACCATTATCATAACATTTACCCGATTTACTTTTAACATGGTTCATCGAGAATACAAAATACATCATTTAGTTTCGAACAACAATACTTATCCACATCTCATGCATCTATTTCATTTAATATAAATGCATTACAATACCACTCAAAGTTTATCATTACAATCATCTACCATAATCAAAAGCTATCACAATAACTAAAACAACATAGTCATTTCTCATATACATGACTTCTTTTACAACCGTTACATAAGAACTTCATTACATAAATCACATCATTATTTACATTCTTGCTGCAATTATTATCCATGAATAATCTAAAGAAGCATCCTCATCCACGCAAGAAGAATCCAAAGACGGGAACTTCCCAATGGTTTAAAAGCACCAACCACCCGACCATGTGGAACCAAAGGAACCACCCCCTGTGCTAGGAGATGACACAAGGTCCCAACACACACTCTACATTAGGGTGACACTCAAAACCAAAGAGACTAACCAACAAGGACTCTCAAGCAAGAACTCACACAGAGCCACAAGAATAAACTCCGAGAGGTGTAAAACTCATCAGGACATAAATGCATCCAATAAGCATAATCATAAATCATAAAGGGGGAACACATGTAGGAGTGGAGTGTCATCACATGCCATCCTCATAGCACAATAACATAATAACACAAGGCACTAGCCTGATGGACATGTGGAGCCATCTCAACCTATGAGAGACCAAGGGAGATTAGCTTAACATCTTCATGGACTTCTCATGCTTATCCTAAAACATCCTCCCTAGGACATAAGCCATGAGGCTCAAAACTATTCATTATCTTGTTTAAGTGGGCTATAATTTTCCCATCCCAATTAATTCATTATCAATGTTATCACTTGTTTACAAATCATGGAAAACTCCAATGTGCCCTGGTGGTCTATACTTCATGCATCCTTACAAGGAACCTCATGCTAGCCTATCTCTCATGACCCCGGTCATAACAAGGAAGCCCACTCCTCCTAACATGGCCCAACAATAAATCACAAGAGGCTCTAAAACAAAATACAAATCTGCAACATAACACTCATATGCATCCAATGGCTTACTCCCCTAAACAAGGATATTCAAGTAGCCAGAAACACAATGAACCTCTTAGAAATACCACATCAAAAGATATAATTAACCATCAATGAAAAACATCATAAATATCATAAAAACCTTTTAATTCAAATCTGATTTAAATCTAAGACAAACCTGAAAATAGAACAACAACCAAACTCATATTCATAAAGCCTTATGACAAGGAAACTTGACACAATCAAAGCTATAACAACATACAAAAAAAATGAGCCTCTTGGCCAATAATAAACATAGGCATATCAAGCCATTAAATTTGTTGTCATTAATGAAAGTAAAACCACAACAAGACCAACTCACTTGCTGCCCCAAAACAACAACACTTCCAACTCACCAATCATAGCACATCAATATGGATGAAAGCACAATTCTTTCCCCAATAACATAGGAAGGTAAATATGCTTGAAACCAACAAAATACATCAAATAAAATCAGATATAAAACTAGAAAACTCACCAACACCCTTAACAATGTCTCTGGTACAAGAATTAATCTGGAAAGTACCACACAATCAAGCAACTAGAAAATTAACCTACAGGAAAAACCAGTCCAAGCCTTTAAACCAATTTAAATCCAACCACCATAAATCTCCAAATTAATCTCATAAATTCATTCACCAAATATGCCAATCCTCGTGAATGCACAGGAAGGCCTATTTATCAAAAATAAAAAAAATAAAACAAAACCATGCTCCAATCAAAATATTTCAAAAATATTATATTCCATACCTACCTTCCCAAAGTTCAAGAAAATAAAATATATTTTCTACCTACCATAAACTTCCAGCCATTCAATTCCTAGGGTCGGTAAAATAAATTAAACCATTGACCGGGGGTGAAAATAACTTTTAAATAAAAGAATACAAATTAACCCCTTTTAATTACTTAATGGGTAAAATAATATTACCCAATAAATAAAATTCACTTCAACATTAAATAAATAATAAACACTTGAAGGCCAATATTAAATCAAAACTCCATGCACGACACAGACTCAGAAAGACACAGAATTCTTTCAGCAAACATAGAAATACAAATATTTCCCACAAACTATAGAATAAAACCTTACAACAAATTTAGGCCTTCATGTATTTCCTTCCTCACTATACAAATTTTAGATTTATTTCCCCAAGCTCACACATTCAATCCACAGACAGGGAGCATACAAGAAAATTGTAAAATAAAATATAAAAAGGTAGAATACAGCTCCAATCTACAACCCGTGTTATGGAAGAAGCTGAAGAAGAGATTCCACCAGCCAAACCAAATCCAACCCAAGCTCCAGCCAAAATCCAAGAGAGAAGAAAACAAAAACCAAGAAGAAAACTTGCTGGAAAAAAATTTTCAGAGAAGAACCAACCCACGAAAATTTCCCGGGAAAGAAAATAAAAAGACAAACATTAACCAAAAACCCTAGCCTCAATCTCAACCAATCAAAATATTCCAATCTATAATATATTTTACCAACCCCACCACATAATATAGTTTTACCTCCCTTTTTAAATTCAACCAATAAGAGAAGAGGGTAGGTAAGGTAAATATAAATCATGTTTTTTACAATTTGGTGGGAATGTTTTATCATTTTATTATTTATACAACCCACTTAATATAAAAGTCAAACTAATAAATAAAACATGAGCCACAATTAAATAAATTAAATGGGGAAATTAAATTAAATAAACCAAAGGTTCATAAATGAATTAATGAACTAGATAAACATTAAAATCCAAATAAATATTAAACTATAGGCGATTAAATAAATAAATAAATACCAATAAAGGTCAAATCACAAATAAATATAAAACACATCATAAGCTAAACAATAAAAATTAAATAAATATTAAATCATCAGTAAAATAAATAAATATTTAAATATCAAATAATCAAATAACCAAAAAGGAAAGAATCCAATAAATTAAATTAAACATTAGATAACCAAATAATCAAATCGCTATTAATCAAAATAATTAAAATAAACATCATTAATTATTTAATCTCGCATCAATAATCAAATAGTCAATCTCAACATAAAAGGAATAATCAGCCAATACTAAAATACTCACAACATAGAAGAAACCCAGCTTACTAACTATCATGATGACTTGTGCCAAGACACTGACGACTCATAGTGAACAACTTAGACCTAGAGTATGTGAGGGGAAATTATGCCAACTCCAAACCACATACCATTGAGATTTAAAGACACGCTCAAACCTGTGGAGCCAGGTGGAGTCGATGTCTGGTACCTGCAAATCCTACATCCAAAAAGCAACGATACGACATATGCATATATATATTATAACAGACAAGGGTTAGAGAATCGCAACAAAACATCCCGCTCGCAATGAGTGATGTGGAATTGTCTCTATCCCGAAGACAGTCATACAACCATCAAACACACCATAAGATCAACTCATCATAGATAATCATTAAATATGGTTAGTACATAAAAACATCATCAAGTGCATGATTAGTATAATTCACAATTATAGTAAGGCATGTAAAATCTATTAATAATTATGTTCATCAAATCACATGATCAATATAATATTTCGATAGTCAATCACATAATAAGCATATAGTGTCTAATAAATCACATGATCATTAATGATAGTATCAACATTCTATAAATCATCTGAAATAGCCTATGCCCAATAGTGTTTATCACGCATGAATTAAAGGTCAACTCTAGTCAAACAAGTCAAGTCATGGGTGGACCCTACAGATGATATGTATGAGGTTATCAATCATGAGTTATCTTGAATATTTTCCAAAGTGTTAACCCTAGCTCCTAGTGATAAACAAAGTGATTCATCATTAGAACATGGTCCTTGTTTGGAATTGTTAGTAACTCCATCTACTGTGCTCCATGTTGTTCCTCTTCCGTATTTTCCACCTTTCCTAAATGATGTTAAGCAATATTGGGGGGTGGATGATTTGCTTGACTAGCTTCATTTGTGCATTGGATTCTCTTTTGTGTGTTTTCTTGTTCATAATGTGCTTCCCCCGTGATGTGTTGCTTGATATGTCTATATGTTTTACTAGGTTCTCTTTGGATGACCCTTGTTACTCCATTGGTACGCGATAGTAAAGAGGTTGAATCCATAGTGACATTATTCTATTTGTATCTAAATCCTTCTATATGTCATATCAATGTTCTCTTTATACCTATGTGTTGTCTACTTGGGGACGATCCAACCATTGAGATATCATTTTGGTCTCTTCCATGTTGACCCAAAAAGATGCTTGTTTGTTATCTTATGTGATCTTCTTCCATTGTGCTTGTAGTTTTACTACCTTTGGGGGATGAGGTCAATTCAATGCAATTATTTTTTATATACATGAATTATCATATGCACATACGAACCCTAGAGTTAGTAGATCCCTTATGTACTCTTTCTTGTAATGTTCTCTATTTCCCTTGATTTTGTCTTTGTTTAGGAGCATATCATAGTGGAGGTGTGCTTGTCTTTTCGATGGATGTATGCTACCTTAAATAAATTTCTCTCAGTAAGGTGTACTCAATCACTTTAATATGGGGGAATACACTTTGCTTTTTGCTACACTTTATGCAGACACAATAGCTCAATTTTTGCAATCATTTTTTTTAAGGCTATTAAAAAAACTATGCCTTTTTCTTTGTAATATTCCTTTGGCGGATTTTCTTGGATACAATGCTTTCATTGGTTATCCTTTTGAACCGTTCCTTTGGTGGATTTCCTTGGATATAATGCTTTCCTTGGTTATTGTTGGGTGAACTATCTAGCATAACACATCTTTCTAGACTATTTCGGTTCTTCTTTGCACCATTTTCTTTCTCTACATGACTCATAGTAAGTTTAGTCTTAATAGGATAGTATGGCCATGTTCTCTTCCTCTCTCTTCATTTGTTTCTCCTTTTGTCTTGGTTTTAGATTGATGAGGTCCTAAGTCACTTGGGGATTGATAATTCTTATTTCTTTTTCCTTGATGAAAGTTTCTTATGCTTTGATCTACTTTATCGTGAGTATGAATGCAAGTTCACACTCTCACTAAACTAGGGGCTAAATTTAGTATCATAGATTGCAGCCCTATGCAATTTCTTGCTCATCTAGGTCTAATTTTAGTATTCCTAGACTTGTGTGCCTAATATGCTTGATCCAGCCTCAATTCTGCATCTCTTTCCAACATCTCCTTCCCAAATTGGGGGGACTAGGTTGATTTGGTCAACCCAGTCCCCAATTTTAGGTGCCAAATTTAAATCATGTGATGCTTAGGGTGGTTGAGTGGTAAGTATCTTCTCATGTCAACTCACTCTGAGTTTTGCACCCCAAAATGTTTAAGAGAGGCATATAAGAAAGGTATCCTCCTCATTTTGGGTAATCAATCACAAATCCAACAAAATTATAATCAATTCAATTCAAGAGCAAGAGATCAAGCATCAAGGTATTGAATACTAGGAGTGTTTGGAAGATCTATGCATTTGTGATGACCTCTATGATCTCACTCTTGGTCACTCAAAAGTTATCTACATTGCAATATGTTGAATGTTTATTACCCACGTTACAACAAAAAATTAGAAGTCTTGGTATGTTTTAGGTTTCATCTATATGAAATAAGAAGTGTTGGAAGAGTTTCCAAGTCTTGAGTATGTGTGAAATAAAGATTTGACAAGTATTGTACAACAACTTGTCAACACTTACAATAACAAACCTCCTTCTACATTGGTGGTTAGAGTAGTTTTGGGGATCTATTTTCAAGGGAGAACATGGATATTTTAGTTTAATTAGAAACCAAACATGAGATTTTATAGAAATGTGTGGAAGTGGTAAAGAAAAACAAACCGTTTGATCATACAAAGCTTATATACATAAAACTAGTATGTTGTTGCCATATTGCTGAAGCTTTGTATTTGTCTTTAAAAAGCATTGGTATAAATATAGAAAAGATCAATAATATTGAAATATTAAAGAAATTCACCCTATTTTGGTTTCTTTTTCTCATTTTTTTTGTGGAGATTATTAAAATATTAGAAGGTTTGACAGTTTAATGTTACAACATTCTATGACAGGGATCAAATAGTGTATCGATCTATAGGCATTTCCATTACAATACTTAAAGATGTAGATAGATGGAAAATGATAGATTAATAAACACTTTGTAGTAGAATGAGAAACCAAATACAAGACAATTTATATGGACAACAAGAGTTACATAAAAGTGTAGTCAACAAATGACAATGTGGATGTGTGCACAACAATCAAAAAGCTTACTAGGATTATTGTGTTTTGAAGTCAAAAGAGAATGTTGTATGATAAAAAGAATATTCATATAAACATTACTACAAAGGATACTATAGGTATAACCAAACATTAATCATTATGAGGTAAAGGACGATTATTTTTGGAAATATAATAGTCAAAGAAGATGTAGACGTAGAGGACGAGATTTACTACCCTCAACATGATGGACCTCTAAAAGTAAATATACCTTCGCTCTACCTCAGTTAAACTGATGCTAAAGGTGATCCAGGGGATGAAAATGCAAAACTAAGATAATAGACTACAAATGAGACCCCCAAATGACTCTGTTGAGTCTCTGTCCTCAAGATGAGCATGCAGGACTAGGACACTAATGTGGTGTGTTGTCGTCATGTACAGACAAAACATAGATGTCGTACGAAAATGACAGGTATGATAAAACTACGACATGAGTTTTATGTTGGCTTGATGATGATTGTAATGTATTCATCACTTATTGTCATTGATGAAACACTCTCACACACATATTTGATTACATTGACTACCGATATAACTTCATTTGGTTTTTACTACCAACTGGTATGTTCAAGGTCTATCTCTAACCGATATTGTGTGTCAACCGGTATGTGCCTAAGAGATAACCTGAGGTAACACTAAGTCGGTATCAAAGTAAAGATAAATTTGAAGGTGAAGATCAAGTGGAAGATTCTTGGACAACGATTCACTAGTTTTATTCCAACCGGTATCTGATTTTGTGATGCATTACCAGCATCGTTTGTTTGGCAGTCATTTTTGTGATGAGTTATGTTTAAATGTCTAGATACACTGCACCTAGGAAATTGTGTTCCTGTGGCCGACATAAGGCCCGAATGCCTATTTAAAGACATTTTAGTGAAGCATTTAGAGAGAGATGAAAAAGAGAGAACAGATACAGTAGAGGTGATCTATGCGAGTACTTTTGTTGAAGAGCGATAAGTGTTTAGATGGAGAGCAATATTGAATGTACTTAGAATGATCTGATCAAGAAAGTTTGTGCTACCTAGAATAGATCAAATCTTTCTTGTTTTTTTCTAATCATTACAACAGAACTAAATTCCCTAAACGGGTAAGCTCTAACAAGCTTCATTGTACAAATCCTCTAACAAGGTGATCTTTTAGTTTGGATTCTAAAATCCTTTAGCAAGGTTACTCTTGATAGGGTAGTACTCTTAACAGGGTATAAGCTTCTAATCAAGCTTGGGATCTCTAACAAGATTCGCTCCTAGCAGAGCTCTTTGTAAGACCTTAACCAGCCAATTTTGTATTATTGTAGATAGTTAACTTGTGAGTTCCATCTCACCATGGTTTTTACCTATTTAGTTTTCCATGTATAAACGCTTATGTTATGGTGGATGTTCTACTTTATGTGGATGTTGTTATTTCATTTTGGGTAGCATGTATTTTGTTTAACTGCCTAGTTAAGATCATCTACCAGTTAGTGTTTAAAGTAGTGTGTGTTTTGGTGTCATTGATTCACCCCCCCCTCTCAGTGTTTTTCAAGTTCATCAATTGGTATCAAAGCCTAATTTCTTTGAAGCCTAACCACTTAGAAGGGAATCTTGAAACTACCATGGGGGATAGAAGCTACTTTGAGATGGGTAGAGAGCTAGAAGCTAGTAGAAATGAAGTTGAATCCCTTAGGGGCAAACTGAAAGATTCTCAAGTCAAGAGGAGAGAGCTATCTGAAAAACTGTTAGAAATATCTGACAAAAGTTCTTCAGACAAAACTAATATTGATGCTTTATAAGAAGTTGAAAATTTGCAGGGTGAGAAACTAAATTTAAGAAGAGAGTTGGAAGGTCTCACTATCCGCATGAGTCAGGAACTAGAAGCTAGAAGAGCTGTTGAAGATCTTATCAATGTAAGAGATCAGCAAATCATAAAGATCAAACGAGAAAAAGATACTATGCATGAGGACTTAATAGCTGAAATGGAAGAAAAGGAAAACCTAAAGCTAGATCTTGAGTTGGCATCGTCTCTGCAAGAGAACCTATCTAAGCATAATGAAGATCTTGTCAAAAATATTACTGAAGCCAATGAGAAAGTAGAGAAGTTCGCTAAAAGTTCTACCATGTTGGAAGAACAAATTCAATCACTAAGAATGAAGGGTGATATCTCTGGACTTGGTTTTCATACAATTGAAAAAGGTGAATCCTCTGGCATAAAGAGAAACAATCCAAAGAACAAAAAGACTACCTGTAAGAAGGATTTCAAACCTGTCTACTTTGTTTGCCATAAGTCTGGTCATACTACAAATGTTTGTAGTAACAAACCTAACAAGAATGCAAGTTACAATATTAATGCTAGGTATGTATCTAGAAAGTTTGAAGGACAATGCTACACTTGTGGAATGTATGGGCATAAACATATTGAGTACAGATATGGATCAAAAAATCCTGTACCACACATGCATCCTAGACCATATGGTGACTAGACAAGGAATTTTGATAACCGTATAAACAGGAACTGGCAAAGATCCAATGGTAACCAGTTTAGTCCATTTGAAATGGAAAAGGGAACAAATGTTGTTTGTACCTTTTGTAATAACCTGGGTCATGTGGCTATGAACTGCAAAAAAAGAATAGGAAGAGGAAATGTAGGACCCTAGAGATCACCTAGTATGGTCTGTTACCACTACAACAAACTGGGGCACCTGGCAAAGTTTTGCAAATCAAGGAATAGTAAACCAGTCAACTCTTTCAAGGATCAGAAAGGCAAACAAAAAATTGATGTTGAGGAAACAAGAGAAGATATGAACCGGACTTAGAAGATGAAAAGCGAAGAATTGCCTATAGAGGAAATCATTCCTCCACCTTGTGAAGAGAATCCAACACCGGTGACTTAAGCCTGTCTAATACAGCTAAGGGGAGCGTAACGGTAAAACATTTCCGAACCCCTTTTGTAAAATAAGTGGGAATTTTTTTTTTTGAATTTTGAATTTTGGTGATTTTTGTTGACATGTTATCAACCGGTATTTCACTTAAGTGGTAAAATTAGGGTTTGTAACCTAAAAGTATGAGCATTTATTGTGGTTGGTAAAAAGGATAAAAACAAGTGTTACCTTATCATTTTTTACCCTAACTCTTTCGGAAAAAGAAATTGAAGCAATTGCAGAGCAGAGCAAGATTGTCTTGGTGCGAATTAGCGAATTGCTTTGTGATTAAGAGAAATCAAGTTGAATTGGAAGTTGCAGAGAAGCGAACGAGAGTGCATTTGATCAGTCCAACCAAGAAATGGAGCGACGTGTAAGATTCTAGGTATTTCTTTGTATACCGCCTCAAAACTTGTTTATCGAGAATGGCATCTACTTCTAAGTCTGTAGGGAGGTTGATGATCACTGATGAGCTTGAGGAAGCTCTAAAGGTAGATGAAATTATGTCTTATAATGCATTATCGCAAGTCCCAAGTGGTGTCATGGTCAAAGGTGATTTGTCCAGCTATATAGAATGCAAAATTGAAGATTTGGGAACTCTTCACATCTATACTCAGTTGAAATCACTTTGTAATAAGGACGGAAAGATTGAAACTAAATATGCTAGGGTTTTTGAAAAAGGGTTTTATAATGTCGCCTACTTTCTTAAAGACTTTGAGGATGAACACATAAGAATAATTTTGAGTCAATTCCACGATGAAAATATGTATCTAGAGAGGACTCACACAATAACCAAGAGGCTATTAGGGTTGTAACAGGTTATTTCTCAACCAGTAAATTTCCTGAGTTGAGGAGAATTTCAAAAGGTACTGTCTTCAAGTTAACTGATTCTACATCCTATAGACATTCTTTTTCTATCAACAATATTAGGGACCCTGGGGTGAAACTTGCAGCAATGGTGATAGGCTACTGAGTGTTCTACTCTAGTAGACTTAATAGTGTTCCATCCGAATCAATTCATACAACACATAGTATGATACTTGATAATGCAGACTATGATATTTGTGAAGCTATCAGACTCTAGCTATTTCAAATTTTAAAATCCATTAAGAAGGACAATACTCAGAAGTTCAAATTTGGTCAGTTGTTAGCTAGGTTATTTTTCTACTTTAATAACTTTCTACCTGGTATAGGTGACATTGAATGGTCCAAAGAACAACTGGTCAATGCATAGATCAAAAACAACATTAAGGCTGTGAAGAATACCTTTTCAGCTGCCAAGAACAAGTACTTTAATGAATTCCAGAAGAAGATGAGCTTGAGAATGAGGTTACCTGAAGATGTGGTAAAACACTTTGAAAAAGACATAATCTTCATGGTTAACACTGACTTTTTCTTAATGCAAGCAATTGAACCAAGCGAGGAAGAGATGGAAGATATGAGCTACGAGGTCAATCATGACTTACTGGTTGGCTATGCTAATACTCTGTTAGCATTGCCCAAAGACAAAAAGAAGGCAAAATTGGAGATCTTAGCAATCTAAGTTGCACCAACTGAAACTAGTATTGCACCTATAGCAAAAGCAAAGGGAAAGAAAAAGAAATGTGATGAAAAATCTCTTGTGAAGAAGACTAAAAGGGTGACTCGAAGTGTCCTAACCAAGAAGGAACCAACACCTAAAATTTATAAGAAGAAGAAGAGTGTACCAAAGAAGAGGAACAGGAAACTGATTTTGCAACCAGAGTCTGAGGGTACAGATTCTAAAGAAGAACCTAAAAAGGAAAAGGCAACTAGCAGAACACCTAAGAAGGTAAAGGTAGTGCCAAAGGAAACTACACCTATAGACATTTCCACCTACAAACCTGATACAACATTTGAAAGAACAATGAAGTCATTGGGGAGAAACAGGTTTGACAATGTCAAAGAACATTACGATTCTTTTACTGAAGATGAGCAGAAGCAAGTACTTCAACAGGTACTAACCTACTTGGGTCATTATAGTATATTTCCACATGAATTGGAAAACATATTTTAGTCTCTTTGTATAATACTTTGTTAGATAAATGGGAAGAAGCCATTCAATTAGAAAAGAAGATTTTTGATGAAGTATTTGTACAATATTTTCCCAATCTATCATCAAATGGAATTAGTGCTTTAACTGAGGAATACAGAGCATATTTTGATTTCAAAGAAAGAATACTGAAGCTTCTAAATGGAAAAAGGTCAGTTGTTGATTCTGAGACACATCAGCTAGCCTGTATAATCAAAAAGAGGGAAGATGTCATCCACTCAAGCAGTAAGGATGATACCACAAAAGATGTTCCTTAACCGGAAATGGATGAAGAGGAAATTGTTCAAGTTGACGTTGTCTATCCAACCAAGAAGAAGGATGATTCCATTATTCTTGTTGATGAAGATATTCAGGACACATTAGACCTATCTGAAGATGTTACTGCACCAGATATGGATCCTCCTACAATCACAGAAGTACATGTTACATTAGGTGATCAACCGCGTAATCAACTAAAAGAGGTCAGTGAACCGGCAACTGAACAACTGGAGAAACCCCAATCTCCACCGGTCATTGAGACTACTCAAAAGGAGTCCACTGAGGAATTTATTACTCGGCAAATAGAAGATGCAACAAAGAAGAACACAGAAAGAGCCATCATTAAGAGTACACCCCCTGAACCGGCGAAGACATAACTACTTGATGATGATGATGATGAAGACTCTTTAAGAATTTCAGGACCTATTGACATGAATACCTTGAGTGCATCTGAAATGATGAAGATTGCTAATGTTATGAAATATTGTGCACACAAGAAGAGGTTGAAAGAGCAAAGAATTGAGGCAGAGACAATCCAAAATGTAGTAGAAATTTTTTTATGGATTACTACCGGAAACCTCTGTCGCACATCTTCCTACTCCTATCAGCAAACTTGGTCAGTTAGTTGCAGATGCATCTGATCAAATCAAATCACTTGAAGATGCTGCTCAAATATCTATTGAGAAGAGCCATAGGAAGGCATATGGAGATAAATTGGCTAAGCACATTGAAAATAGTAAAATGACTTTATCTCATAATGGCCATCTGTTAAAGAAAGCTATTGAATCTGGAAGAAAGTATCTTGCCTCTACCTCCAATATTACTTTCTTTTATTCTGATATTTCTAAGAATCAAGTTGAGACTGAGAAGGAAATAGAAAGGTTATGCAAGGCATATGTCCCCATCTAGGACTCTATTCATGCCTTTGACTGGTCTATAGATGAACTGCATGACAAACTAAACAGGTATGATAATGAGAGAGCTAAGAGATTCCAATCTCTAAGAGAGCTCAAGAGTCAGCTCACCTCATAGATTGACATTCTTCAGAGAGCCTACTCCAGTGCAGAAGCTATTCTAGCTACTCCTGAAACCTGCATGCTATATTCAATGGAAGAATTCTATTCTCAACTGTTCTCCACCTCTGAGTATACGGACAACATACTGGAATCATGGAAGAATGCTCTATCCCAGATGCAGCAGAATTTCAATAATATTTCTATGAGAATATTCAATGCATGAACTTGTTTACAATTGTAATATATGATGAACACTTTGATACAGATTTTCTATATATATGTATATATTTTACTTTATCATTTTGGCATTGTTGTCAAAGGGGGAGTAATAATATGTATGTGTGTTTTTCCAGTTTCTGTTGACGACTATTTTTGACACCGCCGCCAATAGTCAGGTAGCTAGTGTGAACACTCACCACCTCTCCTGAAAAGTAACGAGTTTGGAAAAATCACTACTCCAAGGTCTCTATAGTCAAGTCTCGACGGTGATGGGCAGCCCAATGGTTGATGTGGTTATACCTGTAAAGGGGCCTGCTGGTCAGAACTAAATCTTGTTGGTTATGGATAACTGCACTTACTTTCTTTTTGTACTTTTATGGTTTAAGATTCTCTGGGAAATAAAATGTGAAGCGTAAAGGGAACAAGAAAATAACAATAAAGACCAATATAATAACAACTTAATGAACTACTCAATTAGTTCCCTGTAATCCAAGCAATTATCAAATATAATCCAAGTTAGCATTCAACAACGGACCTCCAAAAAACCTACAAATCATCCATTTCACAAATCTATGAAAATAAAATCATCAACAATATGGCCGATCACAATAATTCTCGTACACCACTGACATACGCAATATGATTCATAAAGTGATAGATAAAAAGATTAAACCACGTTACTAACTCCAAATAATAGACATTACCAGATTACACAGAACAATTTGGTAGAATATGAATGTAGATTAGGCAATCTACAAGCTGCTTCTCATATTAATCTTAATGAATGTATAAAAATAACTCAAACTTCTTAATCAATCTGCAAAATATTCTAAAATCTCAATGAATGTATCTATGCATGCATTAAGGGGGAGTATTGCATTAAAAGGGGAATATGAGTAAATATGTAAATATGTTGTGTATGCAGACTTAGCGGTATCGTATTACTCAAAAATTTCTAAGTGTTGTCATCAATGCCAAAGGGGGAGATTGTTGGCTTTATGGTGATTGTAATGTATTAATCACTTATGGTCATTGATGAAACATTCTCACACACATATATGATTACATTGACTACCGATATAACTTCAATTGGTTTTTACTACCAACCAGTATGCTCAAGGTCTATCTCTAACCGATACTATGTGTCAAGCGGTATGTGCCTAAGACATAACCTGAGGTAACACTAAGTCGGCATCAAAGTAAAGATAAAGTTGAAGGTGAAGATCAAGTGGAAGATTCTTGGACAACGATTCACTATTTTTCTTCCAACTGATATTGACTGCTCTAAGCAGTATCTGATTTTATGATGCGTTACCAGCACCGTTTGTTTGGCGGTCATTTTTGTGATGAGTTGTGTTTAAATTTCTAGATACACTACACCTAGGAAATTGTGTTCCTATGGCTGACATAAGTTCTGAATGCCTATTTAAAGACATTTTAGTGAAACATTTACAGAGAGATGAAAAAGAGAGAACAGATACAGTAGAGGTGAACTATGCGAATACTTTTGCTGAAGAGCGATAAGTGTTTAGATGGAGAGCAGTATTGAATGTACTTAGAATGATCTGATCAAGCAAGTTTGTGCTACTCAGAACAGATCAAATCTTTCTTGTTATTTTCTAATCATTACAACAGAACTAAATCCCCTAATCGGGTAAGCTATAACAAGATTCATTGTACAAATCCTCTAACAAGGTGATCCATTAGTTTGGATTCTAAAATCCTTCAGCAAGGTTACTCTTAACAAGGTAGTACTCTTAACAAGGCATAAGCTTCTAATCAAGCTTGGGATCTCTAACAAGATTCGCTCCTAATAGAGCTCTTTGTAAGACCTTAACTGGTCAATTTTCTATTACTGTAGATAGTTAACTTGTGAGTTCCATCTCACCGTGGTTTTTACCTATTTGGTTTTCCACGTATAAACACTTGTGTTATGGTGGATGTTCTACTTTATGTGGATGTTGTTATTTCATTTTGGGTAGCATGTATTTTGTTTAACTGCCTAGTTAAGATCATCTACTCATTAGTGTTTAAAGTAGTGTGTGTTTTGGTGTCACTGATTCACCCCCCCCCCCCCCCCCCCCACCCCCCTCTCTCAGTGCTTTTCAAGTCCATCATGTTACAATAACAAATTAAATCAATAGTACAAAATACAAAGTACTACAATAAAGTAAGAAAAGATGAGGGAAGCTTATAGTCGGTCCATGATTGAAGCCTCCGAAAACATGATTATCTTCCCATAACTATAAACATATACACAGGCAAGAAAGAAAATGTTGGGGGTTGTGTTTAGAGGTTTTCCTCAGTTAGACCCTTGTTTTGGTGTTTCCACCTCCACAGACAACCCAAATAGTAGCAACAATGGGAAATAAAATGATAAAGATAATAGATGAATAATAAAGATTGCAAAATAGTTAATCTAGAGTGAAGGATTATAGATATACCAATAGACCAAGAAAGAGATTGAATTACTTCCTAACAATCATAAATACCACACTATGATTTCTCCAAGAAACTGCCACAATGGTGGTCTTCAAGTGCTGGAAAAACTTGTGTGAAGTAACGTTAATAGATGCCAAGAGCTCAAATTATCTTCAAATGATCAAGAAGTCCCAAGAAAGACCACAAATGTGACATATATTGCCTCCCAAATGAATCTCAATGTTGATATCCATAGACAAAGGCATTAAAAACTCTTTCAGGTGTTGGTGTAACACTAAAATGGCCACCTTCAGGCTAATAGATTCATGAGACATGAGCACGATGCGCAAACATCTCTGTAGTGCACTAGAGTCCCATGCTCAATTGGTTAATATGGCTGCTAGAAGACAAGGTCAAAGCTAACAAAGTGATCCATCTGGACAAAAGGACAAATAAGGTTATGTATGATCTCCATTGACTTGGAGAGAAGATACTTATGTGACGTGGAATTGAATGAGATGAAATTTATGATATTACAGTAGATCATCCAAAAGACATGACAAAACAATTAGTGGGTAGTCAAGGTAAGAGTAGTGAACAACTAGAGGGAAATCCAAATAAATTTTATGACACTTTGTAGCAATGGTACGATTGAATACCATACATAAATGATTTAAAGACACCAGTGAAGATCATAGACAAGCTCATGTGACAATAAAGGTCAAAAGACTAAAGTGACAAATCAAAAGAGTAAATTTTCATGTAAAAGAATGGCAAACATTCAAACAAAGATAGTCAAGAGAACTATCATAGTCACTAGCTTTTATGGAAAAGGTTATAAATTGAAGACATAGTAACAACCAGTAAAGGAATCATAGTGTATCATAGTTTATAGTTGAGATATTTGTAAGAACCTCTATCAAATGAAGCCATTTGTAGGAGGTTACAAAGCTAATCCCTATATTGTATCAAGAAAAATAACCTGAAGTTATAGTATAACAAAGAATAGGCTATGGAAATAGTAGTGGAAGGCTCCCACATGGAATGTCTAAGGGAGAATACCACAGTCATATGTGGGAGGACATAAACCGTGAATTTATGAGAAATAAGAGACTTGCAAAAATTTGTGAGCTATGAATAGAAGACAGAGATAATAGTGATGTTGAAGTTGTGACAATATGTTGGATATTGTTGATGCTAGGATATGGTTTTGTCATTTATGTCAACATATTCTTATGTTTTGGTGTTTCGGTGATTACAGTGAATTGATCTAGTTGGTTTATCTATTTGATATATTGAATCAACTAGAGATACTTGTTTCTGTGGTGATTTGATCGAGTTATGGATTCTGGTATGAGAATTGGTTTTTTAATGTTCAATGTTGTGGTGTTCTGGTATTTAATCCGGTGTGCTCCAAAATGATTATATCTTGAGTTGCGGATTTGTGATAGTGTTTGGGATGTTCATGTGTAGCTTCAATTTAGATGGTTCGTGATTTGGCACTCTGTAAGTTATCTTTCTATTCCTAGTTGTTGTTGTTGAAGTGTTCTTTGTTGGCATTCTACACTCTAGTGAGAAATGATGGTGTTGTCATTGATGGCAACTTACCGGCAATCTTGTGGATACCTTCAGGTACCGGCACCAGCAGACACTTCACCAGCAGTGGCAAGAATGTATACCGGCACCCTAGCCGACAGGATTTTGTTTATTGTATTTAATTGTAAATATCCTTTGTAAAGCCGACATGGTATATTGTAATAGACTCATATATGTATGAGATCTTGTAAATCTTTTTGTAATGATGTACACATGGTAGAAGTGATGAGTGAATATTAAGGTAGATTTTGTATAAGGTTTATGGTTATCGTATGAGCTTAAACTAGTACTAAACCTAGCATAGTAGATGTTGAATTGTAGCAGTACATTATATTGGATTCTCATAATCCATTTTGTAAGTTAGCGAGACTTCCTTTTTGTGATTGAGCAATGAGTTGTAGGCAGTTGGCCTTCTTGCATGTGCAGGCCCCCCTTGTAAGTAATATTCATTCATTGGCCAGTGAGTGAATATTGTGGGTCACAAATCCCACCAAAGTTTTTCCCACACCGAGTTTCCTCGTTAAACATCTTGTGTTATGGTGTGTTTTCTATGTTGTCTTTACTGTTCCTATTTACTGCATTAATTCTTGTTTACCGGTACACTGTTTTAGAATGCAAAATACTTAATAAGGTTAAATATTCTGTTAATCGGTTAGATACTGATTCACCCCCCCCCCCTCTCAGTATCTTGGACTATCATCAATCCTAACAATCGGTATCAGAGCCTGGTCCTCTATTTTCAAAAGTCTAACAGCTTGAGGAAGATTCTGACACTAGTACAGATGGAGAACTTAAGAAAGCAATTATAAGGAGCTCTTGTGGACTATGATGCAGAGAAGTTGAAAAATATCAAACTTGAAGATAATCTAAGGACTACATAGGAATTCATTCAAGGACTTCAGGAGAATCTCACTATTGCTAGAAATAAAAGAAAAGAACTTCATGAGAAGATGCAGAGTGTTGATGATGAAAAGGAAACTCTTAATGAGCTTGTAAGTAAGATGAGGTAAGAAAACATGACTATGAGGAATGAAATGCAAGACATGACTATGAGATTTTGTAAAGACATTGAAGACAGAAATAAGAATGAAGATGACTTGACTAGGAGACTCAATGATGCTGGAAATGAAAATCTAAGACCCGGTCATGAAAATGATATGTTGAAGACAGATTTGATTCACATGGAACATGATAAAACTTAACTTATGAGACAAAAGGGATTTTTGGAAAATGAATTGGCTACTGCAAATCAACACAAAGAGAAATTCAAGAAAAGTTCAGAAGAACTTGATGGTATGCTGAAAATTTAGAAACCTAATGGAGATACTAATGGACTTGGATTTGAAGTTGAAGAAAGTTCTGGTACTGCAAACAATCATGATCACAATAAACTGGTAAGACAACCTAATGCTTACAAATTTAATGGAAAATGATTTAACTGTAACAAGTATGGTCATAGAGAAAATCAGTGTAGATCTAGAAACAATCAGAACATTAATGCACCCACCGGTCAATGTTCCAAATGCAACAAAATTGGGCACAATTCAAAAAACTGCAGAATGAATGTAAGATGTTATGTTTGTGGAAGATTTGGGCACTTATCTAATCAATGCAGAACACAAACCGGCATAGGATATGGAAAGGCTATTCAGAAAAACAATGTGACTTGTTATGCTTGTAACAAGATTGGTCATATTGCAAAATTTTGTAGAAGCAAGACTTCACCGACAAACAATAAAGGACCCAGTTTGAAAGGCAAAGAGAAGGTTGGTGAGGTAAAGCAATAATTTTCAAGACAATGGATTAGAAAGATAGATCAGAATGTTGATGAGACTATTCCTTCACCGGTAGAACAAAGTATTACTCCACCGACAGGAGATTCTTCATCCAACTGAGAACTAACCCTTTGGGGGTATTGCAGCAAATTGAAAATCATGCAAGTTTACCCTCGGTCGATGGTGAGAAGATGGACTTCTTCTCTACTGGCAGATGTGTTAAGTTTCACTTAACCGGCGAGCATTTAATGCAGTTGTTGGAGGAAAAGATATTATAAATAAGTGATTTTCTCTCTTTTTCAATTCACCGAGCATTCAAAATTTGAGAGAGCGCAAAAAATCCGAGCGAAGGCATCCAAGGCGAATAAGTGAAGCAATTTCTTTCAAGCACTCAAACCATTATTAGGCAGATTAAGGTATTTAACAATGGCTTCCTCCTCTGCTCCGAAATTTATTGCAAACCCTACTGTTGTAGAAGTTGTGAAACACCCTAGGCCTGTTTTTAAAATCATTCACAAGATAGCAAAACAGGTTGATTCCCTAGGTGCTTTTTCAGAAATTCCAAAAGGTGTTGCTTATGCTAAAGACCCTAGAATCTATATTCATTGCCATATTGAGGAATTAGGTTATGAGGAAATGTTGAAAATGTTTAAAACTATTATCTGTGATAAAAATGGAAATGTAAAACCCGAACACAAGGTTATTGAAACTTTAGGTTTTCTGGAAATCTTGGACATCCCTGATTTTCCTAAGGAGGTAGTAAGAATTGTCCTTAGCAGAGTTTATGGAGAATTCTTTTGGCTAGATTCTGTTTGTAAAATCACCAGAGAAGCAGTTAGGGTAGTGACTGGTTTACCCTCCACCGGTAGCAGGCCAGATAAGACTAAGAAGGTTCCTAATAATATTGTCATGACATTAATAGGAGCAACATATGACAGTATATCCCTGAGAATAAATGATGTCAAAGATGAGAATGTCAGATTTATAAGCATGATCCTAGGTTATAAAACCACACATGCAAACTGACTCAACTCGGTTTCCAGTCTTTTTATTAAAAGTGCATATAATATGGTCAACAATGATGCAAAAATAGATGTATGTGAGTGGCTAAAGGATGAGTTGATAGATAATCTGAAAAAGATCAAAGGTGATAAGAAAGGTACTTTTCATTTTGGCAATCTTTTGGTATGTTTGATGTTGTATCTCACAAAAGAGGTTCCCAGTATTGGTAAGAAAAACTTTGGTTATGATATACCGGTAGGCAAACAATTGTTAGAAATATTCACCAGTATGGGAACTGATAAGGATAACAATATAATAGAGAACTTCAAAACATTCAAAGAAAAAATGAAAACAAGAGAGAGATTACCACAAAGTATTGTAGACAAGTATGAGAAGGAAATATGTTTTGTAATTAAAAAGGACGAGATCTGGATGGAGGCATTTCTTCCTAGAACTATATGGGTAACCAAAATAGGGTATGAGGAAGATGTAAATATCATTGAAACTTATACCAAAGCCCTATTAGAAGCCCCTAGAGAACTGGAAGAAAAGGTTATTGGTAGTGTAGAAACAATAGAAAGTGGTGTACAGACATTGAAACAAAGAAAGAGAAGAGAAAAGTACATAAGAAGTGCATCTAAGCAAGTTAAAGAAATAAAAGAAAACATCATGAACATAACTGGAATAAAGGAAAGTGACTTAGAAGGATTACAACCAGAGGCACATCTCTCATTGGTTGGTACATCCTCTGACAGTGAAATTCCTGTTGAGTTTAAAAGAGTTGATAGGAAGAGAAAACCATCACCGGTACCCTCTCCTCCTCCCAAGAAAACAAGAACAACAAGGCAGAAGCAATAGGCAGTGAGACCACCAGCAAAGAAGTTGACACCAAAGAAGAAAAAGCAACAACTGGTTATACCACCATTAGACAACTTACTAAGTGAGATAACTGATGACTGTAACTTAGCTAATGTTAGCAAAATGTACAATACATTCACTAATGAAGAAAAGGAAAGTATTCATAATAGCATAATACTACATCTCAATATATACAAGAAAGTATTAATTGAAGTCATAGATGATTTACCTAGTGAATTATATAGGCGGTTAGATGCAAAAAGGATTGCAGTCATGGAGCTTGATAAGAAACTAAAGATTGAAAAACTGCTAGTGGTACATCCGGTCAACTCTGTAGAAGAAATTGATGAACTAATTAGTGAAGCTAATAGATTAGTTTTTGCAAGTGGACATCGGCATGTGATCCTAATGGCTAGCAGGGTAAATGAAATTGCAGAAGAAACAACAAACAAGTGGGACATTTTCTTTGTTGAGAAAGAAAAACAGGATGAGCTGAACAGACCAAAGAAAACTTTCAAGGTTTATCAAAAGGACAGAGACAAGGGGAAAGGTAAAGTAGGTGGATTACCCAACATCAAAATAACTGACAACCTACCACCACCTTTGGTTACTCCACTGGTACAGACTGATAGCACACCAACTACTGAGAATGTGGATACACCACATGAGGATACCAACCCTGAGTCAGAAATTTTGTTCACCATGAACATTGATACTCAGGAAGTGAACATAGTAGTGGACAAGGATAGCACTGAAGAAAAAAATAATGTTGCTAACACTGAAAACATTGAGCAACCAACAGAAAATATTGAGGTTGGAACACAAGCAAATAATATTGGGGTTGAGACACAGCTGAGCATTCAGTGGAAACACTGGACAGTGGAATGGTTACTGGTAGTGTAGATGTTGGCACAATAAAACCGATAGAGATACCAACAGTGGATAACACAGAGATACCACCATCAAATAGTACAGTGAAACCAACTGAGAAATCGGCTGATTCACAGGTACACATTGAGGTAGTGAAACCAGCAATCATAGAGAAACCAAAACCATTGCTAGTGGAAATGCAAACACAGACTAACCCACCAAAGGTTGATTCAGGCAAATTGGTTACTCCCATGGGAAGCACAAAAATTGTAAAGGTAGTTGACCAGACATCTGGTACTTCACTAACAAAATTCAGACCTACTAATGTGACTGAAGTACTTTTGGACTCAATAAAGAAAATAACAGATTGTAATGCATTGGCCTATAAGGCAATTGATGACACAATTCCTATTCTTAAGATGATTCCACCTAAATGCAATTTAGATCAAGTAAAGGATTCTTTAGGTCAGTTAGACACATTGTCTAAACATATTGCTGGTAATATACTGACAGTTGATCAAATTGATGAGGAAACATTCAAGGAGAAAATGGAAAAGGAAAAAGGAAAATTCTTTGAGGAAACAATAAAGAAGTGCATGAAACACATTAACACACTTTTACTGGCACCGAATAAGACAACTTTGGAGTACAAGGAACTGTATAGGGACACATGCAAGCCACGTCTGTTAACAGTGGATATTGAAAAGAAAAAAAGTACAGTACAAAAGGAGATAGATGATATAGCTGATAATATCATTGGTTCATCTGAACCTATATCAGTTATTGAGCAAGAAATTGCTAGATTTGAAGAAAAATTGGAGAAGTTAGAAAAAGAGAAGGAAAGGATAAAGGGAAAAGCTAGAGAGCTTAAGTGCAAACTCAGTCCTAAGTTAGATAACCTTATCTCTCTAAGGAAAGAAATCTCTGAGGCATTAATTCAAGGTTAAAGGTCACCATAGGAACATATGCATCATCTCACCAGTACAATTCAAAGAACTGAGGCAGCTATGAAGGATAGTAACAGGTTTATACAGAGCTTAAACTTAGTATTAGCAGACGTATTCCAGATTGTAACCAACTGGTTACAAAGTTCAAGTTGAAATCTGCACTCATTTGACAACTTTAGACAACCTTTGTCATTGATGTCAAAGGGGGAGTAGTGGATAGAGAAAAATGGTTATCAGAGGAGATCGTTTGCTCAGGGGGAGCACACATTTTTGGTAAAATTTTGGACTTCACATTTTGGGACAGATTTTTGGATTTTTTCTCATGAGTGTTGCCATCAATGCCAAAGGGGGAGATTGTTGGCATTCTACACTCTAATGAGAAATGATGGTGTTGTCATTGATGGCAGCTTACCGGAAATCTTGTGGATACCTTTAGGCACCGGCACCAGCAGGCATCGGCATTGGCAGACACTTCACCGGCAGCAGCAAGAATGTATACCGACACCCTAGCCGACAGAATTTTGTTTATTGTATTTAGTTGTAAATATCTTTTGTAAAGCCGACATGGAATATTGTAATAGACTCATATATGTATGAGATCTTGTAAATCATTTTGTAATGATGTACACATGGTAGAAGTGATGAGTGAATATTAAGGCATATTTTGTATAAGGTTTATGGTTATAGTATGAGCTTAAACCGGTACTGAACCTAGCATAGCAGATGTTGAATTGTAGCAGTACATTATATTGGACTCTCATAATCCATTTTGTAAGTCAGTGAGACTTCCTTTTTGTGATTGAGTAGTGAGCTTTAGGCAGTTGACCTTCCTCCATGTGCAGGCCCCTCTTATAACTAATATTCATTCATTGGCCAGTGAGTGAATATTGTGGGTCACAAATCCCACTGAGGCTTTTCCCACGCTGGGTTTCCTTGTTGAACATCTTGTGTTATGGTGTGTTTTCTATGTTGTCTTTACTATTCCTATTTATTGGATTAATTCTTGTTTACCGGTACACTATTTTAGAATGCAAAATACTTAATAAGGTTAAATATTTTGTGAACCGGTTAGATATTGATTCATCCCCCCCTCTTATTATCTTTGGAACTATCATTAATCCTAAAATTTTTTAGTATCAGTGTGTTGATCAACAAAGATTTGATTAAGTGGTGTTGGTGCAACTATTGTGGATGGTTCTAACGTGCTTGTTGGTGTTTCCTAATTGTTTCTTATTTGTTTTTCTGGTCCATATTGATCATTGTGCACATTATTGTGGATCTTATGGGTCTAGTGATGTTATTCATGTTATGCAATATTTTTGGTGGTGTACCATATTGTGGATGATCTTGGCGAGATTTCTAGTGTTGATTGTGTGTTCAAGGATTTGAGTTGGGTCCATGCTATGTCGTCATGACATTGTATTGGTCTGGTGGTTGATTTATGATGAAGATCCCTCCTTGCAACCTTCCAAACACATCAAAATGTATGGCACTGACCCCTCAATCCAAGAATGGTATCCTATCAAGACAAGGCTCTACAATATTAGTTCAATCTTCTCACCATCTTCAAGACTCGTACCTACTCATTCAGGGGTATCTTGTTACAACACACTCCATGATACCTCCAAGGGTTAAAAATCATTTTCATACTAGTTTTGAGTCATACAAGACTTCCCAAGGTCAGACAAACCATTGGTTGTAAGGATTCATACTCATTCCTTAAGAAACTCACCCAATTAGGCCTAGTTGCTCATAGCCCTATTTAGTGGGTAAAGAGACCTTAGGTTAAAAATCTTCCAAACAACTTACAAAAAAAATTATGGATTCAAATACCCTTTTTGAATTTACACAAATCCCTAAAAGGAAGGGTTAGGGTCTGGAAAATAAAGGTCTTTGCCGGTAGGATGTTGACTGTCCTAAAGGGCTAATTAGGCCTCTTTTGTGAAGTAACTATACTTAGATGAATGAACCATCCAATTAAAATCCCATGGGCATGTAGGTAACCATAAAACATAAGGTATTCCAGGGTTACACGCTTAGAATCATCGCCAATTGCACACAAGGTAATTTTGCTTATTCAAGGTCTAGGTAGCCACATAGAGATGTCTACCTAGGGTCACTCCAAACACTTCCCTCCCTTCCTCCACTTGAAAAATACTCTTGGAATCCTAGAATAAACTGATAATAATTTCCTTTCACCAAATCCCATGGGTCTCAGATTGATAAAGTGCAAGATATGGCCATGGAGGAGAAAAAACCCAAGGAAAACCCTGGTTTTCTGGGCACCTACAGTAAAAGTTGAACTTCAGGAGCAACACACACAAATAGAAATTCAAATCAAAGCCAAAAAAAATTTAACTCTCCTCTCCAACCAATTCACATCATTGGGAATGGATCCCAATCTATACAGTACCATACCACAGACCAAAACTCCAGAATTGCAGGAAAAACTCATAATTCTATTAGTTTGAGGGCATAAAAACTCTTCTCCATACAATCATGCTTAGGAATTGGATCCACAAGGTGTATAAACTACTCTAAAACTTCTCTCAACCTAAAATCAAGAGGTTAGAGCCGTTGGAGGAGTTTCAAATTAACAAAATGCAAAAAGTGCATAAAAGTTGCTCATGACAACTTTTGCAAAAGTTGTCAAAATGTCATCTTTCGCCTCCTAATGCCTTGGGTCAAGTTTAAACCCTCCTAAAAAATCTTAAAACACTAAAACCAACACATTTGATCCCCTATTGTCCAAAAGTCCTAATTGGCTCATAGAAATGCCAAAATAGGAGTTTGGCTCATAAGATGGGGTTCATTATTACAAACACTTAATGCATGATTGAAAACCTATACAAAACATTCTAAAGGCATATTTAATGCCTTATCCTCCCTCCTCAGAGTCTGACTTATCATCTTGAAGGGTTTGATGGGGTGCTCTTGCACCATACTCCTCAGAAGAAGAAATCTCAAGTCCACTTGAGATGAGAGTCTGCAGGTCAGCATCATGATCTTTGATCTGTTGCTCTGTCATCCAGAATGCTTCAGAATTAGGTTGTCCTTTCCAAGACACCAAATACTCCATGTAAACTTTTCTCCTGGTTCTCTTTGCAACCTTAGTGTCTAGAACCTTATGCAAATTTGGTGGTTCATGTTTGGGAATGTCATCATCAGCAATATCCTGAATTGTGTCTTCTCCTGCACCAACACTACACTTATAAAGCGTTAAGTCACAAACATTAAAAATAGGTGACAACCCAAGAACAGATGGTAGTTGAATTTCATAGGCATTGGACCACATTTATTCAAGATTTGGCAAGGTCCAATCTTTCTTTGCATCAGCTTTGTGTATCTGCCTTTTGGAAGTCTTTCCTTCTTCAAGTGGACCCACACCAAGTCTCCCACATCAAACTAAACATCTCTCTTCTTTTTGTCAGCATGAGTTTTATATCTCCCTACAGATTGTTGAAGATGATTCTTAACTTGGTCATGGATTTCTTTTATGGTAGTAGCAAAGGTTTCTCCATCTACACTAATGGCTTCTCCTTGAGGTATCTCTCTCAACTCCAGCACACCCCTTGGGTGGATGCCATATACAATCTAGAAAGGTGACTTACTAGTACTCCTATTCACTGTATCATTGTAGGAGAATTCTACCTGAGACAATATACTATCCCACCTTTCTCCATGTTGTCTAGTCAACCACCTTAGCAGATTCCCTAGTGACTTGTTTAGAGATTCAGTTTGACCATCTATTTGGGGATGGTAGGTTGAGGAGAAGGAGAAATTTGTACCAAGATTCTTCCAAAGGGTCCTCCAGAAGTGAGCAATAAATTTTACATCCCTATCAGAGACTATAGTCAAAGGCAAACCATGTATCTAGACAATCTCCTTAAAGAACAAATCTGCTACATAAGAAGCATCACAAGTGGTTTTGCATGGCAAGAAATGTGCCATCTTACTAAACCTATCCACCACTACAAAAACACTATCATATCCTTTCCTTGTCCTAGGTAATCCTAAAACAAAATCCATACTTATGCTTTCCCATGGTCTTGAAGGTATGGGTAAAGGCTGGTATAAGCCTGCATTGGTGGACTTTCTTTTTGCCTTCTAGAAGATCACACATGTCTCCACGAATCTCTTGACATCTTCCTGTAGTTTGGGCCAAAAATAGTGTCTTGTCAAGACCAAAATGGCATGCCATTGCTCCACAATGTTTCTCCTTAGTTATATTCAATCTCATAGAGAATTTGGGTATGCATAGTTGTGTACCCTTAAACAACCATCCATTTTGAATCAAAAATTTAGAATACTCAACATGAAACCATTCATCAAATGAAGCACATACCTTATAGGCCTCTCCAAAATCCTCATCATCCTCATACATGGCTTTCAAGGAGTCTATGCCAACACTCTCCAACTGAATCTGATTTGCAGTTAGGACTCTTCTGCTCAAAGCATCTACCACCTTATTCTTGACTCTTTTCTTGTGCTTAAGAATGAAAGTGAAAGCTTGTAGGGTCTCTACCCACTTCATGTGTTGGTGATTCAACTTTTCTTGACTATTTATAAAGATAAGAGCCTAGTTGTCTGTGAAAACTATGAATTATTTTGGTAGCAAGTAGTGTCTCCACTTTTTCAAGGATTGGACTAGAGCATACATCTCTAGGTCATAAGATGAATTTCTCCTCTTTGCCTCATTCAACTTTTCACTGAAGAAAGCAATAGATCTTCCATCTTGACTGAGCACTACTCCAATATCCATGTGACTAGCATCACACTCCACTTGGAAGATCTTGTTGAAATCAGGTAGGGCAAGGACCGACTGCTCAACAACTTTCCTCTTCAATGTTTCAAAAGAGTGATCTGCTTCTTCTGTCCAACTAAACCTGTACTTTTGTCCTCCCTTTATTGTATCAAGCATAGGGGCACAAATATGGCTAAAGCCCCTTATAAACTTCCTATAGAAGGTAGCTAATCCATGGAAACTTCTAACATCATTCATTGTCCTAGGTGTAGGCCAAGACAATATGGCACTCACCTTTTCTTGATATATTTTCAATTCACCATATGAGATTACAAATCCCAAGTAAATGATCTCTTCCTGCATAAAGAAACACTTTTCCAAGTTGATTAAAGATTGTTCTTCATACAATCTTCTTAGGACCAGGTCTACATGTTTTAGATGCTCTCCTTTGGTTTGACTAAAAACTAGAATGTCATCTAGGTAGACTATAACAAATTTCCCAATGAAATCCCTCAAGACTTCATTCATTAACCTCATAAAGGTACTAGGTGCATTGGATAAGACAAAGGGAATGACTTTCCACTCATACAACCCCTCATTTGTTTTAAATACAGTCTTCTATTCATCTCTCAGCCTAATCCCAATTTCATGATAGCCACTATTTAAATCAAATTTTGTAAAATATCTACCACCCCCCAAACAATCTAACAAATCTTCAATTGTCTTCGTTTTTGGGTGCCAAGACTACAGGGACTACACATGGGCTCAAACTTTTGCCAATCAATCTAGATTCCAACAATTCTTCAACCTATTTTTCCATCTCAACATTCTGATCCAGTGTGTGCTTGTATGCTACTTTATTAGGCAAGGTGGATCTAGGTATAAGGTCTATACAATGGTTTATGTCCCTCATGGGAGGTAGTGACCTTGGCATGCCATCAGAGATGACAACCTTGTATTTGTGTAGTAGCTGCTGCACTGTAGGTCAATCAACCTCAATCTATCCTCTTTCTTATCCTCAGACTTCTCCACCTTAGTTACTGTTGGAATAGGGATAAGGGAATAACAGACCATGCCTTCAGTTGCCATGTTCCTCATGGACTACTTCCCTCCTAATACCAACACCTTGGCCTACTTTTGTTTGGTCTCCTCCTCATCCTCCATTAAAGGTAGCAACTCAATCACCTTACCATCCTTGGTGATGGAATATGTATTCCGAGCACCATCATGTTGTGTCTTCAAATCAAACTGCCATGGTCTCCCAAATAGGACATGGCAAGCATCCATCTTTGCAATGTCAAACATCAACCTATCTCTATAGGTTCCAATCTGGAATTCCACCCAAACCTGCTCTTCCATAGCAGCTTGTCATCCTTGTGTGAGCCATGAGACCTTATAGGGGAAAGGGTGAGGTAGTGTCCTCAACTTTAGTTTCTCCACCATCTCTAGAGACACAAAGTTCTCCGTTGAACCGAAATCTATTAGGACCTTGCAGACTTTTCCACCCACTTTGCAAGTGGTCTTGAATAGAGACTTCCTCTATGGGGGCTCTCTATCAGACATCTTCATAGTGGTTACTGCTCTTCTGGTCATCAAGGCTTCACCTATTTCAGGGTATCCATAGCTGTCAAGGGTATTGACACTTTGGCATGTGTTTGCACTTGCCACACTTTGGTAGTCAGCATCTAAAATCAAGTTACTTCTCCTTTCTCCCATGGAACTAGTAGGTTTATCCAGACATCTATTGGCCATGTGTCCTTCTTGATTACAATTATAACATCTGATTGGACCTCTACCTTGAGATCTCCCTCTAAATGGTGGTCTTCTTCCTCTGAAGTTACCTCTCTGATTGTATCCTCCATTGTTATGGGAGCTATTCTCTACTTTAGTGCCTTCTTGACTCGTTTCACTTTGATTTCCAAAACCATTTCCCTTACTTCTGAAAAAATTTCTTCCACCCCTCTACTTTCTTCCTCTTCCTTTATTATTTTGCTCTTGTCTCCTTTTGATCTTCTCTTCCACCTTGATAGCAAGTTGATGGCATCTACCAACGGTGTCCAAGCTAAGAAGGTTCAATTCTTCTTGAATGTTGTACCTTAATTCATTCAGGTACCGGGAAACTTTCTCACTCTCTTCTTCTTTTGTTTTAGACTTCATGCATAGCCTTTGGAACTCCTCTATATATGAGTTCACATCCATCTCCTTCTGCTTGAGGTTTTGTCTCCTCTTATGGAGTTGTATTTCATAGTCTTTGGGTACATATGCCTCTTTGATTAAGCCAACCATCCTCTTCCAAGAAACAATATTGGGCTTATTGTCCTTCTCTCTTTCCTCTTGGACAAAGTTCCACCAAGTTAGGGCTGCTCCTTTCAACTTGGACTTAGCAATCTTCACCTTCTGATGTCCTGGAATGTCTTCACATTCAAAGAAACTAGATAGGGAGTCTATCCAATCCATCACAACATATGGTTCCATTTTCCCAGTGAAAGTTGGCAAATCAATCTTCTGCTCCATGCTTCTCCTCTCCATGGATTTGAGGGCATTAAGGAAGTGCCTTTGGTCAGGAGGAATCGCCTCTTCCTCTAGCATAGGGATATCATCCTCATCCCCTTCATCACCACTACCAGTGCCTCCATCTTCCTTCCCATCTACTCTGCCTCTCAACCTCTCTAGCTCCCTTTGCATTTCCTTGCAAGAAGTGGCCTGCTCTCTTACAATCTTGGCCAATTCCATGTTGGTGATCAGTCCTCTAGGGACCTCTTCTTCTTGTCCCTCTGACATCTCTCGATTCTCTATCTCCTTACCAAAGCCGCTACTAGCTTTGATACCACTTGATGCAGAGACCTCCTTGCAACCTACCAAACACCTTAAAATGTATGACACTGACCCCTCAATCCAATAATGGCATCCTATTAAGGCAAGGCTCTACAACATTAGTTCAATCTTCTCACCATCTCCAAGACTCATACCTACTCATTCAAGGGTATCTTGCTACAACACACTCCATGATACCTCCCAGAGTTACAAATAATTTGCATACTAGTTTTAGGTCATAAAAGACTTCCCAAGGTCAGACAAACCACCAGTTGTAAGGATTCATACCCATTCCTTAAGAAACTCACCCAATTAGGCCTAGTTGCTTGTAGCCCTATTTAGCGGGTAAAGAGACCTTAGGTTAAAACTCTCCCAAACACATTAGAAAAAAAATTATGCATTCAAACACCCTTTTTGAAGTTACACAAATCCCCAAAAGGAAGGGTCAGGGTCTGGAAAATAAAGGTCTTTGCCGGTAGGATGTTGACTGTCCTAAATGGCTAATTAGGCCTCTTTTGTGAAGTAACTATACTCAGATGAATGAACGGGCCAATTACAATCCCATGGGCATGTAGGTAGCCATAAACCATAAGTTATTCCAGGGTTACATGCCTGGAATCATCGCCAATTGCACACAAGGTAATTTTGCTTGTTCAAGGTCTAGGTAACCACATTGAGATGTCTACCTAGGGTCACTCCAAACACTTCCCTCCCTTGCTCCTCCTATAAAACACTCTTTTAATCCTAGAATACACTAACCATACTTTCCTTTCACCAAATCCCATGGGTCTCAAATTGATAAAGTGCAAAATATGGCCATGGAGGAGAAAAAACCCAAGGAAAACCCTGGTTTTCCGAGAACCTACAGTAAAAGTTAAATTTTAGGAGCAACACACACAAATAGAACTTAAAATAAAAGCCAAAACAAATTTAAATGTCCTCTCCAACCAATTCACATCATTGGTAATGGACCCCAATCCATACAATACCGTACGACGGACCAAATCTCTAGAATTGTAGGAAAAACTCATAATTCTATTAGTTTGAGGGCATCAAAACTCTTCTCCGTACAATCACGCTTGGTAGTTGGATCCACAAGGTGTATAAACTACTCTAAAACTTCTCTCAACCTAAAATCAAGAGGTTAGAGCCATTTGAGGAGTTTCAAATTAACAAAATGCAAAAGGTGCATAAAAGTTGCTCATTACAACTTTTGACAACTTTTGTAAAACTAAAATGTCATCTTTCACCTCCTAATGCCTTGGGTCAAGTTTAACCCCTTATAAAACATCTTAAAACACTAAAACCAACACATTTGATTCCCTATTGTCCAAAAGTCCTAATTGGCTCATAGAAATGCCAAAATAGGAGTTTGGCTCACAAGATGGGGTTCATTATTACAAACACATAATGCATGATTGAAAACCTCTACAAAACATTCTAAAGACATATTTAATTCCTTATCCTCCCTTCTCAAAGTCTGACTTAGCATCTTGAAGGGTTTTATGGGATGCTCCTGCACCAATTTATGTATCGCGTAATTTTGTAATTAACAGTTGAGTCAACCTTGTATTCAAGATTGATGATTTGTATAAATAGGCATTATATTCATGTAATTGGGGGATAGGTGTTGTGTCTACATTATCAGAGGGTGGTTTATGTGCAAACATGTGAATTTATCTTTCGGTGTGAAGTGTTGAGTAGAGTGTGTTGCAGAGCAGACAATTGTGCTTAATCAGAACTGTCATCAGACATTTGGAGATGCTATTCTTTCAATTCATCTAAACCGGATTGTTGTTAGAATGTTATTGTAAGGTAGTGAACCTTCCCTGAGGTTTGTAGCCTTTTAGGTCATTATATTTTGAGCAGTGAGCTCTAGGCAGTGTGCCTAAATGCGTGTGCATTCCCCATTGTAATATCTACACATAATACTGTAGAGTATCATCTTATTGTGGGTAGGTTCCCACCGTGGTTTTTTCTTTAAACAGGTTTTCCATGTCAAAATATTGGTGTTATGTGTGTTGTTTTTATTGTGCTTATCTTTGTTCTTATTGCAGTTGATCAGATTTGAAGTTGTGTTTAAATTGTTTAATCTGGTGAAAATTGATTCACCCCCACTTCTCAGTTTTCCTTCATTGTTGTTGCCATCACAATAAACATATAAGGAGTAGAGAATTTAGAGAGACATTCATTATTGGTATTTTTTTGTATACACCTAAAAATGGTCTGAAGATAGTTAATTAAATACACAGTTATTTGATTAATTCCCCTTCCTAATTAATTGAATTCACAAGCAATTTAATTAATTTATCTATTCATCTACTAAGTAAATAAATCTACATGATTTATTTATATAGTTCATTTCATGTCCCCTTTGATTAATTAATTTTAAATTAATTAATGTCCCCCCATATAAATCAATTCTTCTAATCTCTAATTAAGATTAACAAACTCAAGTTTGTTGAGATTAATTACCATTTTCCAATTATTTGAATTTTTAAATTCAAATGAGCACATGGCTCCTAACTTTTAACCACCTAACCCATTCCATCTAATCCTGGGTCTAACTAACCCTATCCTATCTTGCACATTCTAACCTCCTTATCCTAACCTCCCATGGTGTGGATATTCTCACCTTGAGACACATGACACTTTTGCCACGTCTCCTCCCTTGGAAACTTGCCCTCTCATGAGCAAGGCTCCTTGACACTTGTCACCACAGAGATGACAAGTGTCCCTTCCTCCATCCTCTTCTCCAACTTCCTCAATCTTGGCCCTTGATATCTTCAGGTCAGATCTGGACCGTCCATTCCTGCCACCTCAGCTTTGGCCTTGGAATTCCTATAAATATCCCCCATTTTGGAGCAATAAGGATCTGATCTCATATCAATTTAGGCATTGTTACTATAGGCATATCCATCCCTTGCATTCATAGCTTTAGCATCATTACTATAGGCAATTTGCATTTTCAATTATCTAGTAATTATCTTTTGGATTAATCATAGCATGTTAATCTATTTTCTTAAATCATGCATTTCATATCATCTCCATAGTCAATCATGATCAAATAGCTACTCAACTCTTGAGTTGCCACTTTGGAGGTCATTGCTCAGCTGAGAGCCCATCAATCCAACACCTTCAAGGTCCTCAAGAATAGAGGAAAATGGGACATTTCAAGGAAGGCTTATGGTTTGCATTTCTAATCTAGTTTTTAATTAAGCTTTTCAATTACATTTTATTGTCTCATTATATGTGTATGCCTTCTATATAGCAGATTTTTAGGATCACAGTTTCAAAGAGCGGATTTAAAGAAAATGATGACAATCCTTTGAAAATAGGTAGAGGTATGAGGATTTAGCAAGAAGAAGAGATGCATGGCTACATAAGTATACTTGTATGCTATAATTCAAGGCATCTAAAGGGAATTTTAATAGGAAAAGAGAGTCATGAAAATTGTCAAGGCACATGGCCCTCATGGAAATGATAATGAGTAAGAACTATCTAATTACATGGTAGTAGAACAAGGTTTAAGTGTATATGAAAATAATACAATTCTAAAGCATCTTCAGGAAGAGATCAAATACTATGAGGTTGATGAAATTGAGGCAATAAAATTTAATACTTTTCATGTCAATGTTAAGTTGTTAAGAGAGGGCCTTTTGTGATTAGTCACTATGAATGACAAAGCAATGCATAGTAAGAGGATCGACGTTGTCAAGGAAACAAGAATATTAGTCTTAGATAAATGCATAATCAAGGGGATAAAACTCCACAAAATCCCAACAACCATTAGTATTCACATGTATTGAAACATTCATTATTGTATTTGATGTATCATAACCCTATTTTTATAATGTCATCATTCCATGTTGTTAAGCCTTGTTGTTGACCCAAGCCCTTCTATAAAGATTATTAAATTCCTTATTAAATTAATACCCCACACAATGGTAATGGCTTAGGAAATTTTTAATAGAAAGGAAAGGAATCATTGGAATATTGTCTAGAAGGTATTAATAGAAGCTCATAGAGACAAAGTATAACAGACTTTTAAAGAATGACAATCCATAGCAAATAATCAAAAGTGAAAATACTAGAGGAAGATGAGATTCATAAAGAATATTCAAAAAAAATCACAATAATGGTGAGCCACCAAAGAGTGGTCATTAGCCAAAACAGGACATCAATGATATGAGAAATTGTAGAAATTAGTTGGGCAACAATGCTTTCAAGATAGTATGACATTCCAAAGTGTTACCTTAGAAAACATGTGGTAGACCTAGTTAAAGAAAACTCATGTGTATATAAGAGAAAAATAATTATATTTTATATAGTGGGAGACACTCAAAAGGCAATGACATTTTTAGACCTTATATAAGCAGTGATGATTAGACAAGCATAATTGTACTATGCCATTTAATATCAAATGTGAAGGCATTAATACAAAGGATATTATAAGAAATCACAAGAACTAATAATCACCAATGAAGATATGTTGAAGAGAATATATTACTTTAAAGGAGTCATAAAAGATAGTAAGGTCTCATGAAAGGACATTATTGATGCCATCTCCAATGACAATAGTGTCAAGTATGCTATAGGGTAGTGGGTATGAAGCAAGGAAATTTTTTGGCCCAATAGATACCAAATATAAATCTCACCATTTAAGAGGAAGTAATTATGACTCCTAGGTGTTTTTTATTGACATGTGTAAAGGTACCTAATGGATATATATGCATAAAAATAACAGTTTCATGCCATAATATCTTAGTTTGAAGCAGTTTTGAAAGTTCTTAATTTATTTTTTAATTTTCATATGACCCAAGGAGTCTTCTCAACTTAAAAACCAAAGAACACATGTACTATTATTTTGTGGAGAAAATATAGGGGCAATTGGTAACTATTTCAAGTGATGGAGCAGATTTAGGGAAGCATTTTTTACTTAGTTTGGGCAACTTCCAAACACCTAGGAGTTGGTCACAGAACCTTAACTGATATAAATGGTGAAAATAACAAATTTTCATTCAAACAACATTTTGGACCATTTTTTAGGCCTAAAAAATAGCCATTCATTAGCTAGACACCCAAGGGAGTTTGATCTAGAAAAATCGAGTAACACATATCATTTTTATCTTTACTTCTTCACCACATGTTCCTTTATTGTAGCAAGATATTGCACATTATAAAAATTAGCCTTAGGATATTGTTTTTCAAGTTAGTTCTTGTTGTTGTGGGCATACATTGTAACCTGAAACAAGATTCTTCTAACCTTGATTATGTAATGAGATTCATTTCCAAAAATGTACAACTTCTAGCAAGAACCTTTTATCAATAAAGTAAACATTTTTGCCTTCTCTAATCTATATTTTGTGTGCAGATATAAATGTTAGATATGGTTTTTTTAATTTTATTTTTAGTCCTTGAATTCTATATATCATTTTTAACACCTTCATATGGAAACATAACATATTTTGTGCAATTCATAAGCTATGTCATTGGTTCAAATAATCCTTTTGTTGTGAAAACATGATTTTCTTCATAAAGTTGTTGAGTTCCAACCTTCTTATGGAATAATTATGAACATATATCATAAGAAAACCTGAGTTGTGCATATTATAGTTTGTTGATTCTACAAATTGTGTGTCCAAAACAATAGTATAGGTTTGAAAACCAATTTGTTGCATCACTGTAATAGTCATAGGGTCATTCCAAACAATCTATTTTCCCTTTTCCTTGTAAGTCAAGTAAAATTAGTTGAAGTACTAGAGGGAACCAACCCTCTCTAGAGGTTGACTTCTAACTTCCAAAGACCACACTTTGAGAGGTCTTCCCATACATGACAAGGTTTTTTAGTTGAGAGCTCAACAATGGTGTAGGATTTTGTGATAACAATTTTTGACACGCCTAGTGGGAGTATTTAAACTACTTCAATTTAATATTTTCCTTCTTCTTGTTGATATTTAGTGTGTATGTCAACAATTTTTGCCTTTGGAGGTAATAAATTCACACACCTGGTAACTCCAAGCTCAAAATTACTTGTTCAATAGTCCAAGTGTTGGCATTACATAATATTGTAACAGAAAATATGAGTTCCATATCTCAAAAGTTTTAAATATATTTCTAGCTTGATGAATGAGTAAACATGTCTTCATTTCATGGAAATATGTCTTAGGATCTCCCATATCATGAAAGTGTTGTCTATACACCTTTGTACAAGCCATATCTAAACAATCAAACTTCTAGTTTCACTCAAAATGGTCATATTACAATAATTTATTGACAAGTTTCATGTGCTTAACACACACCCACACACCCTACTCATACCATTCACCAGCTTGTATATGCTTTCAATTAGCTTTAAAAGGCCCTTTTATGTCAAAATAGTAATATCACTTTCTTGGTTAGCCCCAAAATATTGATATTTTGGGTATTAGTAACATTGGAGAGGAAAACAACGACCTGAGAGAAAATGAAAGAGAGTCAGATTGGACAGGAAAACAACGACCTGAGGGAAGCGGCCAAGGCAATGATGCTCTTGGTGCAGAATGCTGAGGAAACTATGAAGAGTTTTTAATTTTCTTGTAATGCTGGGCTTGGGGTCAATTTCTTGCCAGCCTAAGAGAGTCAGATTGGACAGGAAAACAATGACCTAAGGGAAGCGGCCAAGGCAATGATGCTCTTAGTGCAGAATGCTAAGGAAACTATGAAGAGTTTTTAATTTTCTTGTAATGTTGGGCTTGGGGTCAATTTCTTGCTGGCCTCTTGCTGTCCTTTTCTCTGTTGCTGGTTTTTTTGCTGGTCTTTTGCAGCTGTCTTGTTTTGTTTCCTTCTTGAATATCTTTCGAATGTAATTAGGTTTCGGGTCCCTTAAAACCTGTTTTTACTTAATCAAAAACATTAAAAATATATTATTAAAATTCAAAAAACAACTTGATGACATCAAGATGCAATAAGAGCTCAACTTGCATCAAGAAGAGATGGCTTGTCATTCCTATCTTCACAGGTAAGATCCAAAGAATCAAAGGGAGAAACATGAAACGTATATTGCAAAGGAGATTTTTGTAAAAGAGGAGCAAATAAAGTTGTTGTTGGCTTGAGTAAGAGGGTTTGAATCTCAACCAACTTGTCACATTCCAAATCAAATTGCAAAAGAGGAGGTCCCTAGGTTCAATATTCCAAGTTTAAAGAAAGTTCATCCTCCTAAGTTTGTATAAATGTAATATCCCAAGTTTTAGAAGGCCTCATTTATTGCAAGAACCTGCTTTAACAAGCTCAACCCATGGTTCCTCAAGAACAACCTTTTGAGGATACCATATTCCTTCAAGAAGCTCAAAAAATTCTTCAAGTTTCTTTTCCAAGTTAGACCTCTTGTCCTCTTATTATTCATTTTTATCTAGGTGGACCTATTGTTTACCAAGAAATATATTATAATGAGAAAAATGAGGGGTTTTGTGAAGAACAAAGAGAGTCATTTATTGTTGATACACTTGTGCATGAAATTCAAAATAATAATTAGACTTTCTACTAGAGAATGGTGAGCAAAACTAGTTAAAACAACAAGTTGAAGAGCAAGAAATGGGTGTTAAAAGAGAAGAGTCAGCTAATTTGTTTATTCAACTTCCATCTTTTGTTGAGAAGACTGATGAAATAATGATTGGTTTGTTTAATGAGCTTACTGGTTTTGTTGATAGTTGTAATGTTGTGAAATAAGTGTTCACAAGTTTATGCATGCAAACTAGGAACTAGACCTATTTCACAAGGGCATTACATTAGGTAGAGGAGTTGTGAGCTCAATATATTCAACCTTAATTATGTGAAAAGGGGTGAATGTTAATTGGATTCCACTCCTCTATTTTATTTGTAGTTGAAATGGATATTGCAAAGATGTAAAGTGAATGCTAGATATTGTGTTAAAGATGGAAAATTAATATAAATTGAAATAAACAGATAGTTATAGATTTGATATGAATTTTAAACACAAATCTAGAATTAGGAAGATGAGTAGACCTTGTGACTATAATTTGAGCCTAAAAACATGGGACAAGGATGCACTGGATGATCCTCTCCTCGAAATGTTAGATGTAGATGAAAGTTATCTTTCTGGGATCAAAATGCAATCTCGAATATCCTCCTAAAGATTCACTAGGAATTTGTCGAGCATGGTTGTGTGGAGGACCTCGTACTCTACTTTTTGTGCCTACAAAAGATAGATTTGATCCTCTCTATCTACTCTACCTAATTCTATAATTATAGCTTTTGAACCTATCACCTACATACAAAATAAGAGAAATTGTGTTGGGGATAGGATTTTGCTTAAGTCAAAACCTAGGTTTGGAATTAATCCTATAATTTAAATTGCAATTGAAATGAAATGGAAGTGTAAAGTGTGCCTTTTGCAAGCAGAGGCTAGGTCTGAATTGAAATGCTAAAAATTGAAATGTTATACCTTGATGAGTCTTGCGTTGAAGTCTTCATGGAAGGATTAAGGTTGTTTTTTAGGATGTAAAATGTCTTCATAAAATATTGATCATGGATACCATCATGAATGCTTGAATCTGAATACTTGACCTCTCCTTCAATATCTTGAAAATGCTTGATTGCTTGCTCACTTGAATTTAATTGGGACTTGAGTCATGTGGAGAGGATAGATAGACTTGTTCAATTGAGGGGGTAAGGATTTCTTGTAACCCTACTTCATCAAACACACATGAAATTTTAAGACAAGCGCACATGGGAAGGGAATTCCCTCCCAAATTTAATGATCATTTTCAAGACCAAAATTGGAATTTGGGCCCATTTAAGTGGAACTAGGGAGCTCAAGGCACCATTATCCAAGGACAAGGGCACCCAGGGTGCCTTTGTCTAACTTATTAGGGCTGAACAAAGGTCCATAGATCAAATATTAGGTGAAGGTTGCAATTTGAAGTTGGTGTGAGCAAAATCAAACATGGTCAAAGCACAAAAGACAAAAATGTAAAAGTCAGGCCTAAGTGAGGATGAAAATTGTAGAGGGATACAATTTATGATGCTACAATAGTAATGAAGAGGAAATGCCCATATTAACATTAACAATGAGCTTAGAACAACAAGTGGATGAAAATAATTTTGGTAGGGTGCTAGTCTATCAAGAACCAAATGAAAACAACCCTATTTTGAAGGATGAAAAGGTTGATAGGCATGAAGGTATCAGTCAAGTTGAACAAAATGGTAAGAAATAATACATTTTCCAAGGTATGGGCACTAACATTTCTTCAAATCTCCAAGGAAAGGATCATGAAATTGAAGTAAGATGTGTTATGAATGAGATAACCAATGAGGAGGTTGAGGAAGATTATTGTTATAGTATCATAAAGGGTTTTTGTTTGAAACTTGATGACAGATTGACACTTCCTAAAGAAGAAGGTTGGCATAATCAAATGGAAAGTGTAGCCATAATTCCAATTGAAACACATTAACTACTTTATTCCAATTAGTAATTTTTTATCAATGAAACAATAGATCATCAAGAGACTAGCAAAGAGAGTTTCAAGTTTGTCCTTTCAAGGGGATTACCTATTAGGAATATTTCTATCATAGAGACTAGCAAAGAAAAACCATTCATGTTTGCACACACGCATGAGATTCCAATAGAAGATTATAATGAACATAAAGTTGTAGCTAAAGAAGAATGGATGCAACTCACTTATCCATTTCAAAAAATAGTGTTTATGCTCAACATGAGGAGCTAAGTGAACTTGTATATGTTGTTCAAAAGGTGTTGCAATTCTATTTGTTGGACTTTTGTCCATGATCCATTTTTCTCTAGTTGCTCATGATGATGTAAAGCATTGCAAGTTGTTAACAAAGGAAAGATACTTAAAATAATCATATATTGGTTTCATATGAGAAAGTACCATTTTTGGTTAGTCTAGAGTAGGTTAGGTTTATTTTCCAATAAAATCGTAGCACACTTTTTTATTCATGTTTTCATCCAAGTGTCAAGCACTGTTAGTTATTCTTTTAGTGAGTTATATCGGTAGTTAGTTCAGTTATCTTTTGAGGGGTGAACATAAGTTATTCAAGTCTAATTTTGATTTTTATTCATATCTATTTGGCTCCATGCCCAATGGATAGGCTAAACAAACTAGTTTTTTATAGTTTTAGTAGGCAAAACATCCATAGAGGTTGTCAAAGACGATCATATTTTTTCCATTCCTTGGCAAAACAAATCACTATGAAAATTCTACAAAGTTAAATTAAAAAATAGATGTTGAGCCAAATCCTCTATAATTATTAGGAACCAAAGAGAAATGAGATAAAATGCATGCCAATAAAATGTAAGGCCTACAAGGTAAAAAGTAATTTTCAATGCTAAGTCTTTATCTCAAAAGAATGGAAGAGTTTGTTTTATTTTTTATCTTTTGAAAGTTATAAATTTGCATTAGAACACATAACAACAACAATTCAAGGTAATTTTTTGAGTTTTGTTTTAAGGTATTTTCATTGCATGTTCTGATACCCACTCTTGGTCACTCAAAATATATCCATGTTGTAGTATGTTGAAGGTTTATTACCCAAACTGAAACAAAAAAAGAGAAGTATTGGTATGTTTCAAGTTTCATCTCCATGAAATAACAATTGTTGAATAGTTTCCAAGTCTCAAGGATGCATGGAATAAGGATTTGACTAGTGGAAGATAGCAAGTTGTCATCACTTATAGCAATTGATAGGATTCACCTAGCCTGCTCAACACTTCATTAAGTTGATGTTGCTCAATTCCACCAACTCACCAGGCCTAGTTGTTTTCTAGACCTCCAAGTCCCTCTCAATCTCTTCTAGGGCTTGATTCTTGTCTTACTAGGGTGTTTTCTTCAAGTGTTTTGGTTAGGAACCCTACCAATTCACTGTGCTTCTCAGGTGCTCAATTCTGGCCTCTTGGCCTCAACTTGTCATAATGACCTCCAATTGTTGTGAGATGTTGAAAAGGTGTAGTGAGGTCTTATAACGTATTCTTAGTGCATATGGAGTCCATTAATGGGTTGCAACCTTTAGGTTTCTTACCAGTTTCACAATCTTGCCTGGAAAAGGGCTACAAGGAATTAGGCCTAATTAGGCCTCCAAGACCGATTTTCTAGGGCTTGGAGGAAAAAGACTCAAAGAACCCCCAAATAAGTTTAACTTTTCTTCAATGATACACCCATTCATAAATGATTTTTGAGTTTTTAGGTTCCGGTCTGACCATACAAGGTATGAACCCCAAAATGAGGGTTTGTAGGGTTTTAAAGGCCTTTAACCGACAATGCGTAGATAAGTTGGGGTTTTGCTATCAAATGGATTTTTCAAGGATCCTCCTTGTACATAAAAGTCTTCCCCAACCTCATGGACCCCTCCAAACTCAGAAATGGTGATCTTGCACTCACCCCTGCACTCTTCACCACTTTTTCACCTCTTTTTCTCTAGTCGGGTTGCTCCTGGACTCGCCTAGAATGAGGAGACAGTCATATCCAAACACTTCTCTAGCACTTGAACCTGCATATTTACAATGTACAGGAGGTTTCCTACCATGTCCCAACTAGTCGTGATGGCATCGCATGTGGGACTCATGGGGCAACCATATTTACAATAAAATTGCTATTTACAAGCCAAAACTGGCTTCTTACAAACTTGAACAAGAAAGCACTTATGTATGGTATTTAAAAAGTTCTAAAATATACCAACGGAGAAAGAACACACAAGAGTAACTCAATCCATTTCTAGATCAATGGATTCAATCCATATTCTATTGCAAAATTGAGTAAAACAAGCCAAAATGTTGCCAACAAGAATGAAAGTGAGTAGTTTCAGTTGTTGAACTCACAAAAAAAACTTCACCAACCTTGTTAAACATGAAAGAGGGGGTTTATATAGCTTTCCCATGTGTGGATTCCTTCCATGGTGTTGGGAAATCCCTAAATCCACCGCTAACCAATTTCAGGACAAAAGTTGTCATGACAACTTTTTGCAACTTTATGATTTTTGCACTTTTGATCTCTCCAACATAAGATACCTATGTACATTCATCACATATGACATTTCAAACATTTCTAAGACCTATTTAACCCTCTCTAATGCTTTTACCAACTTTTGACACTTTTGACCAACAAAAAGGCCAAATACCTACTCAAACTCATTATTTACACAAAAATACAAACCTAAGTAAAATGAACTCAACCTAGGCCTAAATTGACATAAAATAATAGCTCTTGGACCCTCCTAGATTCCTTATCCACCACTAAATTGGCTAGGGTCAGTACAAGCCAAAATTGTGAAAGTTAGATTGCCTAAGTCCTAGGTGCCCATGCACCATTCTCCCAAACAAAGAAGATCATGTCACCTCTTTGGGAATCAGATCCTGATCAATCCCAAGCTTCTTAAATTATGTCTCCATCACCCATGTAGCTTTAGCATCATCCATACCTTTCCATTTGATTAGGTGTTCCCAATAGGTTTGATGCCTAGTCTTCTTGGCAATTCTTGAACTTAACACCTTCTCAACCTTAGGATTAGGCTTGGCTGGTAACTGAAGGTTATGCACATCCTTTGAAACCCCTAAATGACTACATTCTGCACCTTGGACTGGCCCCTTGTATGCAACCAATTTTGCTATGTTAAAAACCAGTGACAAGCCAATGTCACTAGGTAGATCCACTTTGTATGCATTTTCACCATACATAGCTAGAATGGCACATAGACCTATCCTCCTCATCTGCAACTTGTTTGGCACTCCTTGTTGTAGCCTTGCTTTGTTCAAGTGCACCATAACAAGATCCCCCACTTGAAATTGTAGATTTATCCTCTTTTCATCAACTTTTTATTTTATTTTTCTTGTGTTCTCCTTCAAAGCTTTCCTAACTGATTCATGGACCTCCTTCATGGACTGAGAAAAGTCCTCTGCATATCCACTTCTGATTGTTGCACTTCCTAAATCCCTCAACTCAAAAATTCCTCTTGGGTGCACACCTTAGACTACATCAAAAGGACTTTTACCGATAGTCCTATTTATGGTGTCATTGTATGCATACCCAGATTGTGCAAGTATTTGATCCCATGTCTGCCCATACTCCTTGGTAAGAAACCTCAATAAGTTTCCCAAACTTCTATTCACCACCTTGGTCTACCCATCTATTTGAGGATGGTAGGCTGATCCAAAAGAGAGGTTTGTGCCAAGCTTTTGCCATAATGTTTTCCAAAAATGACTCATAAATTTGGAGTCCCTATCTGAAACTATGCTCAATGGTAAACCATGTATCCTTACTATTTCCTTGAAAAACAACTGAGCTATGTGGCATGCATCATGAGTGATCTTACAAGGCACAAAGTGAGTCATTTTGCTAAATTTGTCCACAATGACATAAATGTTGTCGTATCCTTGCTTTGTCTTTGGCAAACCTACCACAAAGTCCATGCTAATGCATTCCCAAGGTCTACTTGGTATGGGAAGTGGTTGATACAAACCGGTATTTGTTGAAATACCCTTGGCTTTTTGACAAACTATGCAAGTCTCCACATACCTTTTCACATCTTGATTCATCCTTGGCCAATAATAGAATCAATTAACCAGCTCTTGGGTCTTATTGACTCCAAAATGACCACTAAGGCTGCAATTGTGTTTCTCTTGTATAAGGTTTTCCCTCATTGAGCCTTTAGGCACACAAAGTTGTCCACCTTTGAACAATAGCCCATTTTGCAAAGTAAAATCTGAGTACTCACTATGGAAATGTTTTTGATACTCCTTGAACACTTGGTTGGCACTTGAGAAGTCTTCATCCTCTGCATACAAGTCTTTAAAACTGTCCAGACCTATGCTTCTCAACTGAATTTCTTGGACTGTCAAGAGCCTCCTACTTAGTGCATCAGCTACCCGGTTTTGCTGCCCTTTCTTGTGCTTAATGGTGAATGTATATGCATGCATATACTCCACCCATTTCATGTGTTTGTGACTGAGTTTGTCTTGGGAATTCAGGAAACTCAATGCTTGGTTATCTGTGTATACCACGAATTCTTTGGGTAAGAGATAGTGTCTCCATTTTCTCAATGCTTGCACCAAAGCATACAAATCAAGGTCATAAGAGGAGTATTTCCTCTTGGCATCATTAGCTTCTCACTATGGAAGGCTACTGGTCTTCCTTCTTGTCTTAGGACAACACCTACTGCAACATTGCTTGCATCACACTCTACAATGAAAAGTTTCTCAAAACTAGGCAACACTAGTACTGGTTGGGTAGCTATCTTCTCCTTCAATGTTTCAAAACCTTTGTTTGCTGCTTCACCCCACTGAAACTTTTCCTTTACTCCACCTCTAATGGTGTCTAACATGGGTGCGCATATAGCACTGAATTTCCTAATGAACTTCCTGTAGTACTGAGCTAGTCCATGGAAGCTTCCCACCTCTGTTGTTGTCTTAGGAGTAGGCCAATTTACAATGGCTTTCACATTGCTTGGGTCCATCTTGAGATTTCCTTGAGACAACACAAACCCAAGATAAACCAACTCTTGCCTGACAAACTCACACTTATCCAAATTCATGGTTGCAAATGACTAATATGTGTTGCTCTATCCTTACTGAAAATGAGAATATCATCAAGATATACTACCACAAATCTACCTATGAAGTCCTTCATCATTTCATTCATGAGTCTCATGAAGGTGCTTGGAGCATTGGATAAGCCAAATGGCATTACAAGCCACTCATAAAGACCTTCAGTAGTCTTAAATGCAGTCTTCCATTCATCACCCTCCTTAAAAATAATTTGATGATAGCCACTCTTAAGGTAAATCTTGGAAAAGTACTTGGCTTCCCCTAAACAATCCATTAGGTCTTCTATTCTAGGAATAGGGAACCTATATCTGATGGTGATCCTATTTATGGCTCTAGAATCAGTACACAATCTCCAAGTGCCACCTTTTGTTTGGTGCCAACATGGTAGGGACAGCACAAGGGCTAATACTCTTCCTAATAAGGCCTTGGTCTAAGAGCTGTTGAATTTGCTTGGCAATTTCAACATTTTGTTGAGGAGTCATTTTATAGGCTGCTTTATTAGGCAAGGATGCTCTGGGAATGAATTCTTTTTGATGGCTTATGGTTCTTTTAGGGGGTAAGGTGGCTGGTTGTCCTTCACTTACTATAGCCTTGAATTTCTTCAATAATTCTTTGCACCTCTAATGGTAAATCTTGTTGCTCTTTCTTGTCTTCTTCTTTAGGCTTCATCACAAGTGCAAACCCTATACCTTCACCTTCCTCAAGTGTCTTTAAGAACTATTTTTCACTCACCAAAAGAACATTAGGACCTGCTGCCCTTTTCTCACCTTCCTCAAGGATAGACTGAATCTTGAATGTGACTCCATCTTTCTTGAATGAGTATGCATTCTTGGCTCCATCATGGATAGCTTGTCTATCAAATTGCCATGGTCTTCCTAATAGAAGATGGCATGATGGGTAAGACATCACATAACACCTTGTCCTTATACCTTCCAATGGTAAAATTCACCAATACTTGCTCATTAACAAGAACATGTTGTCCTTTGTTCAACCAAGTGACTCTATAAGGGTTGTTGTGAGGTATCCTTTGCAATTTGAGCTTGCTCACTGCCTCTTCTGACACAATGTTGTCTGTAGACCCTGAATCAATGATCACTTTGCACACTTTATCCAAAATATTGCATTTGATCCTAAACAAGGACCTTCTTTGGCTAGGCTCTTCTCTGACCGGTTCTTTGATCAAAGTTCCCCTTATCATCAAGTTGTCACCTACTTCTGACTCTAAGGCAACTTCTGAAGTCTTGCTGCTTGAAGACTCTTCTTGAAGATAGCTCACTCTTCTTTCAGCACCATGTGATGATGACCCCTTCTCTGGACACCTATATGTTGGGTGACCAAGTTGGCTACAATGGTAACACTTCATTGTTGCAAAGTATGAGGAACCTCTACCTTGGCCACTAGATCTTCCTCTGGAACCACTATTTGATCCCCTTCCTCTATTGAATCCTCCTCTACTACTACCACTATCTTTCTACTCAGTGAGTTTAGACTCTCCTTGTGTTCTTTGTTCAGAACTTCTTCCACCAAAGCCTCCTCTATGGCCTCTATTGTCTTTTCCTCTACCTCTACCCCTATTATTGCTTGAGTCATGTCTTCTTTTCAGTTTTTCCTCCACCTTAAGGGCAAGTTGAAAGGTTTGATAGACTATTTTTTGGCTCATTAGACTGATTTCTTCTTGGATGTTCCACCGTAGACCATTTAGGTACCTACCAACCTTGAGACTCTCCTCTTCTACCACATGAGATCTAAGGCTAAGTTTGTGAAACTCCTCTATGTAGCTACTGACGTCAAGATATTTTTTCCTTAAGTTTTGGCTCTTCCTATGAATTTGCACTTCATAGTAATCAGGGAGATAGACTTCTTTGATTTTGACTAACATTCCTTTCCAAGAATAGATGGGTGCTTTGCCCATTTTCTTCCTCTCATATTGTACAAATTGCCACCATGTGAGAGCAGCTCCTCTCATCCTAGACTTGGCTACCTTGACTCTCTAGGCTTTAGTTATGCCTTCACACTCAAAGTGATTCTCCATACCTTTTATCCATTCTAGGACCACTTTTGCCTCCATCTTGCCAGAGAACAATGGCAATCCTTCCAGTGATTTTCCACTCAAGGCCTTCAATTTCTTCAAGAAGGGTTCTTTCTCTAAGATAGGGTCAGGTTTAGGTATCTTTTCTATCTCTACCACTTCTTTACCCTTCCCTTCTACTCCTTCCACCTTTACCAACACTTCATCGGCCTTGGTTTCAATTGCACCAAGCTTACTCTCCAACTCAATCAATTTCTCTTTCAGGAGTCTATTCTCTTTCTCCTAATCATCCACTTTCTTGGCCAACTCTGCATTGGTCACCATTTTGTCTCCAACTGACTATCCTGACAACAAGGACATCAACTTTACCAGCCCAAATCTTATAGGCTCTGATACCAATTTGATGGGATTCACCTAGCCTGCTCAACACTTCACTAAGTTGATGTTGCTTAGTTCCACCAACTCACCAGGCCTAGTTGTTTTCTAGACCTCCAAGTCCCTCTCAATCTCTTCTAGTGCTTGATTCTTGTCCTTACTAGAGTTTTTGCTTTAGGAGTTTTGGTTAGGAACCCTACCAATTCATTGTGCTTCTCAGGTGCTCAATTATGGCCTCTTGGCCTCAACTTGTCATAATGACCTCCAATTGTTGTGAGATGTTGCAGAGGTGTAGTGAGGTCTTCTAACATGTTTTTAGTGCATATGGAGTCAGTTAATGGGTTGCAACCTTTAGTTTTCTTACCGGTTTCACAATCTTGCCTGGAAAAGGGCTACAAGGAATTAGGCCTAATTAGGCCTCCAAGACCGGTTTTCTAGGGCTTGCAGGAAAATGACTCAAAGAACCCCCAAACAAATTTAACTTTTATTTAATGATACACCCATTCCTAAATGATTTTTTAGGTTTTAGGCCCTGGTCTGACCGTACAAGGTATGAACCCCAAAATGAGGGTTTGTGGGGTTTTAAAGGCCTTTAACCGGCAGTGAGTAGGCAAGTTGGGGTTTTGCTATCAAATGGATTTTTCAAGGATCCTCCTAGTACATACAAGTCTGCCCCAACCCCATGGACCCCTCCAAACTCAGAAATGGTGATCTTGCACTCACCCCTGCACTCTTAACCACTTTTCACCTCTTTTTCTCTAGACGGGTTGCTCCTGGACTCACCTAGAATGAGGTGATAGTCATATCCAAACACTTCTCCAGCACTTGAACCTGCATATTTACAATGTACAGGAGGTTTCCTACCATTTCCCAACTATTCGTGATGGCAGCACGTGTGGGACTCATGGGGCAACCATATTTACAATAAAATTGCTATTTACAAGACAAAACTAGCTGCTTACAAACTTGAACAAGAAATCACTTATGTACAGTATTTACAAAGTTCTAAAATGAACCAATAGAGAAAAAACACACAAGAGTAACTCAATCCATGTCTGGATCAATGGATTCAATCCATATTCTATTGCAAAATTGAGTAAAACAAGCCAAAATGTTGCCAACAAGACTAAAAATGAGTAGTTTCAGTTGTTGAACTTACAAAACAAACTTCACCAACCTTGGTAAACATGCAAGAGGGGGTTTATATAGCTTTCCCATGTTTGAAGTCATTCCATGGTGTTGGGAAATCTCTAAATCCACCGCTAACCAATTTCAGGACTAAAGTTGTCATGACAACTTTTTGCAACTTTATGATTTTTGCACTTTTGATCTCTCCAACCTAAGAGACCTATGTACAGTCATCACATATGACATTTCAAACATGTCTAAGACCTATTTAACCCTCTCTAATGCTTTTACCAATTTTTGACACTTTTGACCAACAAAAACACCAAATACCTACTCAAACTCATTATTTACACAAAAATGCAAACCTAAGTAAAATGAACTCAACCTACATTGACACAAAATACTAACTCTTGGACCTCTTGGAATCCTTATCCACCACTGACTTGGCTAGGGTCAGTACAATCCAAAATTGTGAAAGTTAGATTGCCTAAGTCCTAGGTTCTCTTGCACCAGCAATAAACCTCCTTCTATAGAGTTTCAAAGTTTTGGGGATCTATTTTGAAGGGAGAACATAGAGATTTTAGTTTACTTTATCAACCAACCATGAGATTTTCTAAAAATCCATGGAAGTGGTCAAGAAAAATAAACCCTTTGTTGACATCCTTTGTTCGTACAAATCTCATACACATAGAATTGGTATGTTGTTGTCATCTTGCTGAAGCTTTGTAATTGTCTTAAGAAACCATTGTTTTCAATATAGAAAAGAGGAAGAATATTGAAAGATTAGAGAAACTCGCTCTATTTTGGTTTCATATTCTCATTTGTTGTGAATATGATTGAGTGATTAGAAGGTATGATAGTCCTCATGTTATGATAGTCTATTAAAGTAATCTATGAAAGGGATCATATAGTATCTCAATCTATAGGCATTTATATTAAAACACTTAAAGATGCATATTTATGGAAAATGAAATATTAGTCAACACTTTTAAAAATGAGAAGCCAAAAACAAGACAATGCATATGGACAACAAGAACATAAAAGTGGTCACAAAATGATAGTGTGGATGTGTGGACAAAAATAAAAATTACTATGATTCTTGTGTTTTGAAGTCAAATGAGTATGTTGTATGATCAAAAGAACATTCATAGAAACATTACTACCAAGGATCCTATAGATTAAAATAGAGTTTAATCATTATGAGCTAGAGTAGGGTTATTTTTGGAAATATAATAGTGAAAGATGTTGACAGTCCAAAAGACATGGCAAAATAATTAGTGGCCAGTCAAGGTAAGATAAATAAACATCTAGAAGAAAATCCAAATAAATTTAATGAAACTTCATAACAATGGAAAGAATAAATTCCATACATATATGAATTAAATACACTATTCAAGATCATACACAAGCCCATGTGACAATAAAGGTCAAAGACTAAAGGGACCGATCAAAAGAACATATTTTCATGTAAAAGAGGGGCAAATATTTAAATAAATGTAGTCAAGAAAATTATCACAATCACTATCTTTCATGGAAAAGTAAAGACATAGTAAACAACCTTTGAAGGAACATAGTGTATGATAGTTCATAGTTGAGGTATTCATAAGAACCACTATCAAAGGAATCCATTTGTAGGAGGTTACAATGATAATCCATGTAAATTATATTGCCAAAGAACTTGAAATCATAGTATAATAGAGAGTAGAAGTATCCCACATGGATTGTCTAAGGGAGAATACCATAATCATATGTGGGAGGACATAAACCTTGAATTTATGATAAAGAAGACCCTTGCAAATATTTATGAGATATGAATAGAAGAAAGAGATAATAGTGATTCTAAAGTTATGACAGTAAACATATAAGGAGTAGAGTATTTATAGTCATTCGTTATTGATATGTTTCAAAGGGAAAATTTAAAGAAAATGGTGACAATCCTTTAAAAATGGGCAGAGTTTTGAGTATTTAGTAAGAAGATGACATGAATGGTTACATGAGTATACTTGTATGATAGAAGTCAAGGCATATAAAGGGAAGTTTTGTAGAAAATAGAATCATGAAAAGTGTCAAGGCACATGGACCTCATGATAGTGATAATAAGTAAGAACTATTGAATAGAATGGTATTAAGACAAGGTTCAAATGCATATGAAAACAATACAATTATGAAGAATCTTCATGAGGAGCTCAAATACTATGAAGCTAATGTAGTTGAAGAAAGAAAATTGAATATTTTTCATGTCAATGCAGGTGTTAAGAGAGAGGCTTTTTGTGAACACCCAATATGAATAATAAATCAATGAGAGTAAGAGGATTAATGTTGTTAAGGAACCAAAAAGACTAGTCTCAGTTAAATACATAATCAAAGGGATACAAATCCATAAAATTTTAAGAACCATTAGCATTCACATGTATTGCAATAATAATTCCTCATTGATATTGTATTTGAAGTATCATAAACCTATTTTTGTAAAGCCATCATTATAAGTGGTTAAGCCTTATTGTTGACCCAAACTATTCTATAAAGATTATCAAATGCCTTATTGAGTCAATAGTGCACATGATGGTAATGGATTAGGAATATTTTAATAGAAAGGCAAGGTATCATTGGAATATTGTCTAGAAGGTATTAATATCATCTCATAGACAAAAAGTATAACAAAATTTTGAATAATGTCAGTCCATAGAAAAGAATCAAAAGTAAGAATCGTAGAGGAAGATGGGAGCCATAAACAACAATATACAAGAGCCATTGTCATGGTAAGCCACCAAAGAGTATTCATTGGCCAAAAGAGGACAATAGAGATGATACTTTGCAAAAAGGAATGGTTACGATATTGTCAAGACAACACAAGCAAACAAGCAACAAACAAGTGTTAGTGTTAGAAATCACAAATCAAACACTATCCTAAGCAAGCATATCAAGAGAGACACTACACACAAAACAAAAAACTTAATGAAACTAAGAAATGCAACAAGACATCTCCAAATGCCCTCCACCATGCTTGTAGCTTCTCCTCCCTTGTTCCTCTCCTCTCCAAGTTCCCAAATGAGTGTAGCTCTCAGTAGATTTTTGCACTATTCTGGATGTCTTATGGAGGTTTAAGATTGTACAATGGATGATTATGAGAATGCAAATGTGAACAAGCTAATATGATATATTATCTAATTATCTAATATTAATTTTAGCTCGAAATGACAAATATAGATGATTATGCTAAATGCTCTCTAAAATTCACTATGAATTAGATGCATACAAGATTTCAGGATCTGGATTATGAAGAAATGAGCTCTATTTATAGGTAAAATGGAGCAATGGAGGGCTAAGATTGAGTATTCTCATCAAGGGTCAGGATTGATGGGTTTATGATCCATGTGAGGGCTTTCAATCCAATCCCAGGATGACAAATGTCAACAAGAGATGGGTTCAAAGGGGGGGGAATAAGCATTAAATGCTTGACATGACTTGAGGGTTAACTTGGAAGGTAAGGTTAATGTTGAGTTGAAAGAATAAAGCCATTATCCAATAAATAATGTCTTTATCCAATGGATAAACTCTTGTGCAAGAGTTAGTGAGGATAACCATGGTCAAAGCAATAAATGCTTGAAGAGACCCATAGGTTAAATGAGGGTTGAGTTAGAGGGAAAGTCTCTAGCCATGGAGGCAAGTGGATTTAACCATAAATGGTTATGTAAGAGCCATTAATGGTCATGTAAGAGCCATTAGTGGTTTAGAAGACTTTAGAGGTTAGCTTGGTGAACACATAAAGCATTAAATGTTTTTCAAAGACTTTGAAGGCTTTGAGAAGTGACTTCAAGTTGCTTAGGAAAGTGACAATATTTAGGGGATGTATTAAGCTAATTAGAAATGATTAGAAGGTGGTTAGAAGGGTCTAGAAGGGGATTTAGGATTGCAAGTGGGTTTGGTGGGTGAGGGAAAATAGAATTTAAATTAAAATAAAATTAATTTATTTTAATTGTGGTTGCAACTTGCATTTGTAGGAGAATGCAAGTGGGGGGATTTTTAATAATTTAAATAAATGTTTTAATTATTTATTTAAAAGAGGAACGGAAATTAAATTAAATAAAGAGGATTTATTCATTTAATTGATTGTGAATTTGGTTTAATGAATTAATTAAAATAAATTGAATAATTTATTTAATTAATAGGAGAATGGTTGAGGATGAATTAATTAAATGTTAATTTAATTAACTTTTGGCTAGTGGATTTATTAATCAAATAAATAGTAAATATTCATTTAATTAAATGGACAGATTTATGTGACTACATTTGCCCCTCTTTGAGACGGTGTGGTTTATCGCATCATTTCAAAGAAAGAAAAATAGGTGTGAAGAAATATGCCCAATAAATGTTAGTTTAATGGATGGTATGCCCCCTCGAGAGATGGGCCAATTTTTTTTGAAAAATCGAGCGATCTCTCGAAAAAGAACGAGATTGGGTGGGGAGGTAGAAGAGAAGAAAATAGCAATAACGGTGAAGGAATAGAAGAAATCGGAGATAAAACGAAGAAATGGGAGGCGTTGGAAGTTCACAGGGACCACGGCGGTGAGTAAGGTAAAATTAGGTTGAGGACTAAGGGTATATATGGGGGTGAAGAGGTAAAAACAAGGTCATTTGCATCCATCTCCACAGCGATTCAGAGCTCTGATAGTGACTTTTGTGAAAGAGCGAGTAGTAGTCAGCATGTCGATACCGATAGCAGATCATCGGCTAGAGTGGGTTCGTCGATTCTTGCGGCCAGATGACTACAGACCAGCAGTACGCCAATTTGAATTTTTGTGTTTCATGCATTTTTTATGTGTTTTTTAAAGCTTCCAAGTTGAGTCAAGACAATAGTGCTAAAACAGTGTTTTAGCGTTGTTGTCACCTAAACTAGTGCCTTTGTGCCGCTATAGTACTATTGCATAGTGGTTTTAGCGCTGTCGTCAAGTTTAGCACAGTCGTGTAGTAGGATTAGCACTAGTGTAGTTTTAGCGCGATCAAATCAATGTTGTAGTGCTTTTGTTCTGGAATAGCGTTGTTGTGCAGTAGTTTCAGCGCTATTGGTTTTTTAGCGCTAGTGTGTAGTTGTTTTAGCGCGATTGTTAGTAAAATAGTGCTATTGTCCAAAAAATAGATGCCCCAATGTTAGAAAAATAATCTCTTGATGTCGATGTTGGCTGGATGGATGGATAAGTTGTTTTGAACCATAGCAGCCACGTTGAGACTAGGTCATTATGATAAATTCTTGTTGTAGTCTAGGTTTGCCATGATTGCTTACCTATTGAGACCCGAAGATACTTGATCAAAGTATCTATTGATAGTCTAGGTTTAAACTTAAGAAAGTTTGAAACAAAATAATTGATGATGATGTTGATGTGGGTGTGTAGGAGGATCTTCTCGTTCTTCAGATGCGGGAGCGGCATCCAACTACACAACAGCTGTGAGATCAGCTGACTGAGGCAGAGATTGATTGCATCGCATCCACTGGACTATATGACATGATGTACATGCCCGTGATTCGGATGAGTTACGGACTAGTGACTACATTAGCGGAGCGGTTGCACAGCAAGACCTGCACATTCCATTTATCGATGGGAGAGATGACCATTACACTGGAGGATGTGTGGAGGATTTTTGCACATTCCTATCCAAGGGGATCTCGTTATGTATGACCAAGGATTGGGTACAGTAGCGATACAATGGATATTTGATGAGGATGTCAATATTCATGATGGCTCGATCACGTGGGAGGAGATAGCAGTGCTATATGAGCCATTACCAGCAGTTTTAACCGGCATTGTTGGGGGTTTGTTGTGCCCTAATCGACGATCTCATGGACTAGCCATGGGTTGGGGCCAGGTGATTGAGCACATGATGATAGATGGGACCCGCTATGCATGCGGGCCATGTGTGCTATCAGACCTATACAAGGAGCTTCATGAGGTGGTATATCGGGATACAAGCTCGCTAGGAGTTGGCATTACTTTGCTACATATCTGGGCATGGGAGAACCTACCAATGACACGATCGATGTGCCTGAGATTCAGGGTGGTAGACCAGCCCTACGTGTATATGTACGGAGGTATGATGAGTCAGCCCCACTTGGGGAAGTTGGAGTGGTGGCGGCGAGCAATAGATGATCTGGATGCAGTGATATGGAGGCCATACATTGAGTGTGAGCCTTGGGAGGATGATGTAAAGGCTTTGCCTTATGTATTTATGACACGGTATTTGATTGGTAGGACATCCTACAATGTTGAGAGACAGGTACCCAGCAGAGTGATGAGGCAGTTCGCTCGGGGGCAGGGATTGCCGAGCGGATTAGGGGAGTATGCACGAGCGGTACGAGAGAGATTCCAGTGGGGGCCAGTGTTACCATATGATCAGGCCTTAGCTAAGTTCCACACTTTATAGGTGAGACCATGGCATATGAGGCTGGGGATTGTGGATGCAGGAGTGACAGAGGAGTACACGCAGTATCGTACCATGCATCCGATTCCACGCATTTCAAATCCAACTGAGCTGGTACCATATTTTAAGGATGATAGGAGATAAAGACAGAGGAGAGGAGGTAGAGGAGTAGGAGGAGGAGGTAGAGGTGGTGGGAAAGGTGGTGGTGGATTTGGAGGAGGACGTGGAGGGGGTGGTGGTGGTGGATTTGGAGGTGGGGGTGGATTTGGAGATGGAGGTGGTGGAGGAGGATGGTTACAATGGAGAGGGAGAGGCGGGAAGCCATTGCGACTATCACTAGGTCCTTTGATTCAGGGAGGAGTCAAATTAGGTGGCAGGGATATGGGGGAGGAAGAGGCACCTATGGATATGGGAGAGGGAGCTGCAGGTTGAGGAGAGGGAGCTACAGGTGGAGGAGAGTATATGATGGGGATGGGAGATGTGCGAGAGCATATGCTAGTATATATGTAGACTCGACTTACAGCAGCTGAGGAACGGGTGGAGGAGTGTGAGGTAGAGATTGTAGCTAGAGATGTTCAGTTATTTACACGAGAGTCAGAGTTGACTGTAGTGCTGCGAGAGAGATGATGCGGTGGACAGATTGATGGAGCTTTAGGATAGAGGATGAGTTGTGGCAGGAGCACAGGGTCCTACTGGGGAGGTGTTGAGGCAGATGTGGTGGTCTCAGGCGGAGATAGATTATTGGCAGGGTTTATATGAGCAGGCAGTGCCATCCAGTCAATGGGCACTGAGCTATTCATAGATGCGTCAAGGGAGATTAGAGCGGTCTCAGAGGATGCAAAGCAGTGGTGGTGTTATGGGTCCTCCACGGCGAGATAGTGCGGTTGGTGCAAGGGGTAGTGGTGGAGCAGGCGATGATGGGGGTGCAGCATCTGTCCAAAGTGCCATTTGAGAGAGATTTATGTATTTTATTACATTGTCATTTTGGACTGTGACTTGGATGGCTCTTGGTAGTCGATATTTTTGACATCACTGTGTTAGGGTTCCCACAAATACTGAGAGGGGGGGGTGAATCAGTATCTGACCAATAATGTAATTTTCTTAATATAAAACATGCAGAACATAAAGTAACAGTATACCGGTATGCAAGAATTAATGTAATTAACAGAATCAAAAGTATCCACATGAAAAGAACACCATAACACAAGATGTTTAACAAGGATACTCGGTGTGGGAAAAACCTCGGTGGGATTTGTGACCCACAATATTCACTTACTGGCCAATAAAAGAATATTACTTACAATAGGGGCCTGCACATGCAGGAAGGCCAACTGCCTAGAGCACATTGCTCAATAAGAAGTCACACTGACTTACAATGAGGATTATACAAATCCAATATTCTGTACTGCTTTACAATAGCATCTTCAATGCCAGATTCAGTACCGGTTCTTTCTCTGTTCTTACATATACCCTTGACCTATAATTCGCACATTAGGTCTACCTAATAAATTTCTTTTACTTCCTATCCATGTCTTACAAATGTTTACAATGATCTCTTTTATATACAAGAGTCATTTTACAATTTGCCAAGTCGGCTTACAATAATAAACAAAATATTACATATCAAAAATCTTGTCGGCCTCTGTGCCGGTATACATATTTTCTTCTATGTTAGTGTACATCTTTTCTTCTGTGTCGGTGCTGGTGTAGAGTGATCTTGCTGATGTCGGTGCACTATCTTGCTTGAATAATGCTTTGCCGGTAGAATGTCTTTCCAGTGCCATAGGATTGCAAGGTTGCCTGTGTAATGCTTTGCCGGTAGAATGTCTTGCCGGTGCCATAGGATTGCAAGGTTGCCATCAATGACAAAACCTTCAATCACACACAATGTCTCATTGGAGTGTCCATATGCCAACAATCTCCCCCTTTGGCATTGATGGCAACACTCATGAGAAATTTCAAAAAGATATCCAAAAATGTGTAGACTAAAAATGTTACCAAAAATGCGAGAGCTCCCCCTGAGCATATAATTCCTATGTTTTGAATTTTCTCATCCCACTACTCCCCCTTTGGCATCAATGACAAAGGTTGTCAAGATGTCAGTAGAGTTTGTAGGTTCAGCTATCCATATCCTCAACCTTGTAGCTGGGTAGTTATTATCTGAAAGAGATCTCCCAAAGTTAAGTTTATACCATCCATAAACTTCTTACTGTCTTTTATTGCTATCTCAGTTCTTTTTACTGTACCGGTGAGATACTACAAATGCTCTATCGGTGTTTTACTTCCTTGTGTTAATGCCTCTAAGATTTCCTTCCTCAGAGATGCTAAATAGTCCAATCTTGGACTTAGTTTAGATCTCAAATATTTTGCCTTGTTTATTATTTTCTCTTTCTCTCTTTCCAATTTGAGCAATTCTTCCTCAAAATTTGCTATCTTCTCTTCAAAAACTAATAATGAATCAGGTGAGTTGACAAAATTGTCTGCAAGTTTATTTATCTCATCCTATGCCTTGCTTATTTTCTTGTCAATATCTACAGTCAAAAAGTTTGTTTTACATGTATCTTTATACAGATTCTTGTACTCTTTTAAAAAACTACACAGTTCCGGTAGAAGTGTGTCAAAATCTCTGTTACACTTCTTAATTCCTTCCTCAAAGAATTTTTGTTTCTCCTTTTCTACAATTTCCTTTACAGATTCTACCTTTATTTGCTCAAAATTTCTAGAAATATATTTACATAGTGTATCCAACTATCCTAAAGAATCTTTATTATCTATATTACAATTAGGAGCTATTGATTTCAAAAATGGGATTGAATCATCTATTGCTTTGTAAGCTTGTGAGCTATAGTCAGTTATTTTCTTGATGGATTCAAGTAATACCTCAATCACATTTGATGGTGACCCAACAAACTGAGTACCGGTGGAAGTGACCATGCTTGTATTGACCTCTGGTAGGTCTGTTTGTGTCTGCATTTCTTTAAGCACTGGTTTTCTTGCTTCATTTCTTACCGGTGGCATCTGTTATGGAGCCTTTAGCTCTGTCCGTTTCTCTGTTTGTGCTTCAGATTCCACCTTTTTCCCTGTATCCGCTACCGGTTGCTCTGTATTTCCTGTTACCGGAGGCTCTTTGGCTATATCTGATTTATCTGTTGTATCTTTATCTACCACTATGTTGATCTTCTGAGTATCAACATTCACAGTATATAGGACTTCGGGATTAGTATTGCCATCCTCTGTATCCATGCTCTCAGTTGCCAGTTGATCTTCAGTAGTTGTTGATTTTACCGGTGGAGTATTTAAAGGAGGTGGGGGTAAGTTGTCTCTAACCTTGATACTTGGTGGTCCACCAACTTTACCTTTCCCTTTGTCCTTCTGATATACCTTAATAGGCTTGGGATTCCTATATTCTTCTTGTTTTTCTTTTTCAACCAAAAATATGTCCCAACCATTTTCTGTTTCCTCTGAAACCTCTGTAACTCTACCTACCATCAGTGAAATTTGTCGGTGTGCAGTGGAAAAAACTGTCTGATTAGCCTGAGCTATCAGATCATCAATTTCTTTTGGGGAGTTTACCGGATATACTGCAAGTAGTTTTTCTATTTTTATTTTCTTGTCCAGTTCAATTACTCCTTGCCTTCTGGCCTCAAGTCTTTTGTATGAGTCATCAGGGATTTCATTTAAGACTTGCATCAAAAACTTTTTAAACATGTCCATGTGTAATATTACACTCTCCTCAACTTGCCCTTTCTCATCATCTAATAGGGTGTCATAAATTTTTTCTATGTTCTTCAATTTACCTTCCTGTGTGATTTCATTTAACAAAATTTCTAGAGGTGCCAAGTCAGTTGTGGTCTTTTTCTTTTTCTTAGGGGTCAGCTTCTTTTTAGGTGTGACCTTTCTGACTAGAGAACTCATAGCTTGTTGCTTCTGCCTTGTCCTTCTAGGTGAAGGAGTGGTTGCTAGTGAGGGATCTCTTTTCCTAACAACTCTTTTAAAAGTTGTTGCCATATCTCCTTCTGAGGAAGTACCTACTGGTGATAGATGAGCTTCAGGTTGTTGGGCTGCCAACTCATCTTCACTTATGTCAGTTTTCTTTAATATATCTTCCTTTATGCCTTTTGCTTGTCTGGATTCTTTTCTCACAAATGCCTCAACCATTTTCACTCTTTTCTTTGACTGAATTTGACTTTCTATGGTCTCAGCACTACCAAATACTTCTTCCTTTGGTTCCCTGGGTGCTTCCAGAAGCGCTTTGGCATAAGTTTCCACTATGTGATCATCTATTTCATAGCCCATTTCTATTACTCAGATTGTCCTAGGGATGACTGCTTCCATCCATATTTCATCCTTTTTTATTACAAAACATATATCATCCTTGTATTTGTTGACAATTTCCTGTGATAGTCTAATTCTTTTGTTCATTCTGACCTTTAGTGCTTGAAAATACTCATTGATATTCTTTTCCTTGTTTTCACCCATGTTGTTGAATAAGTCTGATAATTGTTTTCCTATCGGTATGTCATTTCCGAAATCTTTATATCCTATACCGGGAACTTGTTTTGTTATATGAAGCATTAGACATACAAGTAAATTTCCAAATCTAAAAGTTCCTTTCTTATCCTTCTTGATTTTGCCTAAGTTATCAATCAACTCATCTTTTAACCATTCACATACATCAATTTTCATATTTTCTTTTACCATATCATGAGAACTCTTAATGCATAAACTGGAAACTGAGTTAAGTTTGTTTGCATGAGTTTCTTTGTACCCTAAAATCATGCTAACAAATCTAACATTTATATCGGTCACATCATTAACCCTTAGAGACTTTATGTCTGATGTTGCACCAATTAAGTTCATTACTAGGTCATTGGAGACCTTCTTAGTCTTGTCGGGTCTGTTACCGGTGGAAGGTAACCCTATTACTGCTTTCACAGCTTCCTTTGTAATTTTGTGAACTGAATCAAGCCAAAAGAATCAACCATGTACCCTGCTTAAAACTATCCTAATCACTTCCTTGGGAAATTCAGGAATGCAGAGGATTTCAGTGAATCCTAGGGTTTCAACAAATTTATATTCAGGTTTTACATTTCCGAAATTGTCACATATAACAATCTTATACATGTTTTTAATTTCTTCATCTCCTAATTCCTCTATGTTGCAATGGATATAGATTCTAGGATCTTCTGCATAAACAACTCCTTTTGGAATTTGGGAAAAAGCACCTATATTGTCATCTTTCTTAGCTACCTTGGGAACTAGCTGAAATACGGGCCTAGGGCATTTTATAACCTCGACTACTGTAGGGTTTGCTATGAATTCAGGTGCAGAGGAGGATGCCATGATGATAAATACCTTTTTCTACCTTTGGATGGATTGATTGCTGAAATGCTTTGCCTCTTTGCTCGAAATGCCTTAGCTCTGGAGATTTAACGCTCTTCGAATGTTTGAATGCTTGATGAAGTGAAATGGAGCCAAAACCTTATTTTATAAAGTCTTTTTTGCTACCTACCACATTAATTGCATGCCGGTAATGTATTCACTTAACTTTATTTGCCGGTAATAAGTGATTTTCAACTTCTTTTCTCTAACCGAGGGAATAATAGCACATGTGTCATTAGATTGCCAAACCCTCAAGATAATTTTCTTCAATTAGATGAAGAACTTCTTGCCAACGGAGCACTACTCTGTCCTACCGGTGGAGCATCACATTGTCCTGCTAGTGGAGCATTTGTTGGTTCTACCAGTGGAGGAGTATCCCCAATATTTAGATTAGCTTTTCTAATCCATTGCTTTGAGAATTCTTGCTTAATCTCTTCAACCTTTTCTTTACCTTTCAAGCTAGTACTTTTGTTGTCTACCGGTGTACCTTTACTTCTACAAAATTTAGCAATATGACCAATTTTGTTACATGCATAACAAGTTACATTATTTTTCTGAATAGCTTTCCCATAACCTATGTCGGTTTGTGTTCTGCATTGATTTGATAAATGTCCAAATCTTCCACAAACATAACATCTTACATTCATTCTGCAGTTTTCAAAGTTATGACCAATTTTGTTGCATTTGGAGCATTGACTGGTGGGAGGATTGATATTCTGATAATTCCTAGATCTACATTCATTTTCCCTATGACCATATTTATTACAGCTAAAGCATTTTCCATTGAATTTGTAAGTATTAGGAGGTCTTACTGGTTTGTTGTGATACTGAGTATTTGCAGTACCGGAGCTTTCTCCAACTTCAAATCCAATTCCAGAAGTGTCACCTTTGGGTTTTTGATTCTTCAATAGGGTACCAAGTTCTTCTGAGCTTTTCTTGAATTTTTCTTTGTATTGATTTGCAGTTTCCAATTCCCTTTCCAAGATTTCTTTTTGTCTCATTAGTTCATTCAAGTCATTCTGAGTATGCATCAGATCTGTCTTCAACATGTCATTTTCATAGCTAAGTCTTGTGTTCTCATTTGCTACATCAATTAGTCTTCTGGTCAATTCTTCTTCATTCTTCTTTCTGTCCTCAATCTCTTTGCAAAATCTCATAGTCATATCCTGCATTTCATTTTTTGTTGTCATGATCTCTTGTTTCAATTTGCTTATCATATCATTAAGTGATTCCTTTTCATCATTCTCATTTTGCAATTTTTCACAAAGTTCTCTTCTCTTATTTCTTGTAACAGTAAGATTTTCTTGAAGTGCCTGAATGATATCCTGAGCTGGTTTTAAATCATCTTCTAATTTGATATTTTTCAACTTCTCTACATCATAGTCAATAAGAGCTCCTTCAAGTTGCTTCATCAGATTTTCCATCTTTATCAGTGTCAAGATCTTCCTCAAGATGTTAGGCTTCTGAAAATAGAGGACCAGGCTCTGATACCAATTGTTAGGGTTCCCACAGATACTGAGAGGGGGGGGTGAATCAGTATCTGACCGGTAATGTAATTTTCTTAATATAAAACATGCAGAACATAAAGTAACAGTATACCGGTATGCAAGAATTAATGTAATTAACAGAATCAAAAGCATCCACAGAAAAAAACACCATAACACAAGATGTTTAATGAGGAAACCCAGTGTGGGAAAAACCTCGATGGGATTTGTGACCCAAATATTCACTTACTGGCCAATAAGAGAATATTACTTACAATAGGGGCCTGCACATGCAGGAAGGCCAACTGCCTAGAGCACACTGCTCAATAAGAAGTCACACTGACTTACAATGAGGATTATACAAATCCAATATTTTGTACTGCTCTACAATAGCATCTTCAATGCTAGATTCAGTACCGGTTCTTGCTCTATTCTTTACATATACCCTTGACCTATAATTCGCACATTAGGTCTACCTAATAAATTTCTTTTACTTCCTATCCATGTCTTACAAATGTCTACAATGATCTCTTTTATATACAAGAGTCATTTTACGATTTGCCAAGTTGGCTTACAATAATAAACAAAATATTACATATCAAAAATCATGTAGGCCTCTATGTCGGTATACATCTTTTCTTTTGTTCCGATGTACATCTTTTCTTCTAGGCCTCTATGTCGGTATACATCTTTTCTTTTGTTCCGATGTACATCTTTTCTTCTGTGTCGGTGCCGGTGTAGAGTGATCTTGCTGATGTCGGTGCACTGTCTTGCTTGAATAATGCTTTGCCGGTAGAATGTCTTTCCAGTGCCATAGGATTGCAAGGTTTCCTGTGTAATGCTTTGTCGGTAGAATGTCTTGACGGTGCCATAGGATTGCAAGGTTGTCATCAATGACAAAACCTTCAATCACACACAATGTCTCATTGGAGTGTCCATATGCCAACACACTGTACTCTGATACGTGTATGTTTTTGCGAGATGATATATGATGTGATATATGAGGAGATCCCATATTTTGTGATGATATGCATGTTAATGATATGTATGGATTTATGCAAGATGATGATTTATGATTTATGCTTAGATGGATGTTTTTACTTGCTAGATGTATATGTTGATGAAATGATTTCTATATGTGTATGATGATGATTGTATGATGTCTATATGCATATTTATGAATGTGATGCTAACATGTGGATGTAGGTTAATATATGTATGATGTGTTGTTGTAATGCTTTATGTATGTAATGCCATGATGATGATGTATGCAAAATGATGAATGAACGATGTTGACTATGAGATAGATAGTACTTTGTGTTTATGTTCATGATATGATGAGATGCATCTTGTGTTTGATATGATGAAATGCAATGAATCGAATGGTTTATGTAAATGTTTATAGATGGTTAACAAAATGAATGCAAAATGGATAAAGAAATGGTGATTCAAATGTTTATGTGATGATCTTCTAAATGAATGCACTTTAAAATGAAACAAATAAATGTTGAGACAAATGTTTATGTTATGATTCTAAATGACTTAAAATATGACTAAGTGGTAAAGGAAAGTGAAATGATAATGCAAATAAATGCAAGTAAGGGATAATGAATAACTGCACCTTAATGCAATTAAAAGGATAATGAATGCATCTAAATGAATACAGATAAAACTATTAAAGATGAGAATGAAATGAATGAGTATAAGAATATACTGGATGGATAGATGAATGTACTTAACTAATGGATAGATAAATGCAACTAAATGAATCTAAATGAATGTATTGTAAAGAAACTTAAATGATGATGAATGATTTTGACTGATTTAAAAGACATCTAATTGTACCTAGATGACTAAAGGAGTGTACGTTAATGGCTAATAATGGTAGTAAATGAAATAATGGTAAATTTATACAAATGAATCTAAATGCCTTTATTTCCAATGATGAAATGATAATGTAAGGGTGATAATGCAAGTAAATGATAATGAATGCGACTAAATGATATTAGATGCACTTAAATGAATATCTAAAATGGATGTAATAAACCTACATGCAAGTAAATGATAATGAACTAGATGCATTTAAATGCAACTAAATGCAATGAAATGATAATGCCATGCATTCATGATAGATGAATGCAAGTTGGTGAGAAATTGTATGATGCACTAATGATGTATCAGAGAACTCTGTCATGATTTGTATCCAAGAGCAATTCATATTAAATAACTTCTTGTATTTTAACTTGTTCACACTTGCATATAAAACCATAAATATGAATAATGAATGATCAAATGAATGGGTGATATGTAATGGAATGCAATATAAATAGATGAAATGAAATGATGATCCATAGTGCTTTATTGTGTTCATCATTGAGAAATGGTAGTATCAATCTTGGACAAGGCAGTAGGAACCAAGTTTGGAGCATTGTACCTGTAAGCAAGCAGCATAGATAAAGAATATGGACCCTCCATCTGGCTCATGTGCAGACAGTTGAGGTATATGTTGTAATCAGCAAGCCATAGTGATTTATGACTAGAATTTTGCATAGGATCATGTAGCTTAGTGAACTTCCCATGTAGACACCATTGATACATGCCCTAGAACTTCATTGGAACAATTCACAGACAATAAACAAAATGATACTTAGGAACCATCCCGGCTACTCTAATCACTTGTGGATATCCCAGAGTAGCATAGGAACCTGATATAAATGAATAAATAACTTTAACAAACCAACCAAGTACTTGATAGCTTAAACAGAATTTTCTTGTCTTAGAAAATGTTATCATGTCTTTGTTTTGGTAAGGAAGGATGCATCCTTGTTAATACAATTGTGTACCTATGTTGATTATTTGGTTGATTTGATAAGTGATCATTGTTTGAGTAGCTCAAAAAAAAAAATTGATGTCTGTGGTGATGCGTATGTACAAAGGATTTTTATGCGTTGCCATGATTTTGATTAATTTTTTATGTTTTTTATGATGTTTTTGGATTTTGTGAGTGTTTTCGAATGTTTTTGGATTTTGTGAGATAGTTTTGAATGAAAAACTTAATGAATCCTAAGTAATCCAGAATCCACTTCCATCAATAGGTCCAAGAACAGTGCCCCCAGTTTAGATATTACTATGGAAAAGCGGGATGCAAGACGCATGAAGTATTATCCCTGATTGTAGATCAATAACAAGCCATGGTTAGACTGATGGATGAATGGATGCAATGAATGTGATCGCAACAAGTTTGAAAGACAATAGAGCCATAGTCTTTATGAGTGGTGCCTATTTTCTAGGTTTTCACCATTGTACTTACCCAAGGTGCCACCAGAGTGATTGTTCACCGTTTGGATACATGATTTTTCTTTACTATTTTGATTTCTTTGTATTTTCTTCAGGACATTTAACTGAATGTTTTTGGTGTTTTTCCGGTACGTATTGGAGCCTGATTCTCTATACATCTTATGTATGAAATTGTTTGAGGTGCATGTTGTTGATCGGATCTACTAGCGGTTCTCCTTCTGAAGTAGCCAACTGATATGCTTCGGACCCAAATACAACAGTGATAACATATGGACCCAACCAGTTTGATTCAAAATTGCCCTGATGTTCTCTTTTTGGTTGATTAAGAGGATTCTCTCTAAGAAAAAGATCACCTACCTCAAATGTATGAGGTCTAACCCGGTGATTATAGCTTTTTCTCATGCGCTACTGATAGGCTTTAAGGTGGTTGTATGCAGCTTGTCCCCTTTCATCAAGTAGTTCCAAGTTTGAAGATGAGAGACTCGGTATGCTTCATCATCTATCAAATTATGCAAGGAAACTCATAGAGAGGGTATCTCGACCTCAATAGGAAGGATGGCTTTTGCGCCATAGACCAGTGAGTAGGGAGTTACGCCTGTAGGGGTTCGAATGCTAGTTTGATATGCCCATAGTGTTGGATTTAATTGAACGTGCCAATCATGGCCGGCATCATTGACTGTCTTCTTGAGGATTCTCGATATGTTCTTGTTCGATGCTTCGGCCTGACCATTTCCTTGTGGGTAATAGGGAGTGGAAAAGCGGTGTTGGATGTGAAACTTCTCACAGAGCTCACAGACATCCTGATTTTTTAAAGGAAGCTCGTTATCTATGATGATGGACATGGGTACAACATACTGGCAGATGATGTAATTAAGCATGAATGAGGCGATCTTCTTGTCGGTGACTTGGGTAAGTGGAATAGCTTCAACCCACTTTGTGAAGTATTCGGTGGTGATAATAATGAATTTGTGGTCATTGGATGAAGATGGATGAATTTTACCCACAAGGTCAAGTCTCCATTCACAAAAGGGCCATGGTGTTGTGATTGGTTGCAATTCACATGTTGGTGAATGTATCAAGTCTCTGTGAACTTGTCACTTCTTGCATTTTCTGACAAAATAGTAAGGGTCTTTTTCCATGGATGGCCAATAGTATCTAGCACGCATGATCTTCTTTGCTAAGGAAGGACTGCTTGAGTGAGTCCCACAAATTCCTTCATGTACTTCTTCTAAGGCCTTTGTTGTCTCATCTTGTTCCAAACATTGAAGGAGAGTACCATCAAGGCTGTGTCGGTATAGGGTTTCAACAATGATGGTGTATCGAGCGGTTTGGCGAATGAAGGTTTTGCGTTGGTTATTTGATTGATTAGGAGGAAGTGTGTGATCATGGAAGTAGGTGTATAACTCACCATACTATAGGGATTCGAAACCGACAAGGTGACATATCATCTCAGATTCAGGGATATCATAAGCGAGAATCCAAAGTTGTTCTACCAAGAACTCTTAACGTGTTGAATTTTGTCGAAGATCTAGGAGAGATACAATGGTAGCCATAGTGTCAGCAGCTCGATTCTGATCTCTAGGTATCTTCTCAAAGGTGATAGTCGTAAATGATGCTTTTAAACTGTCCACCATTTGCTTGTATGACATGAGTTTATCATCCTTGGTCTGATATTCATCTGTGACTTGTCGGATGACTAGTTAGGAGTCGTCATATATCTGTAGCTCTTTCATTTTCTATTGTATGGCTAGTCCGAGTCTGGTGATCAGGGCCTCATATTCTACTATGTTGTTTGTACATGGAAAAGTTAGCCTGTAAGACTTCAAGATGTTGTCACCTTGAGGTGTCATAAACAGAATGTCTGCCCCCGAGCCATGCCTAGTATATGAACCATCAAAGTAGAGTTTCCATGGTTGTGTTGTTGTGATCATGAAGGTTTCTTCATCTAGAAAATTGGAAACAAGAGGATGATCACCTATGAGGGGTGCATCGGCCAATTGATCTACAATAACTTGGCCCTTGATAGATTTACGGTCCACATACTCAATGTCAAATTCACTCAGAATCATCACCCATTTGGCCAAGTGGCCTGTCAATGCTGCTTTACTGAGTAAGTACTTTAATGGATCGATCTTAGCAATGAGTTGTACTTTATGTGTTAACAGGTAGTGCCTCAGTTTAGTGGCTGCCAAGATTACTGCTAGGAAAGGTAGCTCAATAGGTGTGTAATTGAGTTTATAGTCGACCAGTGTGCGAGAGATATAGTATACATCACACTCTTTTCCTTATGCACTACGTTGTGCGAGTAGTACTCCCAATGTTGTATTAGTTGCTGAAATATAGAGCAATAGAGGTCTACTTGGATCTAGTGGGATCAACAACAGTGTATTCATGAGATAGTCCTTAAGCATCTAGAATGCTTGCTGGCATCTGGCATCCCATTGAAAGCGGATGTTTTTGTGTAACAGATGTGTAAAGGGATGACACTTATCTGCTAGTTGTGCAATGCATCTTCGGATGGATTGTAGCTGCCCTTGTAGTGTCCTTAACTGACTGTTGTTCCTTGGAGGTGGCATGTCCATGATTTCTTTGACCTTTTCCGAGTCAACCTCAATGCCTTTGCTTGAGACAAGGTATCCTAGAAGCTTCCCTGAGGTTACTCCAAAGACACACTTCTTTGGATTGAGTCGAACATGATATTGATCTAGTCTGTCAAAGAATTTCTCTAATATTGCAAGATGACCTTCTCTTGTTAATGATTTTGCCAGTAAGTTATCAACATAATACTCCATTATGGTATGCATCATATCATGAAAGATGGTTGTCTTGGCTCTTTGATAGGTCGCCCCTGCATTCTTTAGACCAAAAGGCATTACATTCCAACAGTATGTTCCCCATGGACATGTGAAAGTCATCTTATGTTGATCCTCTAGTGCGATCTTTATCTGGTTGTACCCTAAAAAGCCATCCATAAGAGAAAGCATGGCATGTCCTGCTGTTAGGTCCACGATCATGTCAATGTTTGGTACGGGGAAGTCATCTTTAGGACATACCTTCTTTAGATCTCTAAAGTTAGTACAGATACGGATACCCCTATTCAGTTTGTCAATAGGTACAATGTTGGAGATCCAATCTGCATAATCAATTGGTCTAATAAAACCAACATCCAGGAGTTTCTTAAGTTCTTCTTTGACTAGTACTGCAATCTGGGGGTGCATCTTCTGAAGCTTTTGTTTCACTGGTTTATCTCCTTCTGCTATGGTCAGGTGATGCATGACTAAATCAAGATCTAGACCAGGCATGTCTACATATGACCATGCAAATTTGATCTGACGCTTCTGGAAGAATTCAACAAACTTAGGTTGTTCCTCTGGAGTTAAAAGAGATGCCAGATGTATGTGGTGAGGAGTCTTAAGGGTCCCAACATTGAATTCTTTTGTTTCCTCAATAAGGATCGTTGATTATTCTTGATTTGTACTGGGGAGGATGTCAAACCTTTCATCCATAGGTGCCTTAGAGAGGTTTTCAACATTGGATACGCTCTTTCTTGTTACTTTTTTGGGATCAAACAGTGCCACAGTGTGATTTTCACTAGAAGTTCCATGTTTTATTATGATATTTTTGCAGCTGAAAGGTTTAGCATCCGTCCCAAAGTATGTTGCACTATTAAGTTCGATTGTGAATCCAGCTTTGTGATCCCTGCTTGGTATGTTATCCCGTATTTCCAAAAAGTCAATGATCGCCTCATCGTTTTGGAATTTGTCAAGGCATGGGGGATTAGATTGGTTCCATTCGATGAGTTCGGGATGGATAATAGGAATTACCTCATCGATCAGGTTAAGTTCATAAGATGTGTCAGTGAGGGTTAAGATGTTGTGGTGAAGGTCGTTGATGGTACTCTCCCTATCAGAATCAAGCTTAGGATGTGACATAGGGTCTATGGAAGGCGTTTCCAGTTCAGGAACCCAAGAGGTTTTAATCTGTGCTTCTTTGTAAATAGGGATTTCTTTGTGAGGTGGAGGGGGAGATGCGTCTTCCTCATCTGAAGTATTGAGATGTACTTAATCAAATTCCCACTCAAGTGAGTTGGTCTCTAAGTAACTTTCTAGCATCCGATTACTATACCAAACCGGGATATCTTTTGAGTTAAACACTGCAGGCATAATCGGCTAATGTACCTTTGGAGATGGAATGGTTGGTGTTGCAAAGAGGATTATTGGGATCGGTGAATATGATACTGGGAGTATTGACATTGTTGAATCTATTGTTTCTGATGGAATTATCAGTGTTGTCGATACTATTGCGGGTTCTGCTACTACTAATGATGTTGTGGATGTGGTTGTTGCTACTGATGGGGTTGTTGGTTTTATTGGTGGTATGATTGGTGTTGTGGATGATATTGTTGGGATTCTCAGCCTCATTAGGGTAGGTGGTGTGGTTCTTGGTGTTACTAATATAATCAAGGGTGGCCTATTTAGAGTATTATGTTGATATAGAGGTTTTTTGGGTTTCCCTTTGAATCTGAGCTTAGGAAGAGACTCCTTTTGAAAGCCTAATCCAATGTTATCTTTAGGCTTTAATTTAGGCTGCTACATCTCATTTTGTCCTTGCTTGTAAGGTTCCAAATCACTCTAACCATCATAGCCCATTCTTTGCATAAGGGTAAGGCCTTTGCCATATTGATCTATGGGAAGCTTAGCTTGTGGGATTTTCATGGTGATAGGGTCTTTATAGATCCATTCTGCTAAGTCCTCATCTTTGGTCTCCTCTTCCTGACTCTTTCCAAGGAAAAAAGGTGCCAAAGGGCATGCTGGATTGACCAATGGTGCTTGAAGTAACCTTTGAGGCTTACCATGAGTTCTAGGGGAAGTGGTTAATTGCCCAACACAAAAGAGTTGGCTTAGATTGTATTCCCCAGGACCTTCCTCTGCCATTTTCATTTTTGGCTTCTCTTGCTTTGGTATAGTGGTGTTTGAACTAGAAAGAGAGGTTGGACTTACATATGATGTGGATGGGATAGCTTCTCTGTTGTTGGGAATAGTAATCTCTGTCTGATGGTTGATATTGTTAAAATATGCAAATGGATTTGCATCACCCAGGATTGTAATTTCTATACCGTTATGAGGAAACTTGATACACTGGTGATAGGTAAATGCAACGGCTTGCATGGCGTGTATCCAAGATCTTCCTAACAACAAATTATACGGCAAAGGAAGGTCCAGAACTTGACATATGATGTGTTTCACCACTGGGCCCACTCAGATTGGTAACACAACTGCTCCTTCTGAAGAATGCTTTGCATCATCATAGGCTTTTATGGTTATCTTTTAGCGGGGGTCCACTGATTCAACTACATATCCCAATGTTGTGACCAATTGTAATGTACATATATTTAGGCCTGCTCCATTGTCAATTAAGACTTGCTTGATCCTATGCTGGTTGATAAATCCTTCAGTATGGAGTAAGGCGTTATGAGGTTGTTGGAAGGATGTATTTTCGCTTTCAGAGAAAGTGAGACATGGTCATGACCTTAGATTACCAACCATAGCTTGAAATTGATTATATTTAGATTGGCAGGGACTGACACTTCTTGGAGAGCTTGATCCAAGATTGTTTTATGATACGGGGATAGGCACAAAATCTCTAAGATGAATATAAGTACAAGCATCTTTTCTAATTGTTCCAAAAGGTAATGAATAAATGATGAATAGTTAGTACCAAACGGGTACTGAGAGGGGGGGTGAATCAGTACAGGCAAAAACACTTTTCATGAACCAGTTTGACTATAAACAATGTACTTTGACTGACAAGCACTAGCACCGGTCTAAACCAGATTGCTACCGGTAAAACATAGTAAGTATGTCAAAGACATAAACCGGTAACACTTAGCTTTCCATACAATCTAATACCTCATTTCCTCTTCACCCTTAAGCATAAATAGGTAATCTACCATGAAAAATATAATGACTGCTAGTTCAACATATTTAACCAGTTTGACATAGAACACTAAACCAACACATGAAAAGCATCACACATGACATGCTGATTTTTCACGTGCAAACCCAACTGGGAAAAACCATGGTGGGGATGAATACCCACAAGCTATTCTTGAACTCTTTTGAATTCCGCTTTGTTAGGAGCCTAGTCCGGTTAGAGACTTTTACTATAGGTTCTATTAGGAACTGATCCTGCTAGGGATCAACCGATTAAGGGATGGCTGAATACCCGGTTAAAGGTTAGAACCCTATTAAAGGTTACCTCGCAAGAGGATTTGGAGAACTCATTGAATTAAGTCACCCTATTAAAGGATTTACACAAAAGCTTGTTAAAGCTACCTGGTTAAGGGATTTTCCAACTGTTGAAATGGTTAGAGGTCAATAGGTAATGCATTGATCTGATAACAACACTCAATGCCAAGGCAAATCCACTTAAGCTCCTTTTCTTTTGCAATCACACTCTGCATGTATCAACACACTTCTCCGGCCTGGCAAGAATCAAGTATCGCTCACTGGGATACACACATACCATTTTCCAACAACTTCAAAAAGAAAAACATCATCAACCTTATATGAAACAGATAGGTCAGTAACATAAACCCTAAACCCTAAACATTTAGGTTTTACAATCTAGTTGGTTCAATCCTGACTGTTAATCATACTGCATTGAATACAATAGTCTTGAACAGATCTCAAAATGTTCTCCAACATTCATTCTTTGTCGCTCCAGGGAGCTGATAACTCATCACGCACTCTCCACCTAAAGAGGGGGAAAACGAGCAAGGTGGATTAGTGGTGGTTAGCATATAAATCAAACACTAAAAGCATAAGATCATGAAAGATGCATAAAACCACATAAAAATATGAAAAAAATGCTTATACCTTGCTATCTTTACCTCTCCCTCGGATTGAGCTTGATGAAGTGAAGGCGCCTCTTGATGATGCTCCACTTGATGTGCTCCTTTGATTGCTTATGATGTGGAATGTTGTCCTTTGTTCTCAACAAGATGGATTAAGGATTATTGGATTGGATTTGAGTGATGGATTATGAATTTGATAGATTTGAGAGAGGATTTAGAAGAGGATGAGAGGAGAATAGAGCAGCATCAGGATGCATGAGAAGTGGATCTTCTTTTGTCAGGAGGATTGGCTCCAATTTATAGATTGGAGAAGGCCAATGGAGGGCCAAGATTGATTTGATTATGAAGGGTTGAGATTGATTTTGGATAGAAGGCATGGATCAAGGGTACCTTGGGAAAATAAACAGGAATATAAAATTCCTTTGGAAAAAGGGGGAAGAAATTTGAATTTCAAACTTGAGGAATAAAAAATTCCAAAATAAGGATGCATGAGAGATTCAAAGAAATTTGAATTTCTTTGAGAGACACAATGTTGATGTGACATGAGTGGGAATTAAAAATTGGAGAATAATGATAAGCATGATTATGAGAGATTCTAGAAGGATTAATTAGGCTAAGTGGGATTAGGAAAAGTGATTTGTAGGAATCACATGACTAGGTTAATTAATTAGAATTAATTAATTGTGGGCTTAGAGGAAATAATTACTGGAGGGGACTTTAGAAGAATAGGGGAATAATTAATTTATTTGATAAATTAATTATTGGACAATAGTGACAGGATTAATTAAATTAGATTTAATTGATTCTAAGAGGAATAAGGATAACACAATTAAGTTAATTAATTATGTTGATAGGCTTAAATTAATTAAATATTAATTTTAGGTGTCTACATTTTTCCCCTCTTTGGTATAGCGTCGTGAAATGATGTTATATCAAAGAAGAATAAAACATAGTGGAAGAAAAGGATAAAGACTAGTAGCATGATGCCCTAGTCATGAGATGAAGAAAAAGGATAAGGACTAGTAGCATGATGCCCCAGTCATGGGATGAGGAATAATGATAAGAAGGAAGGATGACGAGGAAGCAGCGGTATGCCCCCTTGAGAGGACATGCGAGTTTGAAGAACACATGTGTGCTCTCGAAAGGAATTAGAAGAATAAGTGATGAAGGATGAAGATAATGAAAGAGGGAACTAGGATGGGTTGGAGTTTTGTGAATGAAATGAGACAAAGAAATGATAAATGGATTGGATTTCTTATTGAGCAAGTATAGAGAGCAAACCTAGATTTGATATTGCCATGGATAGTCTACACCACTGATTATAAGAACCAGGATGATATGAAGATCTAAGGCATGGACTGACGCTCAGTCAAACAGGAATGCCTTGCATACAATCATGCAAGTGTTGATAAACACTAATGCAGGGTTGTCGATTCATACGAGGAAGACCTTTAAACACACCATACCATGAAAACTATGCCCCATTATACACCAACCAAAACATACCAAGATATAGGATGATCAAGGAAGTCCCTAACAAGTATAGTCCTGGGACACAAGATGAAAAACAAAGTGAAAATCTCAAGCATGCAAACAACATGCACATGACCAACTAATATCTCTTGCCAAGAGTAGGACATGGATTTGGATAAACTGTTGGACTAGGGAAGGGTACATCCCAATGGGCAGAGTGATGGATTGATTGATGGATGACAAAAGACAAGCTGGATGTGCAAGATCTGTAGGTGAGATGATTGTTGCTTGGATTTGATTAGGAAAGTATGGATGGGTGCTTGGATTAGGCATAAGTCAGCGCAAGCTCAGGTAGATGGGGAAAGATCAGTTTGATGGATTGGATAGGATTGAAAGAAGGATAAATGATTAGATATGATGAAAAGGGGGATGGATGATTGAATAAGATTGGATTGGTATAGGATTATTGATTAAATTTGAAGAGATGGAGAATATGATTGGATGAGATAGGATTGGGTTAGAAATTAGATTGGAAATTGGATTGGATGGGGTGGATTGGTGGATAGGATTTGATTGAATAGAACCAATGACAAGGGAGAACCAATGATATATGGATGGAAGGAGGGAGTTATTGTTTGGATAGGAGATAGGTGGATGGAGTGGATGGATATGGATAAGATATGGAGAAATAAAGGATGGAGGTTAGGGTGATGGAGACCCAAGGACTATGCTGCAAAGGAGTGCAATGCCCCACACTAGAGGTAGTGGAATACAAGATGCAAGGATGGTGGATAAATATGTATGAGATGGGAGGATAATGTGTAATGGATATGGATGGTAGAGGATTAAGGAGATTAAGGCTTGAATGCTCCACAGCATGCATGCATAATTGTTTATTTTGCCCCTTATATGATCAAGATGAAAGATAGGAATGGAGGACTCATTTTGATAGGATGAGGGATATGAGATGGAGGATATGGATAGGATAGTCAAGATCAAAGATACGAAAGGATAATGGACTTGGATATGATGCAGATGGATGGAAGGATTGTGTGGATGAAGCTTGCCCCCAAGTGTAGAGTGCAAGGGGATGAGGGGATTACACATGATGCTTTTTTGCCAAGTTTTCATCATGGTACTTACCCAAGGTGCCACAAGAAGTGGTTTACACCGTTGGATGAAATGATTTTTTCTTTACTTTTTTCGTATTTTTTTTTTTGGTACTTTTTCTTGATTTTTTGATTTTTTTGAATTTTTGAATTTTTGGATGGATAAGAATGAGGATGAGTGGATATGGAAGATAGTGGATGCGTGAAAGAGGAAGGGAGGACTCAAGCATCTAGTTCCATATATGGTATCCCTTAGTGTTTGTTTGAACTAGAGGTATGCTCATTGATGTTGGTAACAATAATTGGGGAGATGAAATGGATAGGGGATGAAAGATAAGAATTTGGAAAGGATTGGACTAGTCGAATGGGATTGTGAAAAGTGGATGATGGATAATGGATGGGTTTTTGAAGAATTTGTGGAAGATCAACATTGGCACACACCTTGAAGCGTGCTGGAGTAGTGGAGGAGAGGATTTTGGATTATATGTAGATTTTGGGAAATGAGAACCCAAAATAGAGGAAGGGAGTGATGGAGTTGAGATGGTGGATTTTGGGACATAAGGACCCAAAATGGATTTTGAAGATGGAGGAGTGTTAGATGGAGGATTGGGAGACTTATGAATGGATGGTGCTTTTGGATTAATAAGTTTGGATGCCAATTTTGATTTTTCTTTGGGATGCATTGCTTCTTTGGGAATCCACATAGTTTTTGATTTTTTCTTTTGGGGCCTTTGTGGCCTTTTTTATTTTTCTTTCTTTCGGATCACATTTTTCTTTTGAGCATGTCATTTTGAGGAGACATGTTGATCCTTTGATTTTTGTGGGTTTTGAGCTTTATGCTTTTTAGATTGGGCATCCAAATTGCTTCCAATAGCAATGGGATGGGTGCATGAGGATGAAGGATTGATGGATTTTATGGATGGGATGTTGGAAAAAGAGTGTTGGGAGGAATTCAAGGATGTGTGCCTTTGTTGATCTTGCTTAGGGGTTATTTGAGGTGGTGGAGTGGTGGATGGAGGGATGTAAGGACCCAATATGGATGGAAGAGATGGAGGATTGAGCATTGGAACATAGGAGCCCAAAATGGATGGAAGGAATGAAGGGTTTAACTTTGGAACATAGGGTCCCAAAATGGATGTGGAAGATGAGGGATAACGAGATTTTGATTTGTATGAGGGAAATTTGGATTTAGGAGGAATAGAGGATGTACCAACATCTTGAGCATTATCTTGAGGACCCTTATTATTTTGGAAACAAGATGCGAGTCCATTTTGAGGGGGATGAGATGTGGATGGAAGATTAGGATCTTTAGATGGATTGGGATCATGACATGGAGACGAAGGGGTACTTGGATCTTGACTAGGGAGGGTATCATGAGATGGAGTGGGAGGGGTGATTGAATCATTAGATAGATAAGGATCATGCGATGATAGAGGAATCACAAGATCATGAGAGGAAGTGGAGGGGATGGGATCATTAGATGGAGTGGAGGGAGATGCATCGTGAGATGGAGAGTATTCTATGCTAGCATGCTTTGGAACAAGCTTTTGGCATGTTTGGAGTTGTGGGGATTGTGTGATGGAGGAAGGTATGAAAGATTTGATGTGAGTTGATGGGTAAATGGGAGTATCATGAAGTGTGGTGCATTGGGATTTGTTTTGAGGTGGAGGTGATTGGGGTGGATGGAGGATTTGAGGAGATTTGGCCACTTTTCTTTGAGGTGAGGATTTTGTCTCCTTTGCTAGCATGTCTTGGATAAGATTATGGATGATGGATTTGGAGGATGTGAACAATATGGATTTTGGAGGATTGGGATTAGATGGAAAATTGGGATTAGATGTGGGATTGGCATTGGGATTGGGATTGGGATTGGAATTAGAATTGGATGGAGGATTAGGATAATGGATTGGGGATTAGGATTAATGATTGGAGGACTATGGAGTAAAGGATTTGGATGGGGAGTAGAGGTAATGAATGCATTATAGAAGTATGGGGATTGGGATGTAGATGGGGGGGGAGATGGAGGTATACTTATTGGATTAGAGGAGTATGTGGATGAGGGATAATATGGAGATATGGATGAGGAATAAGATGGAGATATGGATGGGGAATAAGATGGATTTATGGATGGGGGATAAGATGGATTTATGGATGAGGAATAAGATGGATTTCCCTTGTCGAAGGTAGAGGAAGGATAAGAGATATGGTATAGATTGGGATTGGGTGCAATGTGTTGAGATGGGATGGATGAAGGTATGATAGGCGAGTGGGAGATTATGGGATTAACTTGGTAGGCAGGTTCGTGAATTTTCATGAGCATTTTCTCATACCAAGCTTTGAAATTATGGGTAGTCATGTTGAGAGTGAAGGATTAGAAGATGATGTTAAATGAAGATGAGGATTAGGACTTGGCTTGGAATGATGATGGATTAGATTTGATTAGATTTGATTTGATTTGGAACTTTGATTTGATTGGATTGGTCCTTGGATTAGGACTTGATTGGATTGGAATGGTCCTTGGATTAGGACTTGATTGGATTGGATTGGTTGATTGATTGAATGGATTGGATTGGTCCTTGGATTAGGACTTGATTGGATTGGATTGTTTGATTGATTGAATGGATTGGATTGAATTGGATTATATTTGATTGGATTTGATTGGATTGAATAGAATTGGGTTGGATTAGGTTGGATTTGATTGGATTTGGTTTGATTGGATTGGATTGGATTAGTCCTTGGATTAGGACTTGATTGGATTTGGATTAGATTTGGATTTGGATTTCGATTTCGATTTGGATTTGGATTGGAATTTGGATTTCGATTTGGATTGGAATTGGTTCAATTGGATTGGTCCTTGGATTAGGACTTGGCTTGATTGGATTTGATGGTGAATTGTATTTGATTGGAATAAAGGATTGTATGATTTCTTGATGGAGGATTGGTTTGATTTCTTGATGGACTTGATTGGATTTGGATTTGGATTGGAATTGGTTCAATTGGATTGGTCCTTGGATTAGGACTTGGTTTGATTGGATTTGATGGTGAATTGGATTTGATTAGATTAAAGGATTGTATGATTTCTTGATGGAGGATTGGTTTGATTTCTTGATGGACTTGATTGGATTTGGATTTGGATTAGATGGAAAATATGCAAATCAAACTTACAATCACATGAAATCCAAAGACATAATTTGAAGTGCTCAAAACAAGGATGAAATGCATATACATCACAAACCAATACCTTCTCCTTCAGATTGAGCTTGGTGAAGTGAAGGCGCCCTTGGATGATGCTCCACTTGATGTGCTCCTTTGATTGATTTGGATGTGGAATACTCTCCTTTGTGCTCAACAAGATGGATTAAGGATTATTGGATTGTTGGATTTGAGTGATGGATTATGAATTTGATAGATTTGAGAGAGGATGAGAGGAGAATAGAGCAGCATGAGGATGCATGAGAAGTGGATCTTTTTGTGAGGCTAATAAGATCCAATTTATAGATTGGAGAAGGCCAATGAAGGGCCAAGATTGATTTGATTATGAAGGGTTTAGATTGATTGACTTGATTTGATTGGTCCTTGGATTAGGACTTGGTTTGATTGGATTGAATTTAATTTGGATTGGAATTGGATGAGTCCTTAGATTAGGACTTGATTGGATTTGGATTAAATTGGATTAGATTGGATTGGATTAGATTGAATTGGATTGGATTGAATGGATTGGATTAAATTGGATTGAATTGGATTGAATTGGATTAGGTTGAATTGGATTAGGAAGATGGATGGATTTGATTGATTGGAATTTTTGAGATTTGATTGGACTAGAGGAAGAATGAATATTACTTCAGGAAGGATGATTGTTTGAATGGATGAAAGTGGATTGGGAATTGGATGGTTTCTTGGATAGATAGAAATGGATGATGACAAGATGGAGTTTGGAAAGAGGGATGATTGATTGGTTGTGGGGGATGGACTTGGCAAGAGATGCGAAGTAAAGAAAACACAATGGTCAAAATAAGTTAGACTCAAAAGACACTCATGCTCCTTCACAACATATCCTATGGCGAGAAAAGACAATAGTCAATGGATCCTAATTGGTTTCCTAGCTACGCTTACCCAGAGCGGACACTTAGATGCTTGACCCCACTGGATCCCCTCCACGACACTCACTTCTCAGGGCAGCCAAGCATCAATTCCCATGAAAACTCCTCATGGTGAACTTTGTGTCTCTACTAAGGGCCGTAAAAATATGGGCGGCTTCAGAGGTCTGACCTCCTGCACCAATTACTAGAAGGTTTTTGGCCACTATGAACAAGGTGTTTAGTAAGTCTTCCTGTTAGGAGCTACCCTTTGAAGTTGCACAAGCGCAATTGAGGCCTATAGCTCAATGAAGCACCGAGAAATTGTAGTCACGCAAGCGTGATTGAGATCTCTAGGATCCTACTAAGCACCCAATGTGAGAGTGAACTCTCATATAGCCCCAACCATTGACCCTTTCGTAGTCAATGGCCTATTTATTATAGTGAGTTGGGAACCCCGGGTCTGGGTGTACTCACTTGGGTCATTCCCCTCTTACCTTCTCAAAGAGCAAGTTGGGAGGGCAGGCCCACTAGAGGAAAACACACAATCAAATAAGAAAAGGTTGGAGGGTCTGGATTTCTAATCGTCTAGCTAGACGAGAGCATACTCTCCTACCTTTACGCTTTTCTTAAAAAGACACACAAGACAGAGGTTCATTCCATTTTAATTAATATCTAGGTGCATAATTTAAATAAATGCACAATGTTTGGTTGAATCTACTTAGGCAACCTGCAAAACAGTGAGATTAGTAGTTTTTTCTGATTCTCAGAGTCTCAGACAGTCGGATTAAACTACAAAACTAAAAGACTGAAAATTAGTCCTAACTGCATTGCACAGACAATGCATGCGCTGAAGTGCAGCCAGCCACGCCGAAACGCCTACGCAAGCACCAAAACGTCTGCGTATGCACTAAACTAAATAAAGCAGTAAGCAAAAATGACAGATCACACAAAATAAGAAGGGATTTATACCTGTTTGTCCTGCTAGTTGAAACGCTCATGTTGAAATGCCTGCACTCGCACTGCAACGCCTGCAGTCGCGCAAACTAAAAACAGAGGTCGACAGGAGTTAGCGGGTAAAACTTTAAAGATTTAAATTCAAATAAATTGGGCGGGAATGACATAAAAATGCTCACACTGATTTAAATCAGACGTGCTAAAATTCTTGCGCTCGCGTCGAAACGCATGCGCACGCGGTAAACAAACAGAGAGATAACAAAAATTTTAAGTTTTTAAACAACTAGCGAGAAAATTCAAAATATGTCAAACAGTCGCACTGATACGCCTGCGCTCACACTGATGCACCTGCGCTCACACTGAAGTAGGTTTTCTATCGCGCTGAACCTGTGACGCTTGTGCTGGTTTGCAGTCTCTCGCACTGTTCCAGAGACTATGTCTCACAACTCACAAAAACTCACAAAAAATGTTAGTTTTTAGGGACGTGGGTCCCACCGGGCGTGCCAAAATGAAGAAGGGAAAAGACTTGCAAGGTGGATTAGCGGTGGTTAGCATATAAATCAAACACTAAAAGCATAAGATCATGAAAGATGCATAAAACCACATAAAAATATGAAAATAATGCTTATACCTTGCTATCTTTACCTCTCCCTCGGATTGAGCGTGATGAAGTGAAGGCACCCCTTGATGATGCTCCACTTGATGTGCTCCTTTGATTGCTTGTGATGTGGAATTCTCTCCTTTGTGCTCAACAATATGGATTAAGGATTATTGGATTGGATTTGAGTGATGGATTATGAATTTGATAGATTTGAGAGAGGATTTAGAAGAGGATGAGAGGAGAATAGAGCAGCATCAGGATGCATGAGAAGTGGATCTTCTTTTTTGAGGAGGATTGGCTCCAATTTATAGATTGGAGAAGGCCAATGGAGGGCCAAGATTGATTTGATTATGAAGGGTTGAGATTGATTTTAGATAGAAGGCATGGATCAAGGGTGCCTTGGAAAAATAAACAGGAATATAAAATTCTTTTGGGAAAAGGGGGGAGAAATTTGAATTTCAAACTTGAGGAATAAAAAATTCCAAAATAAGGATGCATGAGAGATTCAAAGAAATTTGAATTTCTTTGAGAGACTCAATGTTGATGTGACATGAGTGGGAATTAAAAATTGGAGAATAATGATAAGCATGATTATGAGAGATTCTAGAAGGATTAATTAGGCTAAGTGGGATTAGGAAAAGTGATTTGTAGGAATCACATGACTAGGTTAATTAATTAGAATTAATTAATTGTGGGTTTAGAGGAAATAATTACTGGAGGGGACTTTAGAAGAATAGGGGAATAATTAATTTATTTGATAAATTAATTATTGGACAATAGTGACAGGATTAATTAAATTAGATTTAATTGATTCTAAGAGGAATAAGGATAACACAATTAAGTTAATTAATTATTTGATAGGCTTAAATTAATTAAATATTAATTTTAGGTACCTACACCACCATTTACAGAGACTTCACACATTCTCGAGGTAGATAGGATCACTCTTCATGCAAGATCCTCAAGGAAATCCTTCACACCCACAAGGATGATGTGGCAACACTATCTGGTCTTCATACAATGCTAACTCATCACAGGATGTCATCGGTTGAATCACACAAGCTTGGAATGCATCAACTGGAAACCCTGGAGCTGAGACTACCAACCGGTAGTCATGAAACCCCAATACAAAACTTCCATTTACCGGTTCTTATTCCAACATACCGGTTCACCTTCCAACATACCAGTTCACCTTAAACAGACATACCGCTTCACTTTTTCACAAATACCGGTTTACATCATCATACCAATTCTCTTGCCAGTTTTCTTACTACTCCATATCGGTTCATACTTCAGCATATTGACATCAATGACAACATACAATATCATCATGTCATCATGCTCTGCACATATGCCAGCAATCTCCCCCTTTGGCATTGATGGCAATATACAAAGATATATTTCTGCTTCTGCTTCACATCTTCTCCCCAATACTACAAATATCTTCTCTGCTTCACATCTTCTCCCCCTTTGACAATAATGCCAAAGTGGAGGCATACACATCTATGTTCCACTATGTTGCTCCCCCTAAGGAGTAGCATCCTTCAACACACCAATCCTAAAAAAGATATATCAATGTAAGACCTGACTGATGTGGAGCACACACCTTTAGTTCACCTCTTGAAGGGGCAGCACCCCTAATTCACCTCTCAAATAGGTAAAGGTAGCCTTCGGTAGAGGCTTGGTGAATATGTTTGCTAACTGCTCCTTACTGGAAACATGTTCCAATACAACTTCATTGTTCTGAACCTTTTCCCTCAAGAAATGATACTTGAGCTCGAAGTGCTTGGTTCTATCATGTAAAACCGGATTCTTGGAGATGTTAATTGCACTTGTGTTGTCACAAAATATACTTATCGGTTCAGATACAGGAACTTTGAAGCCATTTAATAAATGCTTTATCCAAATTGTCTGGGTGCAGTTCATAAATGCTACAACATACTCCGCTTCTATTGTAGACTAAGAGATACAACTTTGCTTCTTACTCATCCATGAGACTAGTCTACCACCAAGAAAGAATGCACCACCAGTTGTGCTCTTCCGATCATCCACATTACCAGCCTAGTCAGCATCTGTAAACACTTTCAGGTTGAAATCATTACTGTATGAATACCATAATCCATAGTCAATAGTTCCCTTCAGATATCTCAGAATCCACTTGACTGCTACCAAGTGGGATTCTCTTGGGCTTTTCTGGAACCGTGCAGTAATGCCCACTGCATGTGCAATGTCTGGTCTGCTATGTACTACATAGTGTAATTTACCAATCATTGATCGGTATTCCTTCTCATTTACCAACCCTGAGTCATACTCCTTTGATAGTTTACAACCAGTCACCATCGGTGTACCAACCGATTTGTTGTCTTCCATGCCAAAAGTCTTCAACACCTCTTTGACATACTTGGACTGAGTGATAAAGATTCCATCTTTCATTTGTTGAATCTGTAGTCCGATGAAGAACTTGATCTCCCCTATAAGTGACATCTCAAATTCCTTTTTCATCTCATCTGCAAAATCATGACTCATCTTGTCATCTCAACCAAAAATTATGTCATCAACAAATACCTCACAGATTAGAATCTTATCTCCTTCTAATTTTTGGTAGATATTGTTATCTTCACCTGTTCTCTCAAATCCAATCTTCATACGATGGGAGTGCAAGCATTCATACCATGCTCTAGGTGTCTTCTTTAGTCCATACAAGGCTTTATGTAGCCTACACACCATGTCACTGTCTTCTGATAGGGCAAACCCCTCTGGTTGCTCTATACACACCTCCTCTTCTAATATTTCATTCAGGAATGTAGATTTTACATCCATTTGATATACTTTGAATCCCTTGAATGTTTCATATGCAAGAAGCATACGAACTCCTTCCAATCTGGCTACTGGAGCAAAGGTTTCTCCATAGTCTTCTCCTTCTTCTTGTGCATATCCTTTGCACACCAGTCTGGCATTGTTTCTGACCATTGTGCCCTCTTCATTCAGCTTATTTTTGAAAACCCATTTGGTGCCTATGACACTTTTATGCTCAGGTCTGGTACCATAGACCATGTACCATTCTTTTCTATCTGGTCAAATTCCTCTTCCATTGCCTTGATCCAATCTTCATCTTTGTGTGCATCTTTGAATGTTTTAGGCTCAAATTCAAAGATCATGCAATAGTTTTCTCTGACCTTTCTTCTTGTAAGAATTCTTGCATCCTTGTCTCCTATGAACTGCTTTGGATCATGATTTAGATTTACATACCTAGGAGTGATCTTATTTGTCTCCTCTTGCTTTTCTTCTTCATCCTCATCTTCATCAGCATCAGCATCAGCATCTACCAATGTAGGGGCATTGTTACTGGTACTAGGTTGTTTTGCAACCGGTTCCCAGAAGGTTACTATCGGTTCGTGTCCTACTTGCTCACTGTCGATTTCCTCAAATTTCTCAGAGGTTTCATCAACTCTAACATTGATGCTTTCAACAATTCTTTGAGTCCTATTGTTGAAACATTTGAGAGCTTTGCTCTTTGTGGAATACCCTAGGAATATTCACTCATCACATTTAGCATCAAACTTGTTTTGATGTTCACTCCTCTTGATATAACATTTGCTACCAAACACTCTAAAGTATTTTACCACTGGTGTCTTGCTGGTCCAATACTCATAAGGTGTTTTATCCTTACCCTTTTTTATGAGTACCCGATTCATTGTGTAGACTGAAGTGCTCACCGCTTTTCTCCAAAATGTGTGAGCAACTTTTCCTTGGATCAGCATAATTCTAGCTGCTTCAACTACAGTCCGGTTGTTTCTCTCTGCTAGGCCATTCTACTATGGAGTCTGGGGGGCAGACAGTTGCCTCTTGATGTCATTCTCTTCACAGTACTTGTTGAATTCACCAGAAGTGAATTCTCCTCCTTGATTAGTTCTCAGGCACTTAATCCTCTTACCGCTTTCTTTTTCAACCAGTGCTCTGAAGGCTTTGAACTTTCCAAAGGCTTTAGACTTGTCCTTCAAGAATGTGACCCACATCATTCTTGAGAAATCATCAGTAAGAATCATAAAATACCTATCTCCCTGCACACTCCTATTTTTCATAGGACCACACAAATTAGTATGCACAAGATCAAGTAAATTGTCTGCTGTGAAAGATTTACGTTTGAAGGTTGAGGAAGACATTTTCCCTAGTTGACACTCTCTGCACAAAGGATTCTCCAGTTTTCTCAGCATAGGCAATCCTCTAACTGCCTTGATCTTACTGGCCTTCACAATATTATCAAATTTTACATGGTAGAGTCTCCTATGCCATATCCAGCTATCATCAAACTTAGCCATTAGACATGTACCGATATTTGCATTCAGCTGAAATAGGTTACCTTTGGTCTGCATATCGATGGCCATCAGTTCACCACTCTTACCTTTTATTTTACACACTTCATCTCTGAATTCTAGAGTGAGTCCATTATCATTCAGTTGGGCAACACTCAAAAGGTTGTGTCTAAGACCTTCTACCCAATACACATTGTCAGCACTGCTTTTTCCATACAGAGAGATGGACCCTCTTCCTTTTACCATACATGGTGCATCATTACCAAAATGAACCACACCACCATCATACTCTTCCAGAGATAGAAACTTACTCTAGTCACACGTCATATGGTGTGAACAACCACTGTCAATAATCCACTCATTGGAATTATCAAAGCGGGAGACAAGAGCCTTCTTGTCTGACACATCTTCCTTAACTACTACAAAATGTCTTCACTATCTTCATCTTTTGATTCCTCATCAGTGACACCTTCATCAACTGCTACAAAGCAGTTTCTCTGGTTTCCTCCTTTGAACTTCTTGAACCTTTCTGGTTTGTCCTTATTATCACCATTAGGATAGTTTACAGCAATGTGTCCTATCCTATTGCAAGAAAATAATTTCAAAGGGATCTTACCTCTGTATTTATCGGTTCCCTTAGGAAGTCTCTTGGCAAGAAGAGCTTCAAATTCCATTAGGATCTCCTCATCATCCATTTCTCTGCTTTCTCTTGCTTCACCACTGGTACTAGCTTCTTTGCCCTTTCTAGATGGTGCAGCAGATGCTCTAAAGGCTGATTCAGTCTTCTAAATACTGCCATCATAATTATTTAGCTCATAAGCTGTCAACTTAGCAATGATGGAGTCTAGAGATACCTTTGTCTTGTCTATAGACCTCAATTCCTGAATAGCAGCAACCCTTATTGCATAGACTGGTAATAAGGATCTCAAGACTTTGCTAACAACAGTGGAATCATCTATTATACCACCTGCACTCTTGATGTCTCCAACAACAGTTTTGATTCTTATTCCATATTGTTTAATGGTCTCTCCTTCAACTATCTGCATGTCTTCAAACTTTCCCCTAAGGCTCTCTTCCTTAGCTTGTTTCACATGCTCATCACCGTCATAGATATTCTCAAGAGCATCCCATACTTCTTTGGGATTGTCTTTATCCTGAACATCAATGAGCTCAATGTCGGATTGACTACAGATTAGGGCTTCCATGACTTTCTCATTCTCCTAAATTTCTCTCTTTCGATCATCGATGAGAGTACCAGTAGGGATAACATAAGCATTCTCAACATAGCTCCAATGTTGAGCATCCATGCTTTTGATGTATATCTTCATTATGTCCTTCCATATTTTAAAGTTGTCTTTGTTGAACTTTGGACCTTCCCTCTTCATCATTAGAGTAGGATCTTTTCCTCAAGCGGTTAAGCTTACAACATAGAGGACCTAGAAGATGCTTTGATACCAATTGATGAATAAATGATGAACAGTTAGTACCAAACCGGTACTAAGAGGTGGGTGAATCAGTACAGGCAAAAACATTTTTCTTGAACCGGTTTGACTGCAAACAATGCACTTTGACTGGCAAGCACTAGCACCGGTCTAAACCAGATTGCTACTGGTAAAACACAGTAAGTATGTCAAAGACATAAACTAGTAATACTTAGCTTTCCATACAATCTAATACCTCATTTCCTCTTCATGCTTAAGCATAAATAGGTAATCTACCATGAAAAATATAATGACTGCTAGTTCAACATATTTAACCAGTTTGACATAGAACACTAAACCATCACATGAAAAGCATCACACATGACACACTGATTTTTCACGTGGAAACCCAACTAGGAAAAACCACGGTGAGGATGAATACCCACAAGCTGTTCTTGAACTCTTTTTAAGTCTGCTCTGTTAGGAGCCTAGTCTGGTTAGAGACTTTTCTAATAGGTTTTGCTAGGAACCGATCCTGCTAGGGATCACTTGGTTAAGGGATGGTTGAATACTCAATTAAAGGTTAAAACCCTACTAAAGGTTACCTCGCAAGAGGATTTGGAGAACTCATTGAATTGAGTCACCGTGTTAAAGGATTTACAAAAAAGCCTGTTAAAGTTACCTGGTTAAGGGATTTTCCAACTATTGAAATGGTTAGAGGTCAACAAGTAATACACTAATCTGATAACAGCACTCAATGCCTAGGCAGATCCACTTAAGCTCCTTTTCTTCTGCAATCACACTCTGCAAGTATCAACACACTTCTCTGGTCTGGCAAGAATCAAGTATCTCTCACTGGGATAGACACATACCATTTGCCAACAACTTCAAAATGAAAAACATCATCGACCTTATAGGAAATAGATAGGTCGGTAGCATAAACCCTAAACCCTAAACATTTAGGTTTTACAATCCAGTCGATTCAATCCTAACCGTTAATCACAATGCATCAAATACAACAGTCTTGAATAGATCTCAAGATGTTCTCCAAAGTTCATTCTTTGCCCCTCCAGGATGCTGATAACTCATCACGCGCTCTCCACCATTTACAGAGACTTCGCACATTCCCGAGGTAGATAGGATCATTCTTCATGCAAGATCCTCAAGGAATTCCTTCACGCGCACAAGGCTGACATGGCAACACTATCTGGTCTTCATACAATGCTAACTCATCACAAGATGTCATCGGTTGAATCACACAAGCTTGGAATGCATCAATCGAAAACCCTGAAGTTGAGACTACCAACTGGTAGTCATGAAACCCCAATACAAAACTTCCATTTATCCGTTCTTATTCCAACATATTGGTTCACCTTCCAACATACCAGTTCACCTTGAATAGACATACTGCTTCACTTTTTCACAAATACTAGTTTACATCATCATACCGGTTCTCTTGCCAGTTTGCTTACTACTCCATATTGGTTCATACTTCAGCATATTGACATCAATGACAACATACAATATCATCATGTCATCATGCTCTACACATATTCCAACAAAAGGTTATACTGCTTTGGGATGGAGGTTCTACCTTGTGGAGCTTTTTTAATGGTGATCTTGCTATGATGCATAGCAACATTGCAAGAAGGGTTTGGATCTTTGATGGTAATGGTCACAATTTGTTCATTTGCATCATATAGGTGATTCACAGTGTAATTATAGGTGGCTCACGTATAATCAATTGTATCTATGTTTCGCCCTGAAGTGGAAGGACCCCTTTGATCTTGTGATGGAAGTGGATTATTTAACATGAGATGATCATTATTTGAGGTCTTTGGGTCGTGTCCTTCAATTTCAATCTCTCCTCGGTCAATAAGATCTTGAACAAGATCTTTCAGTCTATGACAATTACTTGTTTAATGCCCTTCCCTTGATGGAATTCACAATGTTCATTATCTCTCCACCATGGAGGTTTGACCTGAGGTTAGTATTTAGATGTGTTTGGTAAGGTCGCCAGATTTGAAGAGACCAATTTACGTAACACTATTTCAATAGGTTCCCCTAAGGGAGTGTATGTACATTTTGGTTTATAATTTTGTTGTCGTTGTCTCAATTCCTCTTGCGGTGCATTGCATCCTTGATTTTGTGGAGGAGAAACCATGTTGTTTTTAGGAGGGGGATTTTGCCCCGCAAATCGGACCATAGGTTGTGCACTCTTTATAGTCCTTGCATCTACAACCTCATCATTGACGATGTTTTTGTTTTTATTCTAGAAGTTGGGTTTATCACTGTTAAAGCACGGGCGAGGGCCATCTTTTGGTTCATTGTATATCTTGATAAGTCCCTTTTTAATGAGGGCTTGTTCACATTTTAACCCCTGGGTGATCATGTCAGCAAAAGATTTTGCTCCCTTCATGTCTAGGTAGAATTCCATTTCATCGTTCAAGTTGGAAATAAATATTTCCACTAGCTCTCATTCAGGTAGATGAAGAGAATGCCTACTAGATAGTTGTCTCCACTGTTGCAAGAAAGCTGAAAATAGCTCCCCTGGTTTTTGCTTGGTATTACACAGATCTACCATGGTAACATCACGTTCTATGTTGTGTGAATAATGTGTGATGAACTTTTGGACCAGTTCTTCGAACGTCCTAATGTCGTCTATTAATTGGGAAAACCATTGTGTGGTTGTCCCTCCCAAACTCTGAGGAAAGAGGCGCATTAGATATGTGTCTTCATATGCCACTTCTAGGCAAGCTGAGTGAAATTACCTGACATGATCTCTAGGGTCTCCTTTTCCTTGATACTTTTCAAACTTAGGTGTTTCAAACCCTCATGGAAAAGGTGGCATATGTAGATTCCTATCAAAGGGATAGGGATAAACATCATTAAGTGAAAACTGGGTAGTTTTCACACCACTATGGAGTTGTTGGGCTAGATTCTCGACTTGTTACCTCAACATGTCAATGTCATTAGGAGGAGGAGGTGGGGGATTTCCTTGATTAAGGTCATATCTAAAGTTATCTCGACCTCTTCCACCCTCATTATGACTATGGTGTTCTGATGCTTGCCATAATTGTGTGGTATCAAAATCAGAGGGTAGTTTGGCTCCCTCTTGAGCAAGTCTCAAAAAATGAGCATCAGCGTTGTTTTTCAGGATTTCATCAAAAATTCGATTGAAGAGGGGGTTGTGTTGTGCCCTTTCTATTGCTTCAAGAGTGGGGGATACTAGGATTTTCAAAATTTTCATTTCCTCCAAGGGATTCTTGAAATTCATTGATATTTTCATCCTCTTCTTCCTTGACCTCTAATTGTCTAGTCCTTTATCTGGTTTGAGCCATTTTGTTTGAAAGTTGTTGTTGAAGTTTGGTGAAAATGATTATGAGTTGGTGATGGAATGAGAGATAAATGTTTGGTGAAGTGTTTAGCATTTGGATCTCTAACACTAAAGGTTTGATGTTACCAAATTCCTTTTATAAATTGCTTTTTGTGTTGTCAACAATGTTTGATATGATAACGTATAGCAAGGACTGAGATGTGTTACAAACCAAGCTACCCAGTAATGAGAGGATGCACTCATAGACTAGTTTTAACCTATGTAGAAATGCCTCTTAGGATGAGTTTATCCTAGATGTAGAGACACTCTAAATAGTGATGTGTTGTTTTGATTCAAGAAATATATAAAAAGAACTTAGGACAAGACCTTTTTATGTTTCGAGAGTTGGAATGGATTGATGATGTATGAATATGAGAATGGATGGGAACTTCAATAAAAAATTTGTGTTACATATGGGAAAAATTCTTCCTCTTCTCTCTCGGGGGTTGGTGATTCTTCCTGAGCTATGTTATATGTAATGTAGATGTCTAGAAAGAAGGCAGGGTTGATTTTGCCTCCTTTGTTTTTATGATAACTCAAAGCTCTATATGGAGTAAAAGCTCTATATGGAGTAAAAGCTCTATTGTTCAAAGACTCTTGATTAAACTCATTGGATTTTCCTTGAAGATATAGACGCATATGATGCAAGAAGGCTCTATGTGAGACAAAAATTTGTCTATTGAGATAGAAAAATTTCCTTCTTTTGATGAAAGCCTTTGAGCTTAATGGTATTTTCTTCAAATTGATATGTTGATGAAGATTCTTCTTTCTCAAAATCTGAAGGATGGTCATATAAATTGATATCTTGTTTGTACTTTGTTTTGATTTTTGCCAAATCTTGGTTTTGAAAATTTATGTTGGATGAATACTTGTTTTTGAATTGGTTTTGATTCTCTTTGACAAGAAAATAGAGCAAGCACACAAACATAATAATGTTGCCTCAAAAGGCACAAATAAGTGTGGGTTTAAATCAACCCAATCTTTGAACTTTTTGACCCCTTTTCAAATGTTTTTGTGTATGTTTTTCCAAAAGCCTAAAGTCGGCTCAATTTATCACTGGTCTAACACAAAATGAAGACACTTCAAACACACTTTATCCCTAAGGTCAAATAGACAGTTACGATAATTTCAGCCCACGTCTTGATATTTCTTAAACTTTGGTACTACATACCTTATGAATCCCACCGTAGCAGGTAAGGATGTGATATATTAAGTCTTGCATGAGCATAATAGATAGATGATCCCTATGATGCAAGAGTCACCACTTTTATCAGTCTACAAGTAGCCTTTCAAAAAGCCCTGTTTCTACACAAGGAAATATGTATGGTGATTATCTTGGGAGAAAAACCATCTATGCTCTTGCACAGAATTTATCACAAATATCTTCAATCAATAGAACGGGTGGGTTTCTATATAAAAAGGTGTCTAGTAATTTTTTATGTTTTTGGACATAGGTTCATTCTGCAATGACTCAATTAAGAGCCTTGTAACTTGTGGTGGGGCCCATATGTCCTTTTGGCAAGTTACACTGTAGGAACAACTATACCCAAGGCTACAGCTTTCACTCACACCTCATTTTTATAGCAGCTCGAAGGAATTACCGCGTGAGGTTGTTCCCAAGAGTGATGTGTCTCTTGGTAGACCTCTCTTAAAAAGATAAAATTTTGAGTGTTACTAACACTTTTCTCTTGCACCTAAGACCACAAAGTCCAAGGGAGAGGATAGTGTGTGATAGAAGTAGGACCACTCGATAAACTTTGCACAAGTGTGCCAATCACCAAAAACACTTTTCTTTGTACGTGGAAACCCTGTAAGGGGAAAAACCACAGTGGGAAACCTTAGCCACGATCAGATGATACTACTGCATATAGTAAGTGTACATAAATGGGGTCTGCACATGCAGAAAGGCCAACAACCTAGAACTCACTGCTCAATCACCAAATTGGAGTCACACTGACTACAGTTGGATGGTTAAATCCAATAAGAGTGTACTGCACAAAATAGCATCTTCATATGCTGGATTCAGTACCGGTGTAATGCTGATATGCTTTCACAAAAACCTAACTTCACCTTCAAATGATGTATGTGTGTATTGCAGTGCTTAATCTCGCATATACCTTCACACAATTCTTTTTCGCATTCCCACACTTGATCTTACAAATAAGATCTTACCTTTATACCATAACCTAAGACCAATTTTAGTAGGTCAGCTCTACAAAATATTACAATAAAAATATTTTACAAACAATATAATATCCGATGCAATAACCGATTAAACATGTCGGCCTAATGCATTTACAACAATAATTAATCATTTCCATAGCGTGCCATGCTGATCTGGAAAAGATAAACCTGTCGGTGTAACCCTAGGTAACCCTAGACCTATTTGTCGGTAAAAGCAAATATGCAAATATGAATATACCAATGATCAAAACTCCAGGACAAGATGTCCAAACGATGTCTTCGACTTCACCAAGTGTCTTCCACATCATTCTGAGTGTCGGTGATCATTAAATTTTGCCAGTGAACTATATACCAATAATTGTGCAGTAGTTGCTTGCCGGTGAATGCGTTGGATCTCCAAAGTGCTAGTGTTTTAGTAGGTGTTGACATCAATGACAAAACCATACAAAAATACCAGTAGTTACACTATAGGAACAACTATACCCAAGGCTACAGCTTTCGCTCACACCTCATTTTTATAGCAGCTCAAAGGATTTACCGCATGAGGTCATTCCCAAGAGTGATGTGTCTCTTGGCAGGCCTCCCTTAAAAAGATAAAATTTTGAGTGTTACTAACACTTTTCTCTTGCACCTAAGACCACAAAATCCAAGGGAGAGGATAGTGTGTGATAGAAGTAGGACCACTCGATAAACTTTCCACAAGTGTGCCAATCACCAAAAACACTTTTCTTTTTAACCAAAATATAGCAATGTGATCTAGCTATTAGGAGATGTTGCTCCAAAAAAAATGGTGTTCTTTTTAACTTCAAGGCAAAATGTTTTGTAATATAAGAACTTGAAATCCTGGTCAACTAAATTGAGAACACGTTTTTACTTGAAGTAAATCGATTGACTTTGAAGGGCCAAATGGTTTGTTCTTTTTAAACTTGCCCAAAATGAAGTGTGGATTGTGATTTATTTTTTTTAAGTTGATGCAAGAAATAAAATTTGTTTTGTTGATTTTAAGCACCAAAATAAAGATTGTTCCTATCTTGCAAAAAAAAAATTGTTGGGTTTTGAATTTGTGGTTCTTTTTACCTTGACAATTGAGATTCTTTTTACAAGCCCAAACAAAATGTGTGATTCTTTTTAAGAGCCCAAAATGGAAGTAAAGTTGATTTTAACCAAGAAAAGAAAGAATTCATTTTATCCTAACTTTAAAGACAAAGTTAGCAACATAAATAAATTTACTTCCTAAGCTTAATTTTTGAAATCCTACAAAAATGAGGTTAGTCCAAACCTACACAAAAGATAACAAGTTAGTAAAATCCGCATGTTTGGTGGGCTTCTACAAGCCTAATATTTTTACTTTTTCAGTTACAAGGAATTTTTTTACAACTCTCTATTACAATAGCGCTACTCTGTGTGGAAACAAAAGCGCTATTTAACACGAAAGTGCTAAATAACTAACGAAAGCATTAAATAACTAACAAAAGCGCTAAAAGAAGTGCAAGCGCTCTATAAAAAGAGACAATAGCACTAAAAGAACTCTGTCAAATAGAAATAATTCTCTCAAACAACGAGCTGAAAGCGCTAAAACTAGGAACAATAGCACTATTTAATAGTCAATAGCGCTATTTAATGGTCAATGGCGCTATTTGAGAGACAATAGCATTATTATTAGGAACAATAGCGCTAAAGTGCCAACTTTCAAAGGTGCTAGAGCGTGAACAATGGCGATAAAGCGCGACCTGTGTGTCAATTAAAACATGAAAAAGCTAGTAGTTTTTAAAAAAAACTAAATCAAAAGGTTGCGTGTTTGATTCACGTCAGGTTCACCAAATGATGCTCTGCAAAAAGGAATGGTTAGGATATTGTCAATACAACACAAACAAACAAGCAACAAACAAGTGTTAGTGTTAAAAATCACAAATCAAACACTATCCTAAGCAAACATATCAAGAGACACACTACACACAAAACTGAAAGCTTAATGAAACTAAGAAATGCAACAAGACATCTCCAAATGCCCTCCACCATGCTTGTATCTTCTCCTCCCTTGTTCCTCTCCTCTCCAAGTTCCCAAATGAGTGTAGCTCTCAATATCTTTTTGCACCATTCTGGATGTCTTATGGAGGTTCAAGATTGTAAAATGGATGATTATGAGAATGCAAATGTGAACAAGCTAAAATGATATATTATCTAATTATCTAATATTAATTTTAGCCCAAAATGACAAATATAGATGATTATGCTAAATGCTCTCTAATATTCACTATAAATTAGATGCATACAAGATTTCAGGATCTGGATTATGAAGAAATGAGCTCTATTTATAGGTAAAATGGAGCAATGGAGGGCTAAGATTGAGTATTCTCATCAAGGGTCAGGATTGATGGGTTTATGATCCATGTGAGGGCTTTCAATCCAATCCCAGGATGACAAATGTCAACAAGAGATGGGTTCAGAGGGTAGGGAATAAGCATTAAATGTTTGACATGACTTGAGGGTTAACTTGGGAGGTAAGGTTAATGTTGAGTTGAAAGAATAAAGCCATTATCCAATAAATAATGTCTTTATCCAATGGATAAACTCTTATGCAAGAGTTAGTGAGGATAACCATGGTCAAAGCAATAAATGCTTGAAGAGACCCATGGGTTAAATGAGGGTTGAGTTAGAGGGAAAGTCTCTAACCATGGGGGCAAGTGGATTTAGCCATAAATAGTTATGTAAGAGCCATTAATGGTCATGTAAGAGCCATTAGTGGTTTAGAAGACTTTAGAGGTTAGCTTGTTGAACACATAAAGCATTAAATGATTTTCAAAGACTTTGAAGGCATTGAGAAGTGACTCCAAGTTGCTTAGGAATGTAACAATATTTAGGGGATGGATTAGGCTAATTAGGAATGATTAGAAGGTGGTTAGAAGGGTCTAGAAGGGGATTTAGGATTGCAAGTGGGTTTGGTGGGTGAGGGAAAATAAAATAAAAATTAATTTATTTTAATTGTGGCTGCAACTTGCATTTGTAGGAGAATGCAAGTGGGGGGGATTTTTAATGATTTAAATAAATTTTTTAATTATTTATTTAAAAGAGGAACGGGAATTAATTTTTATTTTTTTTTTATCGGTAAAAGGCCAATGCCAGAGAGATTTTATTAATAAAAATGATAATTACAACTACATTCAGTGTGGGTACCAGTAGGAAAGAATAGAGAGAAGAAAACCTTTGGTCTAGCCCAGATCCATTAATGGATCAGAAAATTAAAGCTAAAAAAAAGAACACGATACATAGGTCCCTGGATAATGAAAATCCTGGTGAATCTTCTTGAAAGAATACTAAAGGATCATCCATACTTTTCCTTAGTGCTATGTTTCGGCCCTTCCCTGGATATGATTCCCTCGATCATGATTATCCACACAGCTCAAACCTGAATTTTTATATCACCCGATTTGGATCTAACCAATCCACTGTTCTTCATAAGAGGCTTATTGCACCTTACAGCCCAGAACAATGTTATAATGTGTGTAATAATAACATACTTCTAAAAAGACAAAAGCTTGAAACATAAATTTCTAATTGATTATTAAAGACAACTTGTAAGACCTTTCCCAAACCAAGCTTTGATTAACTTAGTTGACCATGTTTGACCTATTAATAAATGCTTTATAATTCAATAGAATGGACTATGTTAGACAGATAGATTGGTGAGAAAGGTAATTGAACCAAGTCATAGAGTTATTGCACCTTGTGGTGTACATTTTGATATGTTATGAATTTGAAATCCTAAAAGATCCATTGATTGGATAATCTTGATTTAACGTATGTCAGCTATGTCTGGATGTAGAACGCATATGATTTCGTGATTTGATAACATTGATGAATGTTGATGCTTCATTTATATGCATTATGATAAAGAACTCTATATGATTCTAGAATAGGATAAATTGGAGATGATGTATGTCATTATTGGATTTGCAGGACTTTATTATGATGATAGAATTAAGATGTATGTTTTATGTGTGGACCAAAATTATGAGAATTGTGATAACTGCTTATGTGGATTTAATTGGATATGAGATATATTGAATTGTTCAAATGTAAATTGTATGCAAATTGTTTGATGTGTATTCGAATTCATGTGTTTAATATTATACGAGGTTATTGGAAATTACTAATGTGTATTTGAGTGGCGCAGGAAAAGATATTCATGTGACCATGAAAATATTACGGAGAACCAAACCTAGACCTATGTATGTTCGTAAAACCAGGCTTTGTCTATTTGGAGAGACAACACCCCGTTTGTGTCGTATTTTATTCGTAATAGTAAATGATGCATGTGTGTTAAGTGTTATTTAATTGATTTATGTAAATCCCACAAGAGACATGATTTCATGTATAATTTTGTAAAAGTATTTTCTTTGTGTCACTTGACACGTGTGGATTTATGTTTGAATTTTTAAATTGTCTTTTAGTGGGAATTATTTAACTATAGCTTTTTCAATTAATGTAATGTGATCCCATAAATGCCTTGGGTAAAGAATTTTTAGGATGGTCAACATAGGTTTGACCCGAAAATAAACTTCAGAGGGGTTAAAAAAGGGTTAAATGGACACCTAGGGGTAGTTTAATAGGGTTTCCTAAAGCCCGTGAGGTATACCTAAGGGTTAGGGGTAATTTTAGGCAAGTTTCTACTCCCATGTGACCATTTAGACACCCTAAAAAGTAGGTTTTCTAAGTTGTGCGAAAATTGAAATTAGAAGGTTTGAGCTAAGTGGTTAACCTTCCTTTTTGAATGAAAGTTCCCTTTTCCCCTTTTACTTTACTTTCCTTTTCAGTTTTAGAAAATTGAGGGAACTCACACTAGTGTCTTCTTAAGCAAGAAAGAGAGATTTTCACCCACTCTCCATTTTTGGAGACAAAAGAATTTTGAAAAGAATAAGCTAGATTTTTTGGATTGAGAATTTTGCTAAGGGTAGAAAGGGAAGAACCGTGGAATTGGGCTGCTCATCCTCAACAAAACCAGCATACCTTTGGGCAGATTAAGGTTGGTTGTATCTTTCTTATAATGGATTTCTTATTGCATGTGTTGTTGAAAGTAATGTTCGTGTAAGAGACTAGTTTTCGTGCATGTCCTCTTGGAAATTTATTTTGTATTTTGTGTTTATACATTGTATGTGTTTTTTTGGGAGTCATCAAGACGTCTTACTCTTGGGAGAGAGAAGGATCTTGTGGGTGGTAGAAGTGACAACCCTCGAGTGAGTAACTCTCGTTATGAGAGCGATCACAAGCGATTCTATGTGACCCTTGCTGCATGGCTTGTTTATGCATTGGAGGTCATAAGGAGGGAAATAAGGCATGAATGCCTTGGGGGGCATAAGGAATGTGGGGTTGTTATACTTGATGTATATGGTTTGCCATGAGGTGGCTATATGTTTTACCATACTTGCAGTCTCTTTAGGGTACTTGGTCCACTACCACCCTTGAAAAGACATCACAATGTGTGGTGCAGTGTAGCCTTGGTTGGGAATGTGATTGTGGTTGTTTTCCCTTGTTTATTTGAGTTTGCATGTGTGTTACCTGTCTAGGGCTTGGTTCTCTGAGCTCGAGGGTGTCTACTAGTTAGCCTAGGCTGGGAGGTGAGCACTCCAAGGTCATATCCTTTGATTATTTGCAGGTTGTTGGAAGGAACGATTTAGGACAAATGAAAATTTGATGGAGTTATTTGTTGCAGAAAACTATTGGAAATATATTTATTACTTTGTTTAAAGTCCTCATTTATTAATAATGAGAGACCTATCTGTAAAATAACGATAATATCTTTTTGATGTAATTTAAAGAAATGTACTATTTTAGATACTGCAGCAATGAAGTGAATCATTCTGGGTTTAGTTACTAAAGTTTTGAAATTGATATTTGTTGAG